>NC_133331.1:43054564-43378860 GCF_042186555.1 Aquarana catesbeiana
AGTCATTGACTGAAAAGCTTTTGACACCATAGGGTCATTCAGATAGTCATGCAACTAGCAATTTCTGAAGGAGGTCAGCATTGGCAGCCTCTTCATTCCTCTAGTTACAGGTTTACTTAGTTACTTACTAGGTTGCTTGTTACATAATTATTCAGGAAATAAATATACAGTGCCTTGCAAAAGTATTCCCCCCCTTGGCATTTTTCATGTTTTGTTGCCTCACAATCTGGAATTAACCTCCCTGGCGGTTTTCCCGAGTGTGGCTCGGGGTTAAAATTCAGTACCATTAGCGGTAACCCCGAGCCACACTCGGGATCGCATTGCAGGATCCTGGGGCGGCGTTACTTACCTTGTCCCCGGGATCCTGCGATGTCCCCCGCAGTGTCCGAGGGCTCCGTCCTCCTCCGAAGCCTCTCCGTGCCAGGCTCCGTTCCCTGCGAGCGACGCACGGGGGCGGAGCCTGGCGGCAAATTCAAAAAACTGTCAAAATCATAACACATACAGTACTGTAATCTTACAGATTACAGTACTGTATGAAATGATTTCACATCCCTTTTGTCCCTAGTGGTCTGGCCCATGCCCTGCATGCAGTTTTAAATGATATACACTGTTCTTTCTGCCTGGAAACTGGAGATTGTCCATAGCAACCAAAAAGTGTCCCTTTACGTCAAAAGTGGCTTTAGACCAGCTAGAAAACAGCGATAATAAATTAGAACACTTGCAGAATTGAGCGATAGTGAATTGTGGGGAAATTTATTTTATTACTATTTTTTTTAATTTTTTTAAATTATTTATTTTTATTTATTATATTATAATTTATGTTTTTGTGTTTCAAACTTTATCATACCCGGGATATCTACTAGACTCTGGTTTGGACAGATTTAAGTGTGTTATTGTTAAGATTTACAGACCTGCAATATAAAACGCCAAATTTCCATGCAAAATAATGGTACCGCTTTCAGCACCTAAAATCCGAAATAATCATACCGCCAGGGAGGTTAACATGGGTTGTTTGA
The DNA here is from genome assembly GCF_042186555.1 of Aquarana catesbeiana. Classification (NCBI taxonomy): domain Eukaryota; kingdom Metazoa; phylum Chordata; class Amphibia; order Anura; family Ranidae; genus Aquarana; species Aquarana catesbeiana. The sequence goes on from NC_133331.1 coordinate 43,055,581, forward strand.
GGATTTGCGTCATTTAATTTACAGAACATGCCCACAACTTTGAAGATCTTTTTTTATTGTGAAGCAAACAACAGATAGGACAAAATAAGAGAAAAAGTCAATGTGCATAACTATTCACCCCCCTAAAGTCAATACTTTGTAGAGCCACCTTTTGCGGCTATCACAGCTCCAAGTCGCTTTGGATGAGTTTCTATGAGCTTTCAACATCTTACCATTGGGATTTTTGCCCATTCCTCCTTGCAAAACTGCTCCAGCTCCTTCAAGTTGTATGGTTTGCGCCTGTGAACAGCAATCTTTAAGTCTGACCACAGATTTTCTATTGGATTGACGTCTGGGCTTTGACTAGGCCATTCCAACACATTTACATGTTTCCCCTTAAACCACTCAAGTGTTGCTTTAGCAGTGTGTTTGGGGTCATTGTCCTGCTGGAAGGTGAACCTCCGTCCTAGCCTCAAATCACACACAGAGTGGTACAGGTTTTGCTCAAGAATATCGCTGTATTTAGCACCATCCATCTTTCCCTCAACCCTGACCAGTTTCCCAGTCCCGACTGCTGAAAAACATCCCTACAGCATGATGCTGCCACCACCATGTTTCACAGTGGGGATGGTGTTCTTTGGGCGTTTTCTTTGATGGACAAAAAGTTCAATTTTAGTCTCATCAGACCAGAGCACCTTCCTCCATACATTTTGGAAATCTCCCACATCCCTTTTCGCAAACTCAAAACGTGTCATTTTGTTTTTTGCTGAAAGTAATGGCTTTCTTCTAGCCACTCTGCCATAAAGCCCAACTCTGTGGAGCGTACGGCTTATTGTCGTCCTATGTACAGATACTCCAGCCTCTGCTGTGGAACTCTGCAGCTCCTCCAGGGTTACCTTAGGTCTCTGTGCTGCCTCTTTGATGCCCTCTTTGCCCGGTCTGTGAGTTTTGGTGTGCAGCCGTCTCTTGGCAGGTTTGCTGTTGTGCCATGTTCTTTCCATTTGGTTATGATAGATTTGATGGTGCTCCTAGGGATCGTCAAAGATTTGGATTTTTTTTATAACCTGACCCTGACTTGTACTTCTCAACAACATTGTCCCTTACTTGTTTGGAGAGTTCCTTGGTCTTCATGGCAGTGTTTGGTTAGTGGTGCTTCTTGCTTAGGTGTTGCAGCCTCTGGGACCTTTCAAAAAGGTGTGTATATGTAATGACAGATCATGTGACACTTAGATTGCACACAGGTGGACATCATTTCACTAATTGTGTGACTTCTGAAGGTAATTGGTTGCAGCGGAGCTTTTTATGGGCTTCATAACAAAGGGGGTGAATACATACGCACATGCCAATTATCAGTTTTTTATTTCTGAAAAATAGTTTTCTGTATATATTTTTCTAATTTTACTTCACCAACTTAGACTATTGTGTTCTGATCCATCACATATAATTCAGGTTAAAAAAAAACATTGAACTAAAGGCTGTAATGTAACAAAATGGGTAAAAAGCCAAGGGGGGTGAATACTTTTGCAAGGCACTGTATGTAAGGTAATGCATCACTTATTTGCAATTTCAAGTACAGAGGTAATTTATTTTTAAAGATCTTTGCAAATTTGGTGTGTTTGGCTTTACTAGAAATATTGTAGTATAAAAAAAAGACAGAAATATGCAAACACTGAAGAAAGCGGCTGTCAGCTTTGTAACAAAACAACTTTGTTTCATCTTATCACTTGAGATTTTCTCCTGTAATGAGAGATTTCTGCTCACCCATTCCTGCTTATCTTCTGCTAATTAATATGACTGCCGTTTATGGTCCCCCCCTCTCTGCTCTTTGTTATGAAGATGCTTTGACTTGTATTTATGTTTCCAATTGTATAGGTCAGCATCCTTTCTTGTTTTAAAATGACATAATCCTTTCTTTCCTATCTCTAATTGTCCTAGATTTAATGGCCCCAACGAGGCGTACCTTGGAGTCCTTTGATTAATCTTGAGTGACCCACCATCATGTGACCTCCCCCTATTAATGCCTCCCGGTCTAATTTTCATTAGAATCACTGACTGATCTTCCTAGCAGTGGAAGAAACCATGTTTGATTTTAAGGCCATTTAAATACAGCAGGCTCACACTCTTTATCCAAATAGAGTATAAAGACTCCATGCAAAGGCATCTTTTAATTGCTCACTTCAAAAGACTTCATTATTTTGTTCTTCAAGTGTATGTTTGTGTTGGCTATCAAAGATTAATCCAACTACGCTTAAAGACGAACATCAGTTCACCTAGCTGTTAATGTAAATTTACATTTTATGTTCATGAAAAACATGTCTTTCATATTGTTAGAGTGGCACAGGATTAAAAAAATAAAAAAAGATCATTGCTTACGGAGTATTACTTAAAGGAGAAGTACAAAGCTCGTTTGGCTGTACTTCTCCTGTGGATCATAGGAGTGCAGTTTGCTCTGCACTACTGTGACCCGCTTTCAGCAGACATCGGGCTGAAGCCCGCTGTCAGCTAAAGTCACAGAGACACTTAGGAAAGATCGTGACTATATGGTCGGGATCAGTCCACATACCTGGACTGGCACCCGGCTCAGCCTCTCAGCAAGCCGCTGAGAGGCTGAGCCGGCCGCTCCGGCCCCATAGACAGCCCAGCGCTCCAGTGAGTGGGGGGGGGGAGCAGGGAGCCAGTGACTGACAGTCACCAGCTCTCTTCTCACGGAGAACCAAGCGATTGGCAGTGTTTGATCACTCGGTTCTCAGTGTTAGAGCTGGCAGGGGACAGATGCAGCATCCATATAATTCAAAATGACAAAGAAAACAAATCTCATACTTCTCTTTTAAAGCGTATGTAAACCCTCCGCTTTTAAAACAACCCATTCATTTTAAAATAGAAATAAAAGGCAAAACATTTGTGTATACCTATAAACAAAATCAAAAATATCCTTTTTATAAGTGTAGCACTACCCCCGCAGGAGCCGCTTAAGGTTTTTTTTTTGCGTACTCTGCCTCTCAACCCCAATAACAGCCTCTGCCCCTCTTGGCACACCTGGCAATAGTGTAAGTGCACAATTTAGACAGGATCCAATTAACCTACCAGCATGTCTTTGGTGTGTGGGAGGAAACCGGAGTACCCGGAGGAAACCCACACAGGCACAGGGAGAACATGCAAACTCCAGGCAGGTAGTGTCGTAGTTGGGATTCGAAGATTCGAACCAGCAACCCTTCTTACTGCTAGGTGAAAGTGCTATCCACTACACCACTGTGCCATATATATATATATATATATATATATATATATATATATATATATATATATATATATATATAAATTCATGTAATCAACTGGAGAGCAATAACTGAGATTATGAGTAATATAGCGCAATCCTATATTCAGGCTGCTTTCAGGGGATTTCATACCCTAAGAATAACCCCAAGAGTAGAGGCACACTTAAATGGCAAATAAATCACAATATAACACTTCATATCGGATACCTTTACTCTGGTTGGCTCTATGAGTCCAGGCAGGAGGAGAGCAGAGGAATGACTCTCTTTATGTCAGGCCTCTTTCTTCTGTCCCCTAATACCACAGGCCCAACTTTAAACACTTTATTCAAATCAACATGTAATGGCTTAACTTCCTAGATAAACTGTCCCACACACCCACTGCATATACAGAGCCCTGAATATGTGTGTGCGGGTCTGTGTGCAACTAGTAGCTTCAGTCCTTTTAAAGAAAAGATAAGACTTTGTCTTCAGCTAGCCACTTTCGTTGGTGCGCTTAAACTCCTGAATAGCAGGGCCAAACAACACAACTGGCCCAGATTATCAAGTGAAGAAAGCAGGATCTTTCTCAGCAAGGTGAAAGGACAATGGTGTCTGTATACAGTGTCCCTGGAAATGGATGGCCTTATCCTTTAACCCTGTGGCACTACAAGTGTCAGCAAGATGACTAACAGTAATGATGTCTGTATACAGTGTCCAATTAACTTCTTCTGTGGTGCAGTGTCCCTGTTTCCTGCAAATGGGCAAAGGCCCTCTCACCCAACCCTGCGGTCAAGGCCCAAATGAACGTCCTGGAACAGCAGGCTCTCCTGGTGACCTGACTGGTCCTCTCACACTGGAATGCTTCACTGTCGGTACAGGTGTGCCTGGATGTGCACCTGGGATCCCCCTCTCTCAGGCTGGATGTCCCGACAGCATCTCTCCCTCAGGTCTGATCTCTTCCTCCACCTCATCCTGATTGAATTCTCCTCAGTTAATTAAAATGGAGTCTCTCCTTTCCTGCCCGCAGAGCATGCTAATCTTTTGTATTTCCATACAGTTAAATCTGAATGTGAAACTTGAGTCCCGGAACTACAATTCCCTTTATGCTTTGCTCCCTGATGGTAATCACTCTGCTGACAGGATGTGATGACACAGAGTCTTAGCTGGCACTAGAGGGAAACGGGCTCATTGCAACAATGTTGCAGAGTGTCTTTTGATACTGCAGGTAAGATAGCCAGCTCCCTGCTACAGAAGTGATTACATTCCTTTTGTTCTTAGCTGCAAAAGGAGCTCAGAGAGCTGGGGGAGGAGTAACAGCTGTACACTGAGTTTTCACAGTGAATGACTGTGCAGGAGAGAGCAGCGCAAGTCTGATCATTGGGAGAGAGAGAGCACTGACCATGCTGTGCTCTCCTGCATGTGGTCAGTTTTTAATAGGAAAGCAGAGAGACTGGCAGGAATATCAGGGATTTCGTACAAATGAAGCAATACAAAGAGAACAGAATACTTTCTCATACAAGTACATGGTACAGCAGGCACATAGCAGGAATATGAAATGTTGGGTTAACATATTCTTTTAAAAGGTTCAATGTTTGCATGACATGTGGCAAGCAAAAGCAGCATGGTGGTTACGTGGCTGCTTTGTGATCCTAGGGTGGTAAGATCAGTTTTAATCGGGAACTTTCCCAGCCATGTTTGTTGGAGTCTTCCAAGTGTTCTGCTTTTTTCCCCTGTTAGTTTCTTTTTCTTAATATTTAGTTAGAACAGGAACAAGTGATTGTATGTGTTATAAAAACATGTTTCTCTATCTGTTGAGTGACACAACTTGATGATTAAGCACACTAGGGTTATATTGCTACCTACAAGAGAAATGGACACTAGGCACATAGAAAACGATCCCCTCTCACCCGCTGAATTTCACTTAGTGTCCTTAATGAGGAAATTGTGCCACCTAAGTGAAACAAAAAAAATAAAATAATGCACACCCAAATCAGAACATCAGGACATAAAGTGTTATTATATAAGTGTGGGTGCTAGGACCATGAATTGGGTTCCTGCAAGAAAAACCCTGGAATGATGCACAAAATAAATAACAGGCAGCACTCCAAACATTTCGCTTTTTAAAATGTCTTGTATTTATGAAAGGAAACGTCATTTAAAGACATAGCTATAAATTGTATTACATGCACAAGATTGTCCCACAGTTCTGCTATCTAGACAGAAGCAGACTCTCAGCTACAAGCACCAAATACATTTTCATTAGAACAGAGAGGAGATCCAGGCATAAAACACAGCAATTAACAATCATCAATACACATGCTATTCATGTTTGTTAATTGCTGTAATTTTGGACCATACCAGAAAGAACCTTCAGTTAGCACTTTGGTGGATCTCACTTTAGAAGGAGGTCATTACCCAGTAACATTGTAATTCCCACCTCCACCTGATCCTGGGTGTCCACATGCCAGCGGATGCCGTGATTTATAACTAGTATAGATATGGAGCTCTTTTGATGCAAGTCTTTGGGGTTGATTTACTAAAACTGGAAAGTGCAAAATCTGGTGCAGCTCTGCATAGAAACCAATCAGCTTTAATTTTTTTTTTTTTGTAAAAGCTTAATTGAACAAGCTGACGTTAGAAGCTGATTGGCTACCATGCACAGCTGCACCAGATTTTGCATTCTCCCGTTTTAGTAAATCTCCTTCTTTGTGTCCGATGGCACTGAAAAAAAGCATTGCATATTTTATTGACCAAGTGCCCAGGTCAGGAAAGAGAAGCATAAAGGAGGTTAGAAGAGGCCTTTGTATTATGTTTCCCATGTTTACTGCACTTTTTCAAACTCCGAAGCAGCAAATACCGATCATATGCCCCTTTCTCACGGTCGGACCATTCAGGTCCGCCTGTCAGTTTTGTCGGCGGACCTGAACGGGCGCTCCATGTTAGTCTATGGAGCGACGGATGTCAGCAGTGAGTGACATGTCCGCTGACATCCGACCCGGTCCGATGCACTAAAATCAGACGGATGGCCCTATGTTCAGATCCGTCCCTGGCGGATCAGGTGAGATCTGGACATGGTGTCCATTTTCGTCCGATCTCTCTATAGCAACCAGCGGCGCTCGACAAGCCCCTCCCCACTCAGTGAGCAGAGACGGACCTGTCATCCACCGGCTCAGCGGAGATCAACGGAGAGATCTCCCGCTGAGCTGGCGGACAAAGGTGGAATCCGCCTCGTGGGAATGAAGCCTAAGAGACTTTTCCATACAGAATCTTGTAATGAACATTGACTTCCATATTTGTGTATCTTTACATACAATCACTGTAGTGGTTATTTTGGGCACAGCTCTATAATCACAGCACAGCAGGAATCCACTTTATTATTCAGTAGTTTTCATGTACAAGCTAAGTCGCCTCTGGAAACAGATGTACAATGTCCTTTCCTAAATATTTTCATAATTCGGCTGACTTAACATCTCTCTTGCTTGATCACCCAATAAATAATTAATACTGACATCTGTTGAGATTTGTTAAGAGAACAAATATAGTACCTGACTAAAAGCCAGAGAAATCTACTACTCTGTTTAGATTTATTGATGTCTCATTTGCAGGGAAAATATGTGTTTGTGTTTCTAGATGAAATACTACAATTCTGTGTGCTTAAAGCGGTTGTACAAGTTCATTTTTTTTTCTTAACCACTTCAATACAGGGCACTTTCCCCCCCTTCCTTCCCAGGCCGCTTTTCAGCTTTCAGCGCTCTCGCACTTTCAATAAGAATTGCGCGGTCATGCAACATTGTACCCAAATGAAAATTTTATCATTTTGTTCACACAAATAGAGCTTTATTTTGGTGGTATTTATTCACAAATATTTTTTTTATTTTTTGCGATATAAGCAAAAAAAGAGCTGAAATTAAAAAAAAAACAAAACAATATTTTCTACTTTGTTTTAAAAGAAATCCAATAAAATCAAATTTTGTCATAAATTTAAGCCAAAATGTATTCTGCTACATGTCTTTGGTAAAAAAAATCCTGTTAAGTGTATTTGTGTGATCACGGACATATGTGCGCAGATGATCATGTACAGATGTGCGCAGATGATCATGTACAGATGTGCGCAGATGATCATGTACAGATGTGCACAGATGATCACGGACATATGATTTTACTATTACATATGTGGGACAGATGTTTTTATTGTATGGGGACATGTGAGGGGACAGTGTTTTAGGGAGACTATTTTGGGGACATTGTGATTCTACACTGTGTGGGGAAACTGGGCTGGTGATCAGTGTGTAAAAAGCTGTAAAAAACAGCTCATACTCACTGATCACCGGCTGGCTGCAGCGATCCGCTCTCCTCTCCTCACTGACAACTTCCGTGTGAGGAGAGGAGAGCCGATAGCCTAGCAACCAACTCTCTCTGTTTAAATCACATGATGGCTGTGATTGGACACAGTGGTCATGTGATCAGGAGGGCCAATCGCAGAGCCCTCCTGCCGATCGGAGATGCGCCGTGTCCGGGTGGCACAAGTGCATCGGGATTGCACCGCTGCGAGGGCACGCTCCCGTATATGTGCAGTGGCCAGGTGGGAGGTGGTTAAAATAATGAAAATGTTATACTTACTTGCTCTGTGCAGTCCTTTTTGTACAGAGTGGCCCTAAACCTCCTCCTCTGGGGTCCCCTACTGGTGCGCTCGGCTCCTCCTCCTTTTCAAGTGCTCCCAAAGCAAGCTGCTCGATCCCGAGCCGGGCTGTGTGGGTCTATAGACCCACACAGCATGGCTCGACCCCACCCCCTGCTCCCTCCTCACAGGATTTGAGTGATAGAAGCAGCTACCTGTAAGGCAGGCCATAGGCAGTGCCAAATGCCTTTCCTACAACCATTCCCCCATCAACACAGAGAGTGCTGACAGGGGAAGCCCTCCTGCCGAGACATTGAATTCTCCTGGCGTCCCTGCAAGGAAACCAGTGATTATGGCTATGGCAGCCGCTAGCAATAATCGGAAGTAAAATCTGACAGGCTGGTTGCACCCAAGTTGATCGATTGATCAGCTTAGTACATGCAGCCTGCCCATACGCGGTTCAAATCTGGGCCGATTTGAATCATCTATAGCCAGCCTAAGTCCTGTTAGGAGAGAGCAGTGCTGGATAGAGATAGGGTTAGTGCAATTATTTAGCAGCGGCTGGGGGAGATGCATTAGGATTTAATACCTTTTAGCCTTTACAACCACTTTTAAGGTTATTTAAAATCAAGAACAAAAAATGTATATGTTGCAGCTTGCTGCTTTATCCATTTAATTAGTTAAGACAAGTATGGGCAAAGCTCTTTAGGCCATACTTCTCAGGTGGCTCATAGGAGTGCACTTACTTGTGCACTTGAAGTCACAGACCCGCTCCAGACTTTGGAGGGATGCCGACAATGTTGGGATCCACCCAGATGCCTTAGAGGAATCTAGTGCAGCTTCTCGGTGTGCCGCTTAGAGCCGAGCTCCGCTCTAAAAAAAAGTTCTGAAGCTTCTTGGGGGCAATTGCTGTGTGCAGAGCGGTCCATTTAGGTGGATGGGCTGCCCTATGTGTGATAAGTGAAAATGCTCCAAAACGCCTCCCCCCTAGCTATAAAAAAAAAAAAAACGCACGTGGGAATGCGAGTTCCCCGCTATGCAGAGTTGTGAATGGGGCTTGGCAGCTGAGTGTTTCTGTCCACTCCCTCCAATGTACTTGTATAAAGATGGCCATACAATATGCAATCTGATATATATATGATGTATATTGTATATTTAGTGAGAAGGGTGATCACTGATTGATTGCATTTTATTTAAAAAAACATGCAGCTGTGAGTGGGAGGGTGGATGATGTAGGGCGTGTGCTAATGAGGTCAGCTGGTCAACTCCTTCCTGTGTCATGACCGAAAGTCTGTGTGGATGGAAGACAGAAGCAATAGATAAGTTTTGAATCATGGATGGAGGACAGTAGGGTTCGTGTCTGTAGATTTTATGGAAAGCTTTGATATTTTTGCAAAAAAAGTAGATAAATGCTATATTGGTACATAGGGGAGCTGGAATTTAGAGGAAAAAAAAAAGGTGGACTTAGCCTTTAAATCGCAAACAATGTTATCAGTCTTCCCAGCTGCCTAAACTATTCCCCCACTTCTCCTCCCAATTATGTAATGAGGAAAGGAGGGCTAAAGCCAGCCATAGGCAGTTCCAATCTCGACCGGTTCAGCAGGGACTGGCTAAGATCTGAACCATGTATGGGCAGGCTGATTGATCAACTTGGGTACAACCAGCCTGTCAGATGTTTCATATAATTATTGCAAGTGGTTTTCGCTGCTAGTAATAATCACTGTGTGTTCTCCTGGCTGGGACAACTCTCCTTGCCAGGAGAGTACAATAGCACCATGGGAGGGATTTCCCCCATCAACGCTGACTGTGTTGATAGGGGTTTCAAGCGAGTTTATTTCCTGCAACCTGTGGTTGCAGGAAAGAAAATCGCACCATCTATGGCTGACTTTATTTGTAGTCCAAGCCAGGAAAGCATCCCAGGGTGACAACACTGGTTCCATAGGTACAGTGCAGTGAGTGAACATTGTCACTCTAGGGCAGAAAGTGTGTTACTGGCAGATTCACTTAGTTGACCTCTTGACCCCCTGACGCCTCTCGGCCCTTTAAGGGGCTTAAGATTTCAGGAGGTGGGGTTTATGATCATGTGAGCGCCGTGATTGGCAAGCAGCGATCGGAAGCTTTTGGTTAGCTGCTGGTAACTTTGCCGGGAGCGCTCGCAGCACAGCTGTTTTTGCAATATTGGATGGAAAAATGTGGCCTCTCGGTGCCCAAGCCCAGCCGCCGAGAGGTTAAATATTTGCATGCTGTCTGCACCAAGAGGTTAAAATGAAAGGATCCATACTAATGTGAAATCTAGGGAAAGGGAGGAGAGACACACTTTAAATAAAAGCAGAAATGACCCAGCTATTCACTATGAGGATGGGAGGTGGGGACCCCTCATATTTATGCCCCAAAGGGAGTTCAGTTAAAGCGGAGTTCTACCCAAAAATGGAACTTCCGCTTTTCTGGTTCCTCCCCCCTTCCGCTGTCACATTTGACACCTTTCAGGGGGGGAGCAGATACCTGTCTAATACAGGTATTTTGCTCCCACTTGCGGGCATAGATACCCGAGCCACCCGTGGGTATCTACGCCACTTCCGAAGCCTTCTCCGCCCCCCTCCCGCTGTCTTCTGGGAGACACACAGGTCCCTGAAAACAGCAGGGACCAGTGGGATAGCGCAGTGCGAGACGCGCATGCGCAGTAGGGAACCATGAAGTGAAGCCGCAAGGCTTTACTTCCTGATTACCTCACCGAAGATGGCGGCAGCAGCTTCCAACAGCCGAGGGACAGATCGGCTTTGGGTGGAGACATCGCGGGCGCCCTGGACAGGTAAGTGTCCTTATTTTAAAAGTCGGCAACTGCAATATTTGTAGCTGCTGACTTTAAAAAAAATAAATAAATGTAATTTTTCTTGGAAAAAACTTTTCCTTTGGTTTGTGCAAACACCTAGGGCACATTACTGATCAGTTTCTGTTTCCAGGTTGCTAATGATCAGCATTGTATCTTTCCCAATTTTTGTTCATGTCACAGCTGACTTCTTTTTTCCTTTCTTAGATCTGCCTAAACCGTCAGTGCCAGAACATCAGCGTATTGGGTGTCCACGAATGTGCCTCCAAGTGCCACGGACACGGAGTGAGTAGTGCGGAGTGCTTTCATTTGTCTTCCTTTTTGTTGGCAGGAAAGGGCAGTTCTTAGAAAGTGCGGCTCCCTGAATGATAGAAGCGATACTTTGAACATTTAATCACAGCCCATATTCATTTGGCAAATTCGGCGAGCTATTGTAGGAAAAATGATTAACTACAGTAGCGCATTGAAATGATAATGAGCTGGCGGTGACAATGGGGGAGCTTACACTGCTACAACACGATCATTTACATATACTGCTAATGTGGACACCGATAAGAAATTACACTTAAACTTCCCAGTGAAAATGGCATTGTATCATTTTTTTCTGAGCTTATCTCCTAACTCCCTGGAGAAGATCTCAACCTCAGAGTCTGCCCTTCAGTATTCTGATACCAGAGTACAATTAATGCATAGCAAACAGTTACGTATGAAACGTCCACATATCCCCTCCCCCATCTCTCATCTCTTCATATATCTCTTTGCTCTCTCCATTTTTCTTCTCTCTGTTCCTTCTTATTATCTTCTTTCAGCTCTCTCTTTACCTTCTGCACTTTTGCCTGTTTTATCTTTTCTCTCTCCCACTACTTAAAATATATGTCTGCGCAAAATAAATAAAAAAAAAAAAACGCACTCCGTACCAGGGGCGGACTGACAACTCATGGGGCCCCGGGGAATAGAAGATTATGGGACCCCCATGCAATCAGAGATTATGGGGCCACACAGTATACACAAACACAATATACACATACATGTACACACAGTATACACAGACATGTTTCTATTGGCTGAGAAGGTACTGGAGAGGTGGGGCAGCTATAATCACGGGATTTTTAGACCAAAAGGATGTCGCTAAGTTACATTTCAGAGACAGATGTAAAGAAAACCACAGATTTTTACATACTGTCCCTGGTTTTACTGAGGCTGTCAACCCTGATGGGGCCCCCAAATGGCCCGGGGCCCTCGGGCAGTGCCCGAGTGGCCGAATGGTCAGTCCGCCCCTGCTCCGTACATCTCCGCAATACATGCACATGTGTGTTGTTTCTTTACAGAATTCAAGTACAAAAAAAGTACAATAAGCTCCTAACATATTATAGTCAGCTGACAACACTGCCTTTTTTGCACTGAAAACTCAAGCAGCGTTATCAGCCCTGCCTGAGCTGTGCCTTATTATTATTATAATACAGGATTTGTATAGCGCCAACAGTTTACGCAGCGATTTACAATATAAAAGGGAGACAATACAGTTATAATACAATAAAATACAAGAGGATTAAGAGGGCCCTGCTCAGAAGAGTTTACAATCTAATAAGCCTTGCTGGACTACACCCCCTGCCTGTGTAAGGCGAGGGGGATAGAGAGCAGTACGGGGACAAGGTCTTCCAGTGCCCAGGGCAAAGATGCCAAACTGCGCCCCCCCCCTTCCCTTAGGGTGAGGGTCAGGGCGCCCCCATCACTGTAATATACAATTAATTGCCCCTAGGGCAGCCACCCGTCTCGCCCCCCCCCCCCCTTGTCCTAGAGGTGGGTATTTTTTGTAATCCACCTGGTTAGAACTCAGGCAGAGCTTGGGAGTTCGGGGCAGCAAAGGCAATGGGGTTGATTTAGTAAAGGCAAATGGGCTGTTCACTTTACAATGGGATTTTCCCTTAGCTAAGTGAATAAATGAAAGCGCTACTGACTTTCATCTCCCAATCACGTGCAAGCAAATGTATAACTTTTTTTTTTTTTTTTTTTAATGTTCTTGTATGTGATTGGGTATTCTTAGCTTTGTGAATGTGAATTCACTTTGCAAAGTGAACACCCTATTTGCCTTTAGTAAATCAACCCCCCGTGTTTCCAGCTCAAACAAGAAGTTAGGAGCATCCTGGTTTTCTGGCAGATCAACATTTGTACTTGCAACATTTTTAAAACTAATAAAACATGGAGAATAAGATTTTTTTTTATTTATCATGAAATACACTCAATTATATAAATGGATAAAAAACTAACCCCTATCTGCACAGAACAAGCGCTTAGGGAGAAAGTAAAGCAGATATAAATCCCTCAATGGGTAAATGAGTGTGGCCAATTAAGGCTGAAGCTGCTACCACTCACACCTGCTAGTTTGCAAGTGCCACTAATACATATATAAAACAAACAAAAAGGCAGCGTTACATATCAATAAACACCGTCCAATTATTCCAGGTGTGCTGTCATAAAAAGTGCATATATATAATATATATATATCCAATATCTATTGCCAATATAGGTTATTCCACAATGTATATAGTGAGAAAGTCCAGTGTGGGGTTTTAAATAGTTCTTAATTAAAACACTGCAGTAATGAGCTGATACCAACACCTCCACACGTGAGAAAAGAGGGGATTAGACAGACCCCCTTATGAGTAAACTCTTACCAAACAGCGATGGAAAATAAGCATCAGCACCGATCTTGGATAATCTCTCTGAATGGATTTCACCTCAAAACTTATTGCAGACGGGAGGATCGATCACACGCCAATGAGCTTATTCCAAAGTGAAAAAAGAGAACTCCATAGCGTAATTCCATTTATAAAAATTGTATTAAATTCCAAAATATCCCCCCTTTTAGGCCTTGCACGTAAAATAAATATATTGCATCAACATCTTATCGGTGAAATCAGCATACAACCGTGTGGGGAAGAACCCAGGCAGTGTCTCCTATCACACGCTGCTTAGCTCTCTGGCGGTAGCAGTAACGGTATCCCCGATTGGCGTGCTGATGTCACAAATGGTCATCGTTTGGCCCAACACTGACGCGTTTCATCATCGTCATCATCTGAGGGTGTCACCCTCAGATGATGACAAAACGCGTCAGTGTTGGGCCACATTCACAAAGCTATGGGGCAAATTCCCTTGCAAAATGCAACTTTCCTTGCAATGTGAACAACCTATTAGCCTTTAGTAAATCAACCCCACTGACTCAAGGTAATAAAACCAGAGATGGTCGGGTGCATAGTATTTTCCGCAAAATGGCAGCCTCATATTTCTTTCTAGAACGAAGAAGAAAAGGGGGAAGCGCCACCTAAATGCAGAGATTAAAATTGCTTTATTAGCTGCAAAGGTAAGTAACACCTACAAGACTGAAAATGATACAGGCTCATAAGGTCCAAGGGTAAAGGATATGTTAGGCCCTTTGGCGTCCTTAAACGTTCCCAGTCACTTTCCAGGCTGTGTGGATGATGTTCTTTGCGCCCTGTGGTCACCAGGAAGAAGGAAACAGGAACCGACAACCATATCGATATAAGAGCTAGAAATTTTTTTATATGATAAATGAAGCATTGCAATTGTCAATATATTAATTCTCCTATTCACGCATGAATTTATAGACAATTTTATATGGATATTTTATATTTTGTTTATATGAATTTTCATAGGAATTTTATATGGGTCCTCTGAATAATTTTTTATGCAATGCTTTATTTATCACATTAAAAAAATAAAATTTCAGATAAAACAATTTCTTGCAATTTCTAGCTCTTATATCAATATCCATTTATATATCTATTTATATTTTTACATTTTATTATTTTATATATATTTTTGTTACCTTTTGATATTAATATATTTATATACAGTGGATATAAAAAGTCTACACACCCCTGGTAACATTTCAGGGTTCTGTGATGTAAAAAAATGAGACAAAGAAAAATCATTTCAGAACTTTTTCCACCTTTAATGTGACCTATAAACTGTACAACTCAATTGAACAAAAAACTGACATCTTTTTAGGTGGAGGGAAGTAAAAATAAAAAACTAAAATAATATGGTTGCATAAGTGTGCACACCCTTAAACTAATACTTTGTTGAAGCACCTTTTGATTTTATTACAGCACTCAGCGTTTTTAGGTATGAGTCTCTCGGCATGGCACATCTTGACTTGGCAATATTTGCCCACTTTTCTTTGCAAAAACACTCCAAATCTGTCAGATTGCGAGGGCATCTCCTGTTCACAGCCCTCTTCAGATCACCCCACAGATTTTCAATTGGATTCAGGTCTGGGGCTCTAGCTGGGCCATTCCAAAACTTCAATCTTCTTCTGGTGAAGCCATTCCTTTGTTGATTTGGATGTAAGCTTTGGGCCGTTGTCATGCTGAAGTTCCTCTTCATGTTCAGCTTTCTAGCAGAAGCCTGAAGGTTTTGTGCCAATATTGACTGGTATTTGGAACTGTTCATAATTCCCTCTACCTTGACTAAGGCCCCTGTTCCAGCTGAAGAAAAACAGACTAAAAGCATGATTCTGCCACCACCATGCTTCACTGTGGGTATGGTGTTCTTTTGGTGATGTGCAGTGTTGTTTTTGTGCCAAACATATCTTTTGGAATTATGGCCAAAAAGTTCAACCTTGGTCTCACCACACCATGTGTAAAGAACAAAAAATGTGCAACCAAAAATAAATATAAATTATGAATTGTGATGTAATAAAATATATTACCAACAATTTAACAATTAAACACTTAGTGGCAATTGCTGAAAAGGAATAAAACAATCCTATATGTTATAGTCCATAGACTCCTTAAAGGAGCTGCAGGAATATCTGGCAAGTACTGGCAATTCCTCAATAATCAAGGCAAACAGCGCCGCTTACCAGATAAGGTGGATCCCAAATTATAGAGATCGTATGAGCACACACAGGAGGGGTAGATTCGGCAACAGATGAAACGATCAGTGATGACAAAGACTCGAGTCTCCTTTCCCAGTCGATGCCTTCTATGGGGAAACACGTCGGTTGGAGCTATAGATCTTGACGTCATCACGGATCAGCTGCCTGGCTTGAGCCGCGGCTGTTTTAAATTGTTTGTATACCGCTCATGTTGGATGTCAGTGCTGATGAAACAACCCTTTTTTGAATAAAACCTTCCTAAAGTGGAGGTCCACCACAAAAAAAAAAAAAATGCACCAAAAAATACCTAAAAAATTGGAGGTAAAAAAAAAAAAATTTAACTCACCTGAAATGGCTGTTGCTAGGCAGTCTTCCTAATCTGTCTCTTCCTACGCTGCGGTGATGTTCTGTCTTCTCATCCCCGCGTTGTCTTCTGGGGAATGGGGCGCAGTGTGTTATGGGAACTGTGTGTGTCCCACAACACATCGCGTTCCATTCACAAAGCGATGAGCGACTCGCGCATGCGCAGTAGGAAACGGGCAGTGAAGCCGTAAGGTTCCACTGCCTGTTTCCCTTAGTTAGGATGGCGGTGCTGGGACCCGAGAGCCGAGGGACGGGTCGGCCTTGGGCGGCCAACATCGCGGGCACCCAGGACAGGTAAGTGTGCTTATTTAAAGTCAGCAGCTACAGTGTTTGTAGCTGCTGACTTTTAATTTTTTTTTTTCCCGGCCGGAACCCCGCTTTAAAGTACTGCACCATGAAGCCTCTCTCTTCTATTCCATAACATACATCCTTGCATGGAGTGTTTCCTTTGGAGGATCCAAGAAAGTAATACGGCAGCAGTGCTGAGAACGGGAGTAGGAGGAAGGTCTTTGTCATCACTGATCATTACATCTGTTGCTGAATCTTCCCTTCCTGTGTGTGCTCGTACGATCTCTATAATTTGAGATCCACCTGATCTGGTAAGTGGCGCTGTTTGCCTCGATTATTGAGGAACAGAACAAAATCATTTAAACATTTTTTTGATGTCCCATGGAGTTTTGTATTTGGATATAACATCTACAGCAGTCTACGGACTATATTACACAGGATTGTTCTTTCTTCTTTTTTTCAGAAAGTGCCACTAAGTGTTTAATCACAGTCACACATATTTTTAGTTTTATTGCTACATTGTTGGTAATATAAGTATTTGTTTACCTTTTGGATATAACACTTAGAGCAGTCTATGGACTATAACACATAGAATTGTTTTATTCCTTTTCGGCAATTGCCACTAAGTGTTTAATTGTTTTATTGGTAATATATTTTTTCACATCACAATTTATATTTTTGGTTGTGCCTTTTTCTTCCTTTGAACATTTCTATAAGCTGGATATTCTGCTTTTGTTTGATGCTGCACCTCCCCTCCCTTTTTTTGTACATGTACTCATTTTTGCATATTTATATCAATTTTTTATATGCACACATTTGAGGTTTTAGCGCAGATTGTCCCCTTTATATTTCTCATCAGACTATAACACATTTTCCACATGCTTTTGGGGAGACTTCAGATGTGTTTTTACAAAATTTAGCCAGGCTTGGATGTTTTTCTTTGTAAGAAAAGGCTTGCGTCTTGCCACTCTACCCCATAGCCCAGACATATGAAGAATACGGGAGATTGTTGTCACATGTACCACACAGCCAGTACTTGCCAGATATTCCTGCAGCTTCTTTAATGTTGCTGTAGGCCTCTTGGCAGCCTCCCTGACCAGTTTTCTTCTCGTCTTGTCAGCAATTTTGGAGGGACATCCAGTTCTTGGTAATGTCCATGTTGTGCCATATTTTCTCCACCTGATGACGACTGTCTTCACTGTGTTCCATGGTATATCTAATGCCTTGGAAATTTATTTGTACCCTTCTCCTGACTGATACCTTTTAACAATGAGATCCCTCTGATGCTTTGGAAGCTCTCTGCAGACCATGGCTTTTGCTGTAGGATGTGACTAAGAAAAAGTCAGGAAAGACCTACTAGAACAGCTGAACTTTATTTGGGGTTAATCAGAGGTACTCTAAATGATGGCAGATGTGTACTGACTCCTATTTAACATGAGTTTGAATGTGATTGCTTAATTCTGAACACAGCTACATCCCCAGTTATAAGAGGGTGTGCACACTTATGCAACTACATTATTTTATTTTTGTATTTTTACTTCCCCTCCCTAAAAGATTTCAGTTTGTTTTTCAACTGAGCTGTACAATTTATAGGTCACATTAAAGGTGAAAAAAAGTGTTGTAATTATTTATCTTTGTCTCATTTGTTTACATCATAGAAACCTGACATTTTAACAGGGGTGTGTAGACTTTTTATATCAACTGTACTAGTTCTAATCTTGAAAATCTTGTATGGATGTACCATTCCAGTCGTTTTGACATTTTAGGTTGAAATTTGTTGTCTTCTGATAATTGTTCCATGATGGTCAGGCTGGCACCTCTAGTCCCATGCCTTCCAGTGACTCATAAACAAAGGACCATTCTCCCCTCAAGCCTGTAGAAGGAGGTGGTGCTCCAAGCTCATAGCCTATCTTCTGCCCTATCTCACCCCGTCCAGCCCGGCCGCATCCTGTTCTGGTGACGCCACTTCCATGATGGTTGTCGGTTCCTGTTTTCTGGTGGCCACACGGTGCAAACCACATCATCCACCCATCCACACAGCCTGCAAAAGTGACTGGGGATGTTTAAGGAAGCCAAAGGTCCTAACATCTCCTTCACCCATGGATCTTATGAGCCTGCATCATTTTCAATCATGTAAATGTTACTTACCTTTGCAGCTAATAAAGCAGTTTTAATCTCTGCACTTAGGTGGCGCTTCCCCCTTTTCTTTTCCCTTCTTGTCTTACACAGACCTGGTTATACTCTGAGGACAGCTGCCGCCGACCTTACCCAGCTTAGACACACATCCATAGGTAAGAATAAATAAGGAATGGGGTGAATGGCGCTCCCTTAACCACTTACCGACCGGCCACTGTATATATACGTCATTACTTTAAAGATGGATATCTTGGTAACGGCAGCAGCTGCTGCCACAACCGAGGTATCCATCTTTAGGGCCGGCGGTTCTGTACACGATAATGGTGGTCTCTGCGGCGGGTTCGCCGCGAGATCACCGTTATCGGTGGCGGGAGAGGTGCCACCCCCCCTCCCACCACTCTCCCGCGCCCTCCGCCGCTTACCGGAGCCGTCGGTAGCGGCGGAGGCGATCGGGTCCTTTCACTTCCTTAGTATGGAGACGAGTGAGGCTAAGATGGCGCCCACCCTTCTCCATACCATAGGACGGCCGGAGCGACGTCATTACGTCAGCTCCGCCCACTTGTCTTAAAGGCACATTTTTTTTGTGTCATTTTTTTAAACGACTTTTTTTTTTTTTTTTTTTTTTTGCATTAAAGTCTAAATATGAGATCTGAACACTTTTTGACCCCAGATCTCATATTTAAGAGGACCTGTCATGCTTTTTTCTGTTACAAGGGATGTTTACATTCCTTGTAATAGGAATAAAAGTGATCCAATTTTTTTTTTTCTTAAAACAATGAAAAAATAAATAAAATAAAGTAAAATAAATAATAATAAAAAAAAATGTTTAAAGCGCCCTGTCCCGACGAGCTTGCGCGCAGAAGCAAACGCATACGTGAGTAACGCCCGCACATGAAAACGGTGGTCAAACCACACATGTGAGGTATCGCCACGACCGGTAGAGCGAGAGCAATAATTCTAGCCCTAGACCTCCTATGTAACGCAAAACATGCAACCTGTAGAATTTTTTAAACGTCGCCTATGGAGATTTTTAAGGGTAAAAGTTTGACGCCATTCCACGAGCGGGCGCAATTTTGAAGCGTGACATGTTGGGTATCAATTTACTTGGCTTAACATTATATTTCACAATATAAAAAAATGGGCTAACTTTACTGCTGTCTTATTTTTTTATTCAAAAAAGTGAATTTTTTGCAAAAAAAAAAGTGCGCTTATAAGACCGCTGCGCAAATATGGTGCAAAAAAAAGTATTGCAATGACCACCATTTTATTCTCTAGGGTGTTAGAAAAAAAAACAATATATAATGTTTGGGGGTTCTAAGTAATTTTCTAGCAAAAAAAAACTGTTTTAAACATGTAAACACCTAAAATCCAAAACGAGGCTGGTCTTTAATTAAGGAGGGTGTGTAGGCTATATGTGAGATACCAGTGCTGGCAAAATCACTGTAATGTTATGCTTATAGTGATAAATAAATAGATAAATAAATGAATTGAACCAACCCCCTGTAAGCATATGCCTGTATAAACATTGATCATTCAATGCAAAATTCCATTAAACCAAACAGTAAAAAAATATAGAACCATCAATATAAATGAAGCACAACATCCGCATATATACTGAGGTAATCAATGGTGCTGAGCATATGTGCAAATGTGCCACAAAAAATATAATATAATATAAGTGTAAAAATATATATAAAAATATATATAAGAAAAGTCCAAAGTCCTCCAAACAATGAATTATTAGTTTTGTAAATGAATTATTATCATCAGGAAAGTTCCAAACAGTCTGGTGACTCTTGTGCTCAGAGAAAGATCCGTGACTTCTGTGCTCCCCCTGTGGCTCCCCACTCACCGGCTCCTTATACCCCTGTAGGGGTGACAGGCAATATGGGATATCATAAGCCGTCTTCACAGATGGTGTCCTGTAGTCACTATAGCAATGGCTCTCGTTTCCCTTGTATCCACTATCCCAGGACATCCGGATCAATAACCTGTGCACCACGGCCTCCGCCACCACATCAAAGAAGGGGATCACCAGAGATCAGTCCTCATAAGAAGAGATACCATACCATAGTGTAGTATGTCATTTAAAATAACTTTATTTAAAACAGATACTTCCCATAGGGAATAGGCTAAAAACAACACTACACCATGTGTATAAGCGATACCAGGAAGAGCCTTCCCGCAGCATGCGGTCCAGCTGCGTTCCAAGCTCGCTAGCTCCGTACCGGAATGACATAATTGCGTAGCCCCCGCCTTACGCGTTTCGTCAGACATTTTCAAAGGCGGCCTTGTGGGGAGCCATAGGGGGAGCACAGAAGTCTCAGATCTTTCTCTGAGCACAAGAGTCACCAGACTGTTTGGAACTTTCCTGATGATAATAATTCATTTACAAAACTAATAATTCATTGTTTGGAGGACTTTGGACTCTTTTCTTATATATATTTTTACACTTATATTATATTTTTTGTGGCACGTTTGCACATATGCTCAGCACCGTTGATTACCTCAGTATATATGCGGATGTTGTGCTTCATTTATATTGATGGTTCTATATTTATTTACTGTTTGGTTTAATGGAATTTTGCACTGAATGATCAATGTTTATACAGGCATATGCTTACAGGGGGTTGGTTCAATTCATTTATTTATCTATGTATTTATCGATCACTATAAGCATAACATTACAGTGATTTTGCCAGCACTGGTATCTCACATATAGCCTACACACCCTCCTTAAGGGAGCACCATTCACCCCATTCTTTATTTATTCATACACTCTAGCCCCCTTGTGGGTCTAATAGGGGAGGCTGCACACCTTTTGTCCTTTTTCCCTTTTCTCCTAAGCATGGAGTCTGTGTGTCCTTTGTTACACATCCATAGGTGCAATTGTTTTCTTCCACATCCACGGATGTACTATGAACTATTAAGTTAATGGACTCTAATGTGTGTATAATTTTTAGCCCTCTATTATTTTGAATCAGTGGTTTATTGTGCCAGTATAAAATGTATATTGTGTTCATATTTCTTTCTGTAGAGTTCCTGGAAAGGCCACTACAGGTAACACTTTTCACAGACAGGAATTGAGCCGGCTGGATAGCCTCATTGCAGACAATTCTACCTGTCTAATCAGAAGACAGCTAATTGTTAGTGCAGTGTATTGTATTACAGGTGAAAAGTACAGGGCTTTGTTGGATAGTTATATCCTTTATATTCCTTTAAGGACATGCTCAGGCTCGCAGGAAAGGAAATGAGATATTTGCATCACAAAGACTTTATTAAACATGGATTTTAAATTAAACCATCATGAAATACAAGCGTTTCATTTTCCCAAGCAAATGTTCATTAACGCTTCAATGTTACACCGTTAAAAACACTGAACTGTTATACTTTGAAAGGTAGAAGAGTCTAAATATTGATTCACTCCAATCACTGATGTGGCACGCAGTATTGCTTCAACGAGAGAACTTTGTCAGATATGCGCAGCTTTACGTTTTCAACCGCAGATACTTAAAATGAAGTGGGAGAAGCATTTTGAGAGGGAACTGTGATTTTTGACTTCTCTTAAAGTCACATTTCAGGGAAACAGCTAAACTGTAAGGCCTCATGCACACAGGACGTTTTTACAGAAGCTGTTTTTGGCTTCAGATATTTTTTTCTACAGTCAATAAACTCCCCATCATGTTATCCTATGTGTCCATGCACACATAGGCTGTTATTAACAGTTTTTGACTGGGGCGTTTTTTGGCTGTAAAAAAACCCCCAAAACTAGTGGGTTCTGAGAGGAGTTTTTCAGCTGTAAAAACGCTCTAAAGTAAAAAAACGCAGATAAACGCTCAAAAACCGTGGCTCACCAGCATTTTCTGACGTTTTTGATCCATAATTTTTTTAACCAATTAAGCCCCGGACCATTTGGCTGGCCAAAGACCAGAGTACTTTTTGCGATTCGGCACTGCTTTGCTTTAACTGACAATTGCGTGCGACGTGGCTCCAACACAAAATTGACGTCCTTTTTTTCCCACAAATAGAGCTTTCTTTTGGTGGTATTTGATCGCCTCTGCGGCTTTTATTTTTTGTGCTGTAAACAAAAATAGAGCGACAATTTTGAAAAAAACGCATTTTTTTTTTACTTTTTGCTATAATAAATATCCCCCAAAAATATATAAAAATAAAATTTTTTTTCCTCAGTTTAGGCCAATACGTATTCTTCTACATATTTTTGGTAAAAAAAATCGCAATAAGCGTTTATTGATTGGTTTGCACAAAAGTTATAGCATCTACAAAATAGGGGATAGTTTTATGGCATTTTTATTAAGTTTTTTTTTTTTTTTCTAGTAATGGCGGCGATCTGCGATTTTTATCATGACTACGACATTATGGCGGACACATCGGACAATTGACACATTTTTGGGACCATTGTCATTTTTACAGCAATCGGTGCTATAAAATTGCACTGATTACTGTAAAAAATGGCAGTGAAGGGTTAACCACTAGCTGGCTAGGAAGGGGTTAAGTGTGACCTGGGGAGTGATTCTAACTGTTAGGGGGCGTGGCTACGAATGACATGTCACTGATCACTGCTCCTGATTAGCTATGATCAGTGACAGTGTCACTAGGCAGAAGGGGGAGATGCTTGTTTACATCAGCATCTCCCCGTTCTTCCTCTCCGTGAGAAGATCGCGGGTATCCCCATGGACATCGAGCCGCGGGACCCGTGATCCTACTCACGGAGCTCGCGGCAGGGTCGCGCGCGCACACACAGCGCCAAATTCAAAGGGACGTACAGGTACGCCCATTTGCGCAGCCGTGCCATTCTGCAGATGTATATGTACATGCGGCGGTCGGCAAGTGTTTAAAAACACTATTGCATAAACTTTGAAAAACTCACTGTAAAGCTACTGGCATTTTTATAACGTTATTATAATGTCCAGTGTGCATGAGGCCTTACTATTTTACAGAAAAAGTGATTTTATATCTTTGTAATTTTGTGGACTGCGTTCAAAACCTGCGTCCTGCATTGGTGTGTTTTCCAGCAGAACGCACCTTTGGCAGGGATAAACGGGATCGCTTGTAAAATGAATAAAAAAGGCAGCTACATTGCATCATAAAAAAAAACCAAGTACACAGTGTTGTATAGCTTTGTAGAATAGAGGGGCTGGCAATATTCCTCCTTTGACTTTATTGCCAGTTACTAATAGCGGCAGGGGAAAAAGGAGCAGATTTTTTATTGGCTCAGACACAGGAGCTGACAGGCAGGGAGGGAAGGGGAGATGTGGGGGGAGAGAGGAAAGCAAGCGGGATGATGGAGGCATGTAAACTGACCATGGTATTCAGGGATCAGCAGCAATGATTACTGTGGTCAGTTTACATAGGGAACACAGGAACAGGCAGGATTAACCAGTTTTTTAGAAAATAAAGAGGAACAAATGACACAGCACAAGCACTATGCTGTGTATCCTGCTTTAAAGGAACAGGATCTCTTTTTTTTTTTAGGGTTACAACCACTTTAAGAAAACCTTCGCAGACACTCAGTTGTAAAAAACAAACTTCTCTATACATATAAGCCCTAAAGCACAATCACTGCAGGATTTCTAAGCAGGAACAGCGACATGTCTATGTAATACTTGAAAATGGCTGTCATTTACAGTAAGGCAGTCATTTGGAAATGGGAACCATATTCAAAACTTTAGCAGGTGTTTTCTTATCTTTTATCAAGGTTTGCAACAACAAAAAGAACTGTCATTGTGAGGCTGAATGGGCACCTCCATTTTGTGACAAGCCGGGATATGGAGGCAGTGTGGACAGTGGACCTATGAGAGTGCCAGGTCAGTAACAATGGATTACATGAAATGTAAGCAGAGCTAGGATTTAAAGAGTTAAAAATGTGCATTCAAAAGTACAGTAATCATGTCATAATCAGAGCTATAACAATGAAATAAGCAGAATACAAACCACCAATAACTCCTAAGATTAGCGTTTCTCAACTTTTTTTTTTAAATCGAGGTATCCTTGAAGTATTGTTCACGTCTCCGGAGTCCCCTTTTAATTATATTCACATCTGACAGTATAATTATTGATATCAGTAAGTTGCAAATATAAAGATCAATACAAGTCAAAACAGTGTGGCTTTCCTAGCATATTTGACACCCAGAACAAATCATTTTGTAACACCCTCTGCTCCATAAAATATTTTCCATTCTAATCATGAAATTAAATAATAATGACCAATTGGGTGTCAGTGGAACGGTGCCTTTTTACATTGGAGATCAGTGAAGTGGTACCCTTACACTAGTGGTCAGTGGGAGAAGGAACTAAATGACAATATTGTTGATTAGGGGAAGTGCCCTTCTTACAGATAAAAAGATTAAGGAAATGTATTCAAACTGGAGCAGTAGTGCATTTCAACCAATCAGCTTCTACCTTTAATTTTCAAAGTTTACCTGAACAAGGTGAAGATAGAAGCTGATTGGTTATCACACATAGCTACGCCAGATTCTGTCTGCTCCAGCTTTGATAAATCCCCCCTAAATTGTTTACTACTGAAATAACCCTGGAGCAGCCCCAGGGCTCCACTGGCCCCAGACCGAAAAAGGCTGATTTAGATCTTCGGTAAAATAGGAAGATAATTAGGGTCACTTGGAAGGCCTATTTCACACAGGCTTCAGCTTGTATAAGAGCAGTGTGAACAGCAATCTATGATAAAGCATTTGCAGGGTTTCAGCAAGCTTTGTTGAAGCTTTTGAAGTACCATTCAACTTTAGTTTGTAAATGTTGAACACAGATCCTAATAGGGGTGTTGATTGTCACATTAGGCAAGCTGCGAGTAGGCTTCAGCAGGCTTTCTAAAAGCTTCAAGAAGTGCTGAAGCCTACTAGCAGCTTGTTTAAACTGGCAATCCGCACTTCTATTAGGATCTGTGTTCAACATTTACAAACTGGAGTTGAATGGTAGTTTAAAAGATTCAACAAAGCTTGCTGAAGCCTCTGCAAATGCTTTGTCAAAGCTTGCTGTTCACGCTGCTCTTTTACAAGCTTAAGCCTGAAACAGGCCTGAACACAGCTTACCATTTGATTGGGTACAGCTTTCAGGCTGGCGTTCTTTATGCCCTGCTCTCGAAAATTTCCTGTGGTTGCCAGTACCGTTATTTTCTGAAGGGTCTTGCACTTAAGTGTAGAGTTCCATGGTTTAGATCGACACTTCCCCACTAATATCATATCCTCTTCATGCAGCATGGCCAATAACAGATGATTGTGTATGGAACAGTACGGATAAATTCGGATAACTTCATGGGGTGGCACGCTTTTGATAGATGATTGTGTATGTTTATACCACTATCATTCTACAGAATGACTTTATCTGTATCACAACTTCTGCCTGACATGTCTGTAGCTACTAGAAAACGTTTCCAGTCATTCTGATTGATTTAGTTACAACCCTTTTAGTATAGGCCTTCAATCAACTAAGCGTTTATTCAAGCCCAAATGCCCATAGCAATGATTATGTATTGACTTGTGTTCACAGATAACAGAAGTTTAGTTGCTGCCGTCTTGGTAACAATCACATGCATAGCAGCAGCTGCCTTCACCATCTACCTGAAAAGAAGGACCTTATTCAGGTGGCTTTATACGAACAAGAAGACCTCCATTGAAAAACTGAGGTAACTGGCAGCATGATCATTTTCCAGCAAATTAACTCTTATGAAAGATCAGAGCGTTATCCTCTCGCTCTCAAGGTTGGGCAGATTCATTTAGAATTCAGGGACCAATCAGTCCAAGCAGTGAGTGAGTAGGCAGTTCTAAGTCTTTAGCGCTCACTGGTTGTAGAACTGCATTGTAACAAACCATCAATTACTACATCATGAATCTTTTCCTCTATAAGGTTTTTGGAACTTAATTTTTGTGCTTGTGTTTTTATGCACTCTTGTGAGTGTGTCCATATGATAAGAACCCATGAGTGTGCATGTGATTGTGTTTATTCTACTTCAAGGGCACAGGCATTGGGCTGTTACTAACAGCTCTGCTGAAAGTAAAGGCATCAGCGGCCTGTTTGTAGAGTGGTCATTAGACAGTGATCAAGTAATAAAATAGTGTTGTCTCAACATTGCTTTACCATGGAAATGTGGTTTCTATCGACTTTTTAGATAACCGAGAGAAGGACTTTGGTAAAATGGTAAAATATGTGCGTAGTTGTGGTAATAAAAGGTAAAACATTTGACCAGAATCACGAAAGTCATGAAACCTATCTATTCTTAAAAGGGTTTAAAGCCAATTCCACCTGATACCTCAATTGGCTGCTCATGTTCTGGCTTCCTTTATTAAGTATTGCAATCAGTACAAAGCCAAATGATGGGTGTCACACTGTCCTTACAAGATGGGTGGGGACACATGCTACTTCTAGGATATCCTATGTTTGGTATACAGATAGACAAGTGACCTACCTACCGTATTCACCCAGTGCTGAAAGGCCAGTTTTAAGTACAGGTTGCACTTACAAAAAAAAAAAAAACTATTTTATGCCCAGCAAGACTTTGTATTTCAGAAGACATCTGGGCCACTTCAGCAGATCAGGCATTCTGTCTAATTTGCCTATTAAGGTACAAAACCACCTTTTTTTTCCTAGTTTAGCCAACACTCCATTGTAGTGCAAGTGGTGGACCGTTCCAGAAATCACAGTGGTTGTAAACACATACATAAACCCAGTGAAGTGAGATGAAACAAATCCTCCTACATAAGTTGTATCTGTCTATCCGCATTCTTCACTCTACATCCATTCAAAGTGCTGACTTTATAAGCTTGTCTGAGAGTTCAGAAAAAAGGGGGCAGAGAGCTGATGTTACACTCTGCAGAGCTTAGTGAGGAAAGCTCTGAGAGCTGATTGGAGGGAAGTGACACTCCCTCTGCACACAGGAACAGAGTTGAGGCCGTCAGTCAGCTGGGGGTCCCTCCCTGTCACCTTATTTCTCTTGGTGTCAGGAAAACTTGTCAGAAGAAATTCATGCTGATAGCAGAGGAACAAAGCAGCAGACAGAAATGACACTTAGTGCTCTTAATTGAGTTAAGTACACACTAGAGCAGGGGTCTCCAAACTTTCTGAGCAAAGGGCCAGTTTACTGTCCTTCAAGCTTTAGGGGGGCTGGACTGTGGCCAGCGTGTGTAGAAAATGCCCCAGTGTCAGTGGGAGGAATAGTGCCCTGTCATTGTTTTGATTGGGAGGAAAAGTGCCCTATTGTTTGTATCAATTGGAAGAATAGTGTTCAATTGGTGTGTCACCATTGGATTCAGTTGGTGGAATAGTGCCCCAAGGGCTAAATACAGGCAAGCAAAGGGCCTCAATTTGGAGACCACTGCTATTAAGGGATATGCTTTGTTCATATTTCATGTCTGAGGTTTACAATCACCTGATTTCAAAATCTTTGAAATATGTTGAGAAATGTATGATGATTGGGAGTTAACGCAGGAAAAAAAATAGGCCTACCTGTGAATTCCCAAAGGAGAATGAACCAATCCATGGCTTCAAATTGTGTTCGTCATTTGGAGAGATGTCTCTCTAACCTTTGAGTGAAGTTTGGTCAAATGAGCTGAAAGTTTCCATAAATGTGGCCATTGCTGGCTGGGCACTCCATTCATTAGAATAGTCTCTGGGGAGTTATAAAAGACACATTTCCACAGATTGCAGAAGCTAATTTAACAGGCTAGTGGCTTTCCAAAAAAAATCAATATTTATTTCCAGTCCTGCAAGAGTATTTGATCATTTATACTCCTGGTGTTTGCCATGGTGAATAAAAATGAAGAGACCTTTCATAGTGTGACTAAATTGCAGCTCTTCTCCATTGTATTCAATTATTTATGTTGCAGGTCAGCCAGACCATCAAGAACAGGGAGCTCAAATGAAGCTAATCAAGAACACAGCACAACAATGAGCAAAGATCTACGGAGCAAGTCTTCACAGAGGCAGGAGGTGTGTGTGACCCTTGTATATGTTATCCAAGGTGATGATAATATGTCTCAGGTATAGCTACTGCAGAAATAGCAAACCAAGAAAAAAAAAAAAGACGGACAGGTCTTGAGTGTTAATGTATCTTGTCCATTTCTAGTGAAACACACTTTATCAAAATACCAAGATCAAGATTTAGTCCCCCCAAAACTGATCTGTTTAACCTGGGCATGGGCTAGCTGGAAGATTCACCTGATAGATTCTTTCGTCTCTTATAGACCGTGGCCATTATACATCTGTACCAGACTGGATTAAAACAAAAATCACAGAGATCTAAACCCTATCTGGATGACATTTAACCACTACAATACCGGGCACTTTCGCCCATTTCCTTCCCAGGCAAACTTTCAGCGCTCTTGCACTTTCAATAAGAATTGCGCGGTCATGCAACATTGTACCCAAATAAAATTTTTATAACTTTGTTCACACAAATAGAGCTTTCTTTTGGTGGTATTTATTCACAAATCCGTTTTTTATTTTTTGTGAAATAAGCGAAAAAGGCAAAAATTAAAAAAAAACAAAACAATATTTTCTGTTTTAAAAGAAATCCAATAAAATCTTATGTTGTCATAAATTTAAGCCAAAATGTATTCTGCTACCTGTCTTTGGTAAAAAAAAAATCCCGTTAAGTGTATAATAATTGGTTTGTGTGATCACCAACATATGTACGCAGATGATCATTGGGACATATGATTTTATTGTTACATATGAGGGGAACGGGTGTTTTTATTGTGTGGGGACATGTGTGTGGGTACAGTGTTTTGGGGACACTATTTTGGGGACATTGTGATTTTACATTGTGTGGGGACATGTGTGGGGACATGTGTGGGGACACTGGGCCGGTGATCAGTGTGTAAAAAGCTGTAAAAACAGCTCATACTCAATGATCACTGGCTGGCTCCAGCGATCCGCTCTCCTCACTATAAACTTCCACGTGAGCAACCGGCTCTCTATTTACATCACATGATGGCTGTGATTGGACACAGCCTTCATGTGATCTGGAGGGCCAATCAAAGAGCCCTCCTGCCGATCGGAGATGCGCCATGACTGGGTGACACAAGCGCATTGGGATCGCACCATTGCGCGGGCACATGTGAGCGATCCTTCTGAGGGACGTTCCCGAAAGTCCACTCAGGAGGAGGAAGCGCCCACCCGGCCGTGTATGTGCAGTGGCCAATTGGGAGGTGGTTAATTTGCTAAAGCACCATGCGTCATAATCAATTGCAATGCTTTTTAATCTCATAATATACA
This sequence comes from Aquarana catesbeiana, assembly GCF_042186555.1. NCBI lineage: Eukaryota > Metazoa > Chordata > Amphibia > Anura > Ranidae > Aquarana > Aquarana catesbeiana. Next base: position 43,085,190 of record NC_133331.1, read on the forward strand.
GTTTTCACTTTGTTTCATCAGTTTTGCTTCTTATTGCTGCTGATCTGTTCCAACCCCATCAGTCACTGTCTGTGTTCATGCACTCCCTCCAGAATTGGCTGTGCATCATTGTTCTGGACTGGCTTCCTAGTTTGGACCATGACATGTGTGTTGGCTTATCCGCTTGTAGTATCCACCAGGGGTACATATCAAAGGTTGAGATAACACAAGCGCACAATGTTGTCACCCAATAACAGGAAGTGACTGAACAAGTACTTTTATGGCAGGATCACCAGGTGTTAATGGAAGCTGCAACTTTAACCTGTTTCACCAGCCTATACACAAATGTTGGCAAGCCGGGAGATTCATCGTTCCGGGTGGACATCATATGACATCCTCCTGGAACATGCCCCACGGGCCTTGCTGCAGCACGATCTGTCACCCGCTATGCCCACCAGACACAGCAGACGACTGATCACTGTACCAGCCACTGTTGGTACCATGTGATTGGTGTGGCGAATCACAGCCGATTTCATGACAATTGTACCCAATGGATGGCTTTCATTCATTACGTCCATTTTGTACTATTGTGTTGATCTCTGTGATTGGTTACAGTGGTCACATGGTACAGACAGGGCCAATCGCAGCCTATCTGTACCTTGTGATTCCCTGTGGCTAATCACAATAGAAAAGACTGAATAAATCGATTTCATTCACTAATAATGGTTGCTTATAAAAGTGCAATTCACTGGCATAAGCAATCATAATGTGCATTTTACTATGGTAACACTGTAGTGCTCTGGTCACAGTATATTAAAAAAAAAACATAAAAAAAAAAATATATAATTTTTTTTTACATACTGTCACTAATCTCTGATCACTGCCACGTGAGTTATTTGATGACGCTGTACTGCACTGGTGACAGCATGTAAAAAAAAAATGCATTTCTTCATTTTCCAAAAAACAACGCTTTGTGACAACATATGACAACTTCAAAAAACCCACCATGCCGCTTACTAAAGACCTTGAACTGTCTACTTTCCAAAAAGGGGTAATTTGGGGGATATTTGTATTGTCCTGGCATTTTCGGCCCTCGAGAAATGAGATAAACCGTCAGTACATCAGGTTTGATCAATTTTTAGATATATACCATAGTTTGTGGACTCTATAACTTTCCTAGAGACTAAATAATAAACACTGATTTGGTTTATTTCGCCAAAGAAAACTAGCAGAATACACGTTGGCCCAAATTTATGAAGAAAGATTCATTAGCAAAATTTTATAACAGAAACTAAGAAGAACATGTTTTTGTTTTTGTTTTTTAATTTCAACCTTTTTTTTTTTGTTTGTTCAGCAAAAAATATATAACCCAGTGGTGATTGAATACCACCAAAAGAAAGCTCTATTTGTGTGAAAAAAATGATAAAAATGTAATTTGGGTACAACGTTGCATGACCGCGCAATTGTCATTCAAAGTATGACAGCGCTGAAAGCTGAAAAATGTCCTGGGCAGGAAGGGGGTAAAAGTGCCCAGTACTGAAGTGGTTAAAAAGGCTAAAAGCAAGTTTTACAATTACCATGTTATTGCGTATGCAATTTAAGTGATTGGGTTTAGATTTGTTTTAACTGTTTCACAGTGTTGATGATTTGAGAATAGGGATGGGCTGAACAACCCCGGTTCGGTTCGCACCAGAACATAACGAACAGGCAAAAAATTTAGCAGAACATACGAACACCGTTAAAGTCTATGGGACACTAACATGAATAATCAAAAGTGCTAATTTTAAAGGCTTATATGCAAGTTATTGTCATAAAAAGTGTTTGGGGACCCGGGTCCTGCCCCAGGGGACATGGATCAATGCAAAAAAAATTTTTTAAAACGGCCATTTTTTTGGGAGCAGTGATTTTTTTTAATGCTTAAAGTGAAACATTCACTTTTAAAGTGAAATATTCCTTTAAATATCGTGCCTGGGGGGGGGGTGTCTATAGTATGCCTGTAAAGTAGCGCAGTTTTCCTGTGTTTAGAAAAGTACCACAGCAAAATGACATTTCTAAAGGAAAAATTGTCATTTAATTGCTTGCGGCTGTAATGAATTGTCGGGTCTCTGCAATATAGATAAAACTCATTGAAAAAAAGAGCATGGGATCCCCCCCATTCCATTACCAGGCCCTTTGGGTCTGGTATGAATATTAAGGGGAACCCCAAACCAAAATTAAAAAAAAAAAATTGCTTGGGGGTCCCCCTAAAATCAATACCAGGTCCTTCGGTCTGATATGGAAATTAAGAGGAACCCTGCGCCAAATTAAAAAAAAATGGGGTAGGGGTCCCCCCAAAGTTCATACCAGACCTGAAGGGTCTGGTATGGATTTTAAGGGCAACCCTGCGCCAAAATAAAAAAAATGGCGTAGGGGTCCCCCCAAAATCCATACCAGACCCTTATCTGAGTATGCAACCTGCCAGGCCCAGGAAAAGAGGGAGGATGAGAGAGCGCCCCCCCAACTCCTGAACTGTATCAGGCCACATGCCCTCAACATAGGGAGGGTGCTTTGGGGTAGCCCCTAAAGCACCTTGTCCCCATGTTGATGGGGACAAGGGCCTCATCCCCACAACCCTTGCCCGGTGGTTGTGGGGGTCTGTGGGCGGGGGGGTTATCGGAATCTGGGAGCCCCCTTTAACAAGGTGACCCCCAGATCCCGCCCCCTCATGTGAAATGGTAACGGGTACACAAAAAAATTGTCAAAATGTTAAAAAAAAAACAAGACACAACTTGGGACAAGTCCTTTATTAAAAAATAAAAAAATAAAAATGTCCCACGAAGTCCATTCATCTTCTTCTATCACTCTGCCACGGACCGAAAAATTTAAAAAACCCACCACTGATCCGCCTCCATGGGAGGCTCCCGCCGTCTGATGCATCCTCGCAGGTGACAGTTTTTATATAACTGAGGGTGGGGCCACAAGGTGACGTATCCGGGTGACCCCGCCCCCTCTGATGCAAGGGGACTTCCCCATGGCTTTCCCGGGGCGTCAGAGGGGGGAGGAGACACCCGGTTACGTAATTTAAAAAAAAAAAATTGGCGCAGGGTTCCCCTTAATTTCCATATCAGACCCGAAGGGCCTGGTATGGATTTTAGGGGGACCCCGACACAATTTTTTTTTTTATTTTGGTTCGGGGTTCCCCTTAATATTCATACCAGACCAAAACGCCTGGTAATGGAGTGGGGGGGGATCCCATGCTCTTCTTTTCAATGAGTTTTATCTATATTGCTGAGACACGACAATTCATTACAGCCGCAAGCAGTTTTAAGTGACAATTTTTCCTTTAGAAATGTCATTTTGCTGTGGTACTGTTCTAAACACGGGAAAAATGCGCCACTTTACAGGCATACTATAGACACCCTCACCGGCACGATATTTAAAGGAATATTTAATTTTTATTGTTTCACTTTAAGCATAAAAAAAAAACACTGCTCCCGAAAAAACAGCCGTTTCTAAAAAAAATGTTTGCATTGATACATGTCCCCTGGGGCAGGACCCAGGTCCCCAAACACTTTTTATGACAGTAACTTACATATAAGCCTTTAAAATGAGCACTTTTGATTTTTCATGTTAGTGTCCCATAGACTTTAGCGGTGTTTTGAATTTTCCTCGAACAACGCATATTGCTCAGTGTTCGCAGAACATACGAACAACCAAAGTTCAATCAAATTTATGCTCAGGCTGAACCGTTCCCCCATCCCTATTTGAGAGTACATAAAATGAAATGCATGTAAAAACTGTAAAGAAGTTGGGCATATTTATTTTGTCTGAATACAAAACTTTTGCATAGTGAGTACAGCAGTTCTGTAAACAGTTCAAATATATCTACTGTGTCATGTGCAGGACCGGAGGATGCATAGGCCAACTCGCTATCATCCAATAGATATCAGCCATCCAATAGGAATACTTGTACCACCTGAACACAAACCGCACATCCAACCACGGCCTCCATCATATCTCTTTCAGCAAAGTATGCCAGCGCGACCACTGCCAGCAAAACCCCCAACTAGAGGAGTACAGGTAGGCATCACCTGAGATCTGCTATACAGCCACACACAAAATGTGTTCTATCCATTTATATAACTTACATGATATATTAACGTGGAACAAACATTCCCAGGAAAACGTACAGAGTGTGACTGCTGGAAGCTGTGGATAAAGATATCAACATAAAAGAATTATTAACGAACAAATTATTTTGGAGTCCTGAGATTATAACAATCTACTTTCTTTTGATGTAGTTGGGTAACAACCAACAAAATGATGCACTTTGAATTTGGGTAAACATCTTTCATTTACCTAAAGCCCAACTCTGTTGTTTTTTTTTTTTTTTTTTACTTTTAGCCTAAGTTCACACTGGTGCGTGGAAAACACAGCAAAAACATTCCTGTCCATATCACTTGATGTCTGCAGTGCGATTTCAGCCTTGAATGGCTCAAATCACATCACAACTGCACCAAAATGGTGCAGGACCCTTTTTTTTCGCCACACCTGAATCGCACTGCGTTTTGTAGTCTGTTTCAGGGTGTCATTATTCTAACATTGACACCTGCAGCAGATCGGACGGACGCTGTGTGTTTGCCAAGCAGTGCAATCCGGGGAAACGCAGCGAATCTTGTGAGTTTCCTGCATCGCATCAGTGTGAACCAGGGCTTAATACTTTTTGTAACTTCTGTGGCGTGTTTTCTTACTTTATAGCCATTTCTAAGCTCCACCGAGCTTCTGCCACTTCAGCTCACAACCACATCAGAACAGTGGGGGTTGGTGGTGTGCTTCCACCCCTCCCATGCTTAGATATTTACAAAGCACAGCTGCAACATCATCATAGGCTGTGCTTTGTAAAGGGCAAAGCAGAGGAAGGGGCAGAGGCACAACATCGGAACTGGTATTTGCAATAGACATTTTCTGCTTTTACCTGGGGTTCAGTAATGCGGCTCCTACCATATATTCAGCAGCAGCTCAGTGAAGCGTAGAAACAGCTAATAGGGTAAGAAACCGCTAACAACACATTTCATTTAAAAGCCACTATGTCTGGAGTTGAGCTCTAACTTATATTTTATTAAAGTTCAACTCCAGGAATTATATTTATTGCATACCTGCACTGGTCCAGCAAGGCAGAATGTAAGTATGCATATCACATACCTTGTGGACTGCTAGAGAAGCTGAAAATCACTGTAGTGATTGATGCTCTACAGCGATCGCCACAATCTTCTGGGTCCAGATCAGATTCTGGTCGTGCAGCTTCCCCTTTGCACGCTAATTACAGGAAGGGAGGGTCGCTTGCTCTGCATTGCTGACATTCTTGGTACGCCTTGTATTTTTTCCATGAATACAAGGAGTTATCTGATTGGAAAAAGTGGAAAAGGAGGTACAGGGATGTCACAATCCTCATGTCATCCAATCAGAGAACACCATATAGTCATTGAGAAAAACACAAGCTGGACCATTGTAAGTATGCCATAAAAATAATTCCTGGAGTACAGCTTTAATATTTGTAAGCAGAGCAGAATGAAGTGTGTGTGAACAGCATTAGTGCGGCCCTCACAGATTTTGGAAAGATTGTTACTTTGAGTGCTGTTTTATGCAAAATATCTTTCCATTAATAGGAATGCATTATTCAGCAGAAAGGATAGGTTGTATATCATACTACACAAACTATTTTGCACTTAATCATACGAAGAGAAAAGATAGTTTTGCTCACAAAATTCTGGTGACTGTGCCAGCTGAAAGGAAATGTTGCTACTAGTTACAGGAAATGCATATTGTATACAAATGTTCAGTTATCTTACAATGGAAAAGCAGACATATAAAAAATGCATAAACCGATCAAAAAAAATTTCAGCTCTGCAGATCTTTGATCTGAAGTTGGTCATACATGTAACAGTCTGAGTATGCAATCTCTTTTATATTTACCAACAACTATTTGGTGGAACATCCTGCCTCCTGACAGGACATAAATTGAATGGATTGTTTTGGTAACTCCTTGCACTACAAAGATGTTGGTAAATCTGAAACAGATTTACAATCTGGCTGTAATATCTGTTAAGGGCCCAATATTGGGTGGTATCAGACGGTTCAACAGAAATCGTTAGACATTTGGCCTGTGTTTATGGAAGCTGGCCGCGCGGCCGGTCCAATGGAAGCTGGCTGCGCGGGCTGCTTCTTTTGAAGGGGAATGACCGAAAAAGGTCTGCTGAGCGGCTCCCAATCAGCGCTCTCAGCCAAAACGTTCAGCATAGACTTTTGACCAATTTACAGAATTAAAGAGACAATGTTGCCAAACTATTTATATCAATAACAATCTTTCTATAAGGTTATATAATATATACAGTATATTCTAAAATATTTTATGCTTGTTATTTACCTGTAAAAGCCTTCCTTGTGTAGAAGCCGAAAATCTCCAGAACTGTTGCTAGGTTTCTCCATGGTAAATGTGATAGCAGCAGCCCCAGCAGACTCAGAGCTGTCACTCAAGTGACACTGTAGTACTCCTCTTCGCTCCTACCTCGTCAGCGAAATGAAAGGTTATATAGGGAGGGGTGGAGGAGCTAGGCCAGCACAAACAGTAATTCAACACTACAAGATTAGGAGAGCGCTATGATGTGTAAGGAGGGAGGGGACTGTGATGGAGAGTTGACTTTCTTGAGGAAGGCTAGTTTGCTATCAAGTTCAGAGCTACAGGACAGTGAATCGAAACAAGTTAATGGAAAATCTACAAATAAGCATTGAAAATATTTGATTTTTGTGTGCTTTAACCTACAATTTTTGGTTTAAAATGAAGTGATACAAACTGTAATCAGTTTCTTCAGCTTTTGCTAATCATCTCTAGACCTAAAATCCTTATTTGTATACAATCCAAGGAAGGCTGATTGATTGCACACCAAACAAGAAAGCTCAGACCTCAGCATGAAGAGACAGCAAAGCTATCATTTTCCTAAGCAGTTCAGCATTTGTGTGAATGATGAGAGACTATTCAGGAGTGACTATAAACTGTCCAGGCTTGTCTCCATTGAATGCTCCTAAATGGAACAAAAAGGGATAAAAATATATGCATTAAAGAATGAAAGCACTGTTTAAGCTGCATTACTCCTTGGCCTTGTGTAACATCACTATGAATTAACATTACTTATTTATAAAGTGTCAGCCGATTCCATTGCATGGCCTGAATATGCTAGGAGGAAAGTGGCAGAGTGATGTGCGCGCGGGAGCACAATGTGCTGAGTGCCCAGTTCTGTGAGTGCCAGCTGAACTTCACAAGATAATCTGTCAATCCGCGGAGCTCATTTACGGATGTTAGAAACTGACCTTTCTGGAGAACAGCCTGTAAATTATAAAAGAATGTCTTTATTGCAGAGCTTCACAATGGTTACAGTAGTTGCCATAAGCTCAATATCAGCATGTGTGCGTCTGTTTGTCCTGCAATATGTGTAAGTCAGTGTACTGTTTCTTTACATGCCAAAACCTTCTTTTTACCAAAGCCTTAAAAAATGCTCTCCAGCTTGTTTTTTGGGGGCCAGCTGAATAGTGGGTCCATAGCATGTTGATGTACCATGTATTTATAAAGCACACTAATGCTTCATTAGGCCTCCCTGTTCAGAGGAAGCCCTTCATCTATCAAAGGCTACCCAACTGGCTGCTGGAGTCAGCAAGCGTAGTCACTTTCTGCTTTTTTTATTGCAACTCTACCTCATCTTGCTCTAAAAGCAGTTGGATACGTGAGGGAGCGAGTTGCTGGTGAAACATTTGAGAGCCACAGTGGGTTGCAGTGCCTTGGCCCTGGTCACTTACAAAAGACAGACCAACACTGCTGAGAATGACATAAATGAATGTATGTCTATTAGCGCAATGGTAGTGCAGTACGATGTGTTGCAAAGAAGAAAAAAGGGGGGGGTCAGTTAAGTTTGACACGTCAGGATGCGTTGGCAGCCCCTTTAATGAACTGTCATAGGGCTCATTTATGCTTGCTTTAATGTGTTGGTGATGCTTTTATGAAGCTTTAATGAAGCTTGGCAAATGCCCTGTGTGTGTTGCTTTTCTTTTTCTTTTAAAGGGGCCCAGTAGAACCCCAGATCAGTAGTACCCCCTGTTCAGCAAGTCCCCAACTTATTAGTACCCTTGTTTAGCAGATCTCCTGCCCAGTAGTACCCCCAACTCTGCTGAGTCCCTGCTCATTAGTAACCCCCAGCTCTGAGTTTCTCCTGCTCTTGTCCCCCAGCTCTGCTGATCCTCTGCCACCTCAGTACTCTCTCTCTGGTCCCCACTCACTTTCTGCTTTAGCTCTCCCATGTTGCACACCACCTGTGCCATCTGTTAGTTCCACTGCTCCAGTCCAGACCCCGCTCACTTTCCTGCTGCTCCTCGCTGCATGCGACGTCTGCACCAGACACTTCCAGAATATATACACATGAACTGGAAGTGACTGCTGATGATGTCTTTCCGGTTCGCTTGTTGGTTTCCCAGTTCATTCTGTAATATCTCATACCCGCAATACCTCCAAAACAAAGAGAAGCTAACCATGAATAAAAGTCCCTCAAAAGCTTCATGTTCAGTAAGGGAGCATTGTTATATACTTCTATGGAAGCTTTGGAGACACTTTGATGCACCAAGAAAGCGACATGGGGTATCATTTTTGATGTATGAACAGGACTGTAACATTACCATTTTATTTAGTGACGAAGTTTTGATTGGCATTCAGAGTGATTTAAAAAACTGTTTTTAATGTCACATTTTGAAGCACATGTAAACAAGCCCTTAAAACTTCAGTTTGGGTAATTTTTTTTTTCTAAATCAGTATCAAGGTCCACTTACTCCACTTACTCCATTCATAGAGCACAATGGTACAGCTTTTTATGAATGGAACAGAGTGGGCTTAGTTGGCACTTTTGACAAGAGCCTGTGACAGAGCTAGTGGTTCATTTTAACCCCTGCAGCACTGGAAGATCACACCAGGGGGGTAGAGGATTGAAGATTTCTATGAACTTAGAAGCCACCAGCACAATGGCCATTTTTTAATCAATGTACATTATATGTATATTACCAAAAGTATTGGGACACCTGCCTTTACACACACACTTTAATGGAATCCCAGTCCGTAGGGTTCAATATTGAGTTGGCCCACCCTTTGCAGCTATAACAGCTTCAACTCTTCTGTCCACAAGGTTTCGGAGAGTGTCTATGAGAACGTTTGACAATTCTTCTAGAAGCGCATTTGTGAGGTCAGCCATTGATGTGAATGAGAAGGCCTGGCTCGCAGTATACTCTCAGAACATCTTTGGGATTAATTAATCGGTTGAGGTGCAGGCTAGTCAAGTTCCTCCACCCCAAACTCGCTCATCCATATCTTTATGGACCTTTCTTTGGGGGGACATCTTTTGGCTTTTGTGGCCATCTGGTCCCAGTACATTTCAGATGCTTGGATATGGAATGATGTCTCTGGGGGCTACATTCTCAGATTTTGGTCCCTGCCTCCACCCATGTTGTCAAATTTATTTATTACAGGTACTTCTATAGCGCTGTCAATTTATGCAGTGCTTTACATTTACAGTACATTATACATTCACATCTGTCCCTGCCCTCAAGAAGCTTACAATCTAAGGTAAATTTGCCAACCATTCTGCAAAAATTGGGTAACATCAATATTGCTCTGGAGCAGGTCCTCTTCCAAGGGGTCATAACCACGGTGTCCGAGGGAGAGAGGTTTCAGGTTTTCTATTTCAACCTGCTCATTGTCCCTAAAGTGACGGGAAGCTTCTGCCCAAATACTGGAACCAAAGATTCTCATTGGGTTCAAAAATTCCATATGAAATCTGCCGCGTTCAATTTACATGACATGCAAAGAAAAAAACTAACATACTTGATGTGAAATAAAAATTTGCAGTGACCTAATATATTGCAAAAATCTCACATACAAAAAACATGACTTCAGTATAAATCAAAAAGATAAAAAGTCTGTGCATTCATCAAAACCATACCAATTTGGTTTGGACAACAAAAACGTCTCCGGGACAAGGGATCCTTTGGCCCACTCTAAAACACCTTCCTTGCCTGCTTCGCAAGAGCAAGTGATTCTGCTTTGCAAGAGCGAGTGATTCTTCTTGCACCAAACAGGCTCATGGTGCTCTGACCTCACCTGTTTCTGGCAGCCTGTCCGTAAGCTCTTAAAGGACAGGTTTACCACCCAGCTTCTCAGTTGCTGGCTTTTACAGCTTTGCTGCTAAAACCCAGGTCCTGAGGAATAGGGACCTTTCTGACTCCGTTATCCCTATGCTCTTAAAGGCTAGGAAGTCAACTTTTTGTGAAGTCTAAAATTGCACCTGGAAAGCATATTTCTCATGATGTGAGGCAAGGAATTTTCAATGGACAAATACTGTCTTTTCTCCAATCTGGTCTGGATCAAGGACTATCAATGGTCAAATCTCAGCCCTGTTGATTCTCTTGCAGAGCTTGCTTGCTTCTCACTTCTTTGTGAAGGCCTTTGTAAAGTGATTCTCCTGTACGCTTAACAGCGATTCCATGGGACCTCAGTCTGAATCTGTCAGCTGTTCAGAAACTGTCCTCTGAACCGTTTGGAGATATCCCTCTATCTATCCTTTCTCACAAGGTTGCAATACATTCTGCAAGGTGGGTTTCTGAGTTGGCAGCCTTAACCTGTAAATAACCCTTTGTACTACATAAGGAGAACTTTGTTTTGAGGCTCAGGACCATTTTCTTTCCCAAGGTGTGCATTTCTTTTCATCTTAACCAGGATATTGTTCTACCATATCTGCGCCCTTCTCCTAAATATTCTAAGGAGATTTCCCAAAGGCTTGCTTCTCATTCCACTATGGCTAGGTGTATTTGTCAGCTCATCATTTATGCTTATGATCCCAGAGGCAGAATTCCCCCTTTTCCAGTTAAAGCACACACTAACAGATCAGTTAGTGTCTCCTGGGCCTTTTCAGATTTTAAGGCAGCCACGTGGTCTTCTGTTCACATGTTTAGGTTTTACCAAGTGGATGTTCAGGTCTCAGCTGGTGCCAGCTTCACTTTAAGATTGTTCAGACAGCGTTACTGGCTTCTTTCAGCCACTCTTGTTAACCTGTAGTAATATTCCTTATGGACTTATTAGCCTTTCATTTTCAGATACCCACCCCTCAGTTGGACTAGTTTTAAACATCTCATTCATTCCAGAATACATTGTCCTGTGTCCTGTAAGATAATAGTTAAAGATAACAGGATTTTTGTCAAAGTTCTAAAATCCTTTTTTTGGAGTACATTATAGGACACTGGCCCTTCCCTCAATTCTTATGATCCACTTCTGTCAGTACATGCTACTAAACTGAGGCATGATGGGAGCAGGAAGGGTTAGACTGGACTTCTATTCCAGCTTTGCTTGCCAGTATCTATCTACTTTTTCTGAAGATGGCAGCATAACCCATTGGTTTCAGAATTCTTTATAATGTTTCACCCTGTAATGTACGTCAAGAAATAGCCAAGACAAAAATTATATTTTACTTGTTTTGTCACAGGTTGACTTGAAAGTGTATATATTGCCAAAACTGTTTACATTTATTTTGGATGAGTTGGAAAGGTTAAACCCCTGTGTTTCTGGGGAGGTTGCCATTTTGTGTCCTCTCCTGAAGATACAAAAGGAAGTGAGAGGAAATCTCTATACAAAGTGAGATGAATTCCCCACATAGACAGTTGTGACCATTTGTCCCATCTTAAGATTTTCCCTCACTTCCTGTTTTAGTTGCAATTCAAAATGTTTTTTGTGTTAGTAACAATGATAAAAAGGACAAATAGTGAGGATAAATCTACCGAATAGGGACACAGAAATTAAAACTTGATAGGGGTACTAATCCTGATCTACTCTGTCCAAAACTATGAAAAAATGGTTTGACTATACATACACTTCAAGCTCAGTGTATTCAGTGGTTTCTATAGTCTCACATTAATACTCCAATATTACACAAAGATTTGGTACAGTATCTCACAAAAGTACACCCCTCACATTTTTGTAAATATTTTATTATATCTTTTCATGTGACAACACTGAAGAAATGACACTTTGCTACAATGTAAAGTAGTGAGTGTTCAGCTTCTATAATGGTGTAAATTTGCTGTCCCCTCAAAATAACTCAACACACAGCCATTAATGTAAAAAAACCTCTGGCAACAAAAGTGAGTACACCCCTAAGTCAAAATGTCCAAATTGGGCCCAAAGTATCAATATTTTGTGTGGCCACCATTATTTTCCAGCACTTCCTTAACCCTCTTGGGCATGGAGTTCACTAGAGCTTCACAGGTTGCCACTGTAGCCCTCTTCCACTCATCCATGACGACATTACTGAGCTGGTGGATGTTAGAGACCTTGAGCTCCCCCACCTATTGTTTGAGGAAGCCCCACAGATGCTCAATAGGGTTTAGGTCAGGAGACATGCTTGGCCAGTCTATCACCTTTACCCTCAGCTTTTTTAGCAAGGCAGTGGTCGTCTTGGAGGTGTGTTTGGGGTCCTTATGTTGGAATACTGCCCTGTGGCCCAGTCTCTGAAGGGAGGGGATCATGTTCTGCTTCAGTATGTCACAGTACATGTTGGCATTCATGGTTCCCTCAATGAACTGTAGCTCCCCAGTGTCGGTAGCACTCATGCAGCCCCAGACCATGACACTCCCACCACCATGCTTGACTGTAGGCAAGACACACTTGTCTTTGTACTCCTCACCTGGTTTCCGCCACACACGCTTGACACCATCTGAACCCAATAAGTTTATCTTGGTCTCATCAGACCACGGGTTCCAGTAATCCATGTCCTTAGTCTGCTTGTCTTCAGCAAACTGTTTGCGGGTTTTCTTGTGCATCATCTTTAGAAGAGGCTTTCTTCTGGGATGGCAGCCATGCAGACCAATTTGATGCAGTGTGCGGCGTATGGTCTGAGCACTGACAGGCTGACCCCCCACCCCTTCAACCTCTGCAGCAATGCTGGCAGCATTCATGCGTTCATTTCCCAAAGACAACCTCTGGATATGACGCTGAGCATGTGCAGTCAACTTCTTTGGTTGACCATGGTGAGGCCTGTTCTGAGTGGAATCTGTCCTGTTAAACCACAGTATGGTCTTGGCCACCGTGCTGCAGCTTAGTTTCAGGGTCTTGGCAATCTTCTTATAGCCTAGGCTATCTTTATGTAGAGCAACAATTCTTTTTTTTCAGATCGTCAGGGAGTTCTTTGCCATTAAGGTGCTATGTTGAACTTCCAGTGACCAGTATAATGCCCGTACACAAGATCCGAAAATCGGACGAAAAATACCGCTTTTGATGCAATCGTACGATAATCGCGTCATAAGTACCAAGCTTTAGAGAGCTGATCATGACAGTTCATCTGATAATATTCGATCGGACAAGCAAAAACATTTTCCCCGTACAACACTAGATTGCACGATTTTCGTTTAGTTAGTACAGTTGTCGTCCGAAATTGTCTTCCGATTTTATTTTCTGTCGTAGAAGAATTTTCATGACTTTAGTAACCTATTCAATCTCTACTTGCGAATAGTAAGCGGAAAAAGTTGGACGATCTGTCGTGATTTTCGGATCGTGTGTACGGGGCATAAGAGAGAGAGCGATGACACCAAATTTAACACACCTGCTCCCCATTCACACCTGAGACCTTGTAACACTAACGAGTCACATGACACCGGGGAGGAAAATGGCTAATTGGGGCCAATTTGGACATTTTCACTTAGGGGTGTACTCACTTTTGTTGCCAGCGGTTTAGACAGTAATGGCTGTGTGTTGAGTTATTTTGAGGGGACAGCAAATTTACACTGTTATACAAGCTGTACACTCACTACTTTACATTGTAGCAAAGTGTCATTTTTTCAGTGTTGTCACATGAAAAGATATAATAAAATATTTACAAAAATGAGAGGGGTGTACTCACTTTTGTGAGATACTGTATGTTTTAGTTCACTTTTTTGAAGATTCTGGTTCTGCAATAAAAATCTCACTGTCCCAATGTAAAGAAAGCTGAAGGGTTGCACATACAGAATTGGGGGTTTGAGGTTTTCTACAGTGTGCAGTATCATATATATTTTACTGCGTTTACAGAAAACGCGCATCTTTCCTCACACCTTTGCTGCACTGCATCAATTATTCAATTCCTTTTTGGATGCTTGTGTGTAATGGGCTTCTAGATAACATATGGTATACCCTTATGATAGTGGCAGTTTAACCTATTACACAGGTCACTTTTGTCAGATCTTCCACCCCCGGCTACAATTGAATGCATGTTCTATTTGTGAACTAGCAAAAGGGCTAGTACTCCTCCTTTGCAATGATACATCAGTGCCAGTAATCATTGTGTATAGTAAAAAAATTAACATCCTGTATCTGAAGTCAATGATGTATAATTGATAACCATCATGGCATCATTTTGCTTGCTATTTCTGCGATAGCTAGCTCTATAGTGTAATACATTTGCCAACTTCCAAGAATTATAAGGCCTTGTATGAACAACGTTTGTATTCTTGATCATAACCTACTTTCTTGTTGTTGGCTGTGGTATAACATACAGCCAAAATGTGCAGGAAGAGAATAACACCTGAATCGACCATGTTGTGTCTGAGGGAGAAGCACATTTTGTAGCCAACATTAACCAATCAGTTTAGCCATATTTTCTGTGCAGCGTGGAAGATAAAAAGGAGAAAATCTGGTTATGAGGGAAACGGGAACTATTCTCTCTTCACACATTTGTATGCATTAAAGCTCCATCATACATAGTATAGTACTGAAATTAAAAAAACTTCAGCATTATAGCACATGTATTACAATTCTTTGTGTTTGCCACCATTGGGGTAGTACACTGTGGTTACTACATACCATTACATCTTTCAAATGGAGACAAACCACATCATGAAACCCATTGCGAAGCCTAAATGGCATTGTGCACTGCATGGCCAAAGGTTAGTAGACTCTCCTCAATATTACTGAGTTCAGGTGTATAAAGTTTGAGTTTGGTATGGAGGAAGTCAAGAGGCCTTCACAGTGCCATGACCTCAACTCTGTTGAACACCTTTGAGATAACTGAACACAATTGTTGAATAAAAAGACCTGACTCGCATCATCATGTTATTTTGGCTGAATATACACTTTCCTGTTGCTCCCCAAGCCCTACTTTATAAAAGCCATTTGTTTCTATACATTGTACCGATGTCAAAAAGGCTGAACATGGCTGTATACATTTGAAATAAATAGCCCTATAAATATTAGGCTAAGTCTATGCTATAAACTCGCAGTTCTGGATATACAGCAAAAAGGAATATCAGGCACACTTCAGACCACTATAATAAAAGGAGTAATAAAACCCTGTTTCGGGGATTTGTGATGGAAGTGAGATATTCTGCTATTATAAGGTTCTCTGTGCCTCGTTTAGTGGAGGGCTTGTTGGTAGTTCCTTTTAGCCCAGCCCACCCCACCATAATCTGTCTAGTTGTATTTTCACACAGGGCAAAGTAGAAATTTAATGAACTGGCTCGGTAGCTTTTACCAATATGAACAATTGTTTAGATATGATTATATGGAGTAAAGGAAGAGCCATGATGTACTGATCAGTTCATCACATTTTGCTATGTAGGTCATCACTTAGCATCACACTGAAGTATAATGACTGGCCGACTACTGCATGCCAGACAAAACTGTCTGTAATTATCAATGTGTCTTTGTTGTCTCACAGCAATCAGTCAGATTCAGACCCTCAGAAAGAAAAGTGACAGTTGAAGAATGAAAATTCTGCTCCAATTAGTTGCCAAGGGACAATACAGTTGTTATGAAAGAAGCTTTGATAAATAAGGCCTTTGGAGGTGTTCCGCATAGCACTGCTGTCATTTTTTGACTAGGAAATAATAGCAAACATGACGATCAGTATAAGGGGAATACATTTCTTTTGTGTTTGTTTTAATAAGTTGATGCATTTGTTGATAAGGAGGTATTCCGGAGAGCTATAATGTCAAAACTCTTTAAAGAAAAAAGCATCTAAACATTTACCTGATGCCATATCAGCAAAACTACCCAACAAAAAACCCTCTCTGTGTAAAAAACCTTTGTTTAGAATATCCTCCATCATGGCCATGCTGGAGAGGGCATAGATACTACAAGAATCCCAATCATTCTCAAGAAATTAAGAATGACAAAAAAACAATATTTTTAGGAACCATAATGAAAAAACAAATAGAAAACAAAAATGGCAAGAAAATCAAGATTATAAAAACTACCAAGGAAGGCAATAAAATGACTTCTGTATGACCAGGGTGCCCATACTTGGACCGAAATTTGGCTGGTCCCTGCTGTCCAAATTTAGACCCATGTATGGCCACCTTAAAGTGGAGTTACACCCAAAAGTGGAACTTCCGCTTATTTGTCTCCTCCCCCTCCGGTGCCACATTTGGCACCTTTGAGGGGGGAAGAGGGACCTGTTTTTGACAGGTCCCCTTCCCCACTTCGGGGAGACTGGGGCGTGGCGAAGTACGTCAGCAGCTCGGCCCCCCCTCCTCCCTTCCCTTCTGCCGGGCCAGTGAGAGAGCGCAGCACATGCAGTAGGGACCCGGCTGAGGAGCCGAAAGGCTACACTGCTGGGTTTCCTTACCAACAATGGTGGCGGCAGTACCGAGACAGTCCACTACTAAATTTGGGGGTTTGAGAATTCGTGTGGCTAGCCCCAGCAGCTACCCTCACACTCTTACCCCTACCTTTGTCTTCCTATATCATTTTGGATGATGGTACTTTTTTTATGCCTAGATTTAGGTGTCCCTATTTGAGGCTATACTCAACAAATTTATGAGTGTCCAACTCCAGTTAGCTGTAAAATCCAATTGTCTAAAAATTGTTATCTTCCTGTATCCCTCAGTTGGTGATAAGGAAAATTAGCTTTCTAGGTTTAACACAGGTGCAGTATTTGCTTAATAGCTTATCAGTGCTTTTACTTTGTTGCCTGGAATTACCCTTTAAGATGCCACTTTTGTCCCTGCTTTTTAGAACTAGTCATCCTATGTATGATAAGCGGGGGGGGATGCCAAATGCCTTCATCTGTGGAGAATAGTTTAGAACAGAATGTGAATTGGATTGAAATTTGCATTTCTAATGAATATGACAGCATATAAAAAGGTATGTGATAATCAGTAATAATATTTACCCACATGGGCTGACGGCATCTGCTGCTGTTCAATAGGCGTTCGTTTGCCATTAAGTACTCATACTGTCTCCTGGATGGGCACAGACATGTTGCCAAGTGGCAAGGCTCCCATCACTGAGATAGGCTGGGAGTAAGTAATATGTTTTATTTTCTCCCTTGTCATGTCTTGATGCTTCATGATTATCTCATACATCCTCTTTATGCATCTAATATTCTGTCTCCAAACAACTGCAGATAAGCACAATATGTTTGTACAGTCTTATCATGCAGGAAGCCAGTGATTACACTGTTTATGACAATAGCCTAGCGGACAGCAGCCTTTCCGAGGGAAGCACAAGACAATAACAGCTTGGGAATCATTTGCTGCTTCATTTGAATTACCTCTTCTTCACTTTTGTCTTTACCGATCCAAAAAGAACACATCTACTGTAATGACCATAATGGCGAATGAAAAACATTTTGCTGTCATCAGATGTTTAAGCCAAAATAAGTCAAGCTACAAAATTCATGCAAACATAATGTTGTTATCTGCAACAGCACAAGTCATAATAAGTGTAAAATGAAAAACTCAAGACAAAACCTTTTTTTTTTTCATTTTGTGTAGACTCAGGCATGATGTGTTGGGAAGATTCACTCACTTCTACGGGGTCAGGAAATGAGCAAAGTCTTTTCTGTGGAGAACAGACAACAATTATTACTCAATAATAACTTTGTCAGTAGTGTGGGTAAAGGTTGGAATGTATCAAATTGTTAGGATTACCTAAGATGAGGAGAAGTACCCTTATTTTGTAAGTAGTAATAGGAAGTAGAGGAATTCTCCCTAAGAGAGGCCTAGAAACCAATAAAATCCCAAAGGAGGTTCTAACCCTTCTTTTCTCTATTCAGAACTAAGCAGTTTCAGTATAAATTGTTCAATGTCATTCTTGCTATCTCCTCCAACAGTAGCAGCTGGGAAAACTCTGCGTAAAAATACTTTTCTTTTCTTCATCCCTCTTATCCCCACTGGCTGTCTCCTGCCAGCATGCTAGAGGAAAGGACCCTTGCGCTGTCTGCGGAAGCCATGATCTCTCTCTAGAGGTCTAACATGACCCTGTTGAGTCACAGCTAGTGCTTTTCTATCAGTAGGGAGCATGAGTAAGGATGAGCTCTGGCGTGTTCGCACAGCCCATGTGCAGAGCCCGCCAAGATGTTGGCACGGCGCTGCGCTAATCACAGGCAGTGAGACATTTTCCCCGATGTGCGACTGCAGAGATCCGGAAATGTCTCGCTGCCTGTGGTTAGCGGGCTCTGCGCGATCAAGCCGGAGCTCATCCTCAAGCATGAGTTTTGATGATTGAGAGTTGTAGCTCTGACTCGGCAAGGATCATGTTGGACTTCTGCACATAGACTATTATTAGCACACACAGGGCAGGGGTTCTTCTCTTCAACATGCTGGCTGCAGACAGGCATTTCTGCTTGGGCTGTGGTTGCTTTCTTAAAACAGAGCTTCACTCTCGCAATCAACACTGATTATTTTTAATCCTAATGCTGCCAGCATTACCAGATAGGAAATTTTATCATATTTACTTGCTTTCTTCTGTTACTTCCTGGTTTCCAGGCCTAGGTAAATGATGTTCAATATCCCAGGAGTCTTGCTGGGGGGGGGGGTTCCCAGCTAAGCACACCCTCCTGCCTGCATGCCTGAGGTAAGGGCAGATAGATTCCAAGAAGTGAATGCTGCATCTACCTTTACTCAAGATGGCTACAGACAGAAATGCTAGGGGTATGTGTGGGGGAGGTGGGGTTCTCAGCAAAATAAAGCACCAAGGTGGATGGGTAAGTTTGCTTTGAATATTAACCTCTTAATGTTGGTGCCTCCTGTCCCTTTAAGAGGTTTTTGATGCCTTGAGGCAGGGCAGGGGTTTTGAATTATGCGACAGCCGTAATTGACTGTCACGGCGGTCACATGATCGGAAAGCTCCTGATAGCTCACAAGTAGAGATCGGGAGTTTATCATTAGCCGCCTGTAACTGTGCCACGCAGGGCACACACTCTCGGCACAGCTCGGTTTACATTCTGGTAGGTATATATGTTGCCACTCTGCGTTAATGCCCAACCACCAAGAGACCGCATATATGCGTACTACCGACGTGAAGGGGTTAAAAATTAACAAAAAAAACGCGTTCGGTTTGTTGTGCTCAAATGCAGTGTAGTTCTGAATAAAGAAACTGTAAACGTTTGCAGGCCATCTGTTTTGATGCACCTAGAATGTATTTAGCCGTTTTCATCTGAAAGTTTAATTGGGCTTTTAGTGCCATGTACAGAAGCACTCAGCTTGTACCAGGCAGAGCTGTATTTACCAAAAATCACTGGAAGGTCAGTGCACAGGGCAGCATGATCAGAAATTGCGGCCACCAAATCATAAAATGTACAAAATAAAGGTTGCTTTTTTCTCAATTTTTGCTCTGCTTTAACCCTTTGTTTATATCTGTGGGCAAGTCCAAAGTCCTAAAAGAAAGAAGTGACTGTTGAGAGCACAACATTGTTTGTAGCTCCAAAAACTGGCACCCGGTTTCCCTTTCATTTCGGAATGGGTAGCGCTGAATAGCTCTGCATATGATGCAGATAGCAGGTTTCCTCCAGACTGCAGGGGTAGGCCCTCCAGCTGTGATGAAACTACAAATCCCATCATGCCTCTGCCTGTAAGAGTCATGCCTGTGATTGTCGGGGTCTTGCAATGTCTCATAGGACTTGTAGTTTCACCACATCTGGAGGGCCCAAGGTTGCCTATTCCTGCTCCAGAGCATTCTTACTTCTGGTTTTGAAATCATGTGATCAAAGGGGTGGAGCCTGCTCAAAAAGACGACATAATTCACACGTGTCTAGGGCAGCAGGATGCCTAATTACAGCCCTGCCTCGGGTACAGCGTATGAGAAGCAACTGAAGTAAAGGCGCAGTGATGACACAAGTGGATTGTGTTATGGGTGGAGTGGAGCTAATCTGTGACAGTCTTTTAGTTGTAAAATTCCTTTTAAGGATACAGAAGTGTCCTCTCTAACTTTCATTACCATAATAAAGGCTCTAACAATACCATAGACAGGAGAATATCACAGTATGAGCAAGTTTATTTCAGTGATAATTGCTCTTCAATTTGGGATAATTGGTGCTCTATTGCTCTTCTGCGAGATTCCATGGTATGTTTCTTCCATACACTATAAAGAGTACCTGGCCTTATATCGCCGTCAGCCATATCTATTCTGTGCAAGCTTCTTCTTGAAGTTGTGGTTTTGGTAGCTGTTTGTACAATGTTCGCCTGGAGAGCTGAACACATTAAACAACTTTTCTGAGCAGCGTATGCGGAACATTAAATGCCGGAGATGCGTTTGTGCTTCAGTGACTGATCCTGCTGCTTCCCAGCACTCGCAGATCTGTAAACATGAACAAGAGTGTTTAGGATAATGCCTTGCCGGAAGTTTTGACTTTGATTGTCTGGTAATTGAAGTGCAGGTGTGCAGGAACCTCGCAAGATGGAGGTCAGGATTCTGCTTTAGAAATGTTCTTAATTGTTCCAGATATTGTTTTCTACAGAAACTTTTTAAGCTGTAACTGAAAAAATACAAATGTAATGACTAAGTCGATAAATTTGGAATGTAGGCCTTTCAGAGCACGGTGGGTATCATGCCTAATGAATAAACCTAATCATGTTTGGAAACATTACATTTCATATCTAATGCATTAGTCAATAAATGGTACCATGAGCCTCATTTGTTGTAATTTCATCAATAATTAACCCGGTAAACAGTCTGCTTAAAGGATAAGTGCTCATTTAATTCTAATCCCACAAGCCCTCTCCTCTACCCACAGTAGCAGAACCCCCTACAGGACCACATCCTATTCTGCAGCAACCTGCACACTATTCACTACATTCACAGCAGAAACATTGATGGGGAATGCATAGTATTCATTGCATAGTATCTGGGGACACCTCCTCCTATTATAGACTATAGAAGTTCCCCTTTATCACCTGGTGCATGCCGCAGGCTTTCTCCTCTCAATGTAGCCCAAATGGAGGGCAAGCTTACACTTGCAGCTGGAGCCCTTTCACACTAAGGTGCTTGAAAGCTGCCCATAAATGCCGAGAGCTTTTGAGGCGCTTTACAAGTGATTTTTGAGGTGTTAGCCATGTGCTTTTTTTGAAGGTCAAGTGACTCAAAAACTGCTTCAAGAACCATTTTGACACAATTTCAATTCATTTCAATGGAGAGGGGAGCTTTTGAGGTGCTTTTTGTAGCGCTCCTAAGATGCTGCTTGCAGGAGTTTTTTCACCTCCCTGAAGTAGGTTTTCGTGAGCTTTTCAGGTGCTTTTTTTTTAGTTCCAAAGCGCTTCAAAAGAACCTCAGTGTGAAAGAGCTCTTGGGGTGGTGAGTTTTTGGTCTGTTTTCCTGCATAAAAGAGAAACCTCCTTCTAGCAACATCCACACTTCCAAAAAAATGCAAAACTCATTAAAAACATATAACAAAACATGCATGTTAAAAACAAAACAAACACAAAATGAGCCTGAAAAACGCACCGCAAAAACACATCAACCACACATTCATAGATGTGAACCTCGCTTAACAAAGCAGAGAGAGCACCCTTCTCATAAGACGACCAGCAATACCTGGCCAAAACAGCAAATTGAGGTATGTTCAGCTGTGATTGTGTTGCTATCTTGTATTAGATCCGTTGTTATCCTGAATACGCCTACCTCTGCAATTGCTGGTATTTTGAATTGTGTAATATCGGCACTTTAATCACCATTTATCAAACTTAAAGTATCTCACAAAAATAAGCACACCCCTCACGTTTTTGTAAATATTTTATTCTATCTTTTCATGTGACAACACTGAAGAAATGACACTTTGCTACAATGTAAAGTAGTGAGTGTACAGCTTGTATAACAGTGTAAATTTGCTGTCCCCTCAAAATAACTCAACACACAGCCATTAATGTCTAAACCACTGGCAACAAAAGTGAGTACACCCCTAAGTGAAAATGTCCAAAGTGTCAATATTTTTTGTGGCCACCATTATTTTCCAGCACTGCCTTAACCTTCTTGGGCGTGGAGTTCACAGGTTGCCACTAAAGTCCTCTTCCACTCCTCCATGACAACATCACGGAGCTGGTGGATCTTAGAGACCTTGCGCTCCTCCACCTTCTGTTTGAGGATGCCCCACAGATGCTCAATAGGGTTTAGGTCTGGAGACATGCTTGGCCAGTCCATCACCTTTATCCTCAGCTTTTTTTAGCAAGGCAGTGGTCGTCTTGGAGGTGTGTTTGGGGTCGCTATCATGTTGGAATAATGCCCTGCAGCCCAGTCTCCGAAGGGAGGGGATCATGCTCTGCTTCAGTAGGTCACAGTACATGTTGGCATTCATGGTTCCCTCAATGAACTGTAGATCCCCAGTGCCGGCAGCACTCATGCAGCCCCAGACCATGACACTCCCACCTCAATGCTTGACTGTAAGCAAGACACACTTGTCTTTGTACTCCTCACCTGGTTGCCGCCACACACGCCTGACACCATCTGAACCAAATAAGTTTATCTTGGTCTCATCAGACCACAGGACATGGTTCCAGTAATCCATGTCTTTAGTCTGTTTATCTTCAGCAAACTGTTTGCGGGCTTTCTTGAGCATCATCTTTAGAAGAGGCTTCCTTCTGGGATGACAGCCATGCAGACCAATTTGATGCAGTGTGCGGCGTATGGTCTGAGCACTGGCAGGCAGACCCCCTACCCCTTCAACCTCTGCAGCAATGCTGGCAGCATTTATACATCTAGTTCCCAAAGACAACCTCTGGATATGACGCTGAGCATGTGTACTCAACTTCTTTGGTCGACCATGGTGAGGCCTGTTCTGAGTGGAACCTGTCCTGTGAAACCACTGTATGGTCTTGGCCACCATGCTGCAGCTCAGTTTCAGGGTCTTGGCAATCTTCTTATAGACTAGGCCATCTTTATGTAGAGCAACAATTTTTTTTTTTTTTAGATCCTCAGAGAGTTCTTTGACGTGAGGTGCCATGTTGAACTTCCAGTGACCAGTATGAGAGAGAGAGAGCGATAACACCAAATTTAACACACCTGCTCCCCATTCACACCTGAGACCTGGTAACACTAATGAGCAGTGGTGTATTTTAGTTGTGTGCTGCCCTAGGCAAGACTAAAATTGGGCGCCCACCCCTTCCTGTTTAACCACTTTACGATCGCCCTATACAGGGCAGCCGATGTGCGCAGAATCAAGTATATATATGTAATTCTGCACTTTCGGGTTTCGGGCGCAATCGTGCACTGCCGACTCATTCCCACTGTGATTTTACACAGCAGGAGTCGATCAGTGGGGCCCACAGACCTGATGTCCGCCGGGACCCACCGATCATTCGGTAAACAAGGCAGACTGTCATTCCGCGAGTACAGAAGACATGGATCCTGTGTTTGTTAAGCAGGAACACCAATCCATGTCTTCATGCAGTGAAAACACATCCCCCACAGTTATTAAACACTCTCTAGGCACACATTTAACCCTTTGATCGCCCCTGATGTTAACCCCTTCCCTGCTGGCGTCATTAGTACAGTGACAGTTTATTTTTTTAAGCATTCATCGCTGTAATAATGTCACTGGTCCCCAAAAAGTGTCACTTAGTGTCCGATTTGTCTGCCGCAGTCCTGCTATAAGTCGCTAATCACTGCAATTACTAGTAAAAAAATTAGCACCGGATTTAGCTCCACTGCCCTGCACCCCACCGCGGGACTCCATGACAAGGGCTTAACTTTTCAGCTGCTTTCAGCCCCACGAGCACCAGGTGCGGAGGAGGAGGAAGTTGAATCCTCCTCTGCTTTGAATGCTGGGCAGAGCCAGGGAGTGGTGGCCATGATGTCACTGGTTGCTAGACAGCAGGCGGCTCTAGCAACTAGTGGCCAGGAGAGTCTGAGATGCGGGTGGAGTCAGCGCTACAGCAGCTCAGTCTGCCCCTGTTGCCTGCATTCCAGACTGCTCCTTGTCAGCTTAATTGCGGGACATGTGGTCACCCTAGCGGGGGGTGTTTTTTTTGCCGCCCCCCTTGCAAAGTGCCACCCTAGGCCCGAGCCTTGTCGGCCTAGGCCAGAATATAACACTGCTAATGAGTCACATGACACAGAGGAGGGAAATTGGGCCTAAATTGGACATTTTCACTTAGGGGTGTACTCACTTTTGTTGTGCCAGTGGTTTAGACATTAATGGCTGTGTGTTGAGTTATTTTGAGGGGACAGCAAATTTACACTGTTATACAAGCTCACTACTTTACATTGTAGCAAAGTGTCATTTCTTCAGTGTTGTCACATGAAAAGATATAATAAATGATTTACAAAAATGTGAGGGGTGTACTCACTTTTGTAAGATACTGTATATTTGACAAACAACGGCAGTGAAGTTGAGCCCCATACATGCGGCTGAATATTGGCAAAAATTTGCAGGTACAATAGAAACTGGCTGACATTTGGCCCATGTGTACAAGTCCTTGTTTTACAGAAGCCGTTCTCACAACTGTGCCTGTGGAACAAGTATGCTGGAAAAGCAGCAGCCAATCTGCTTCCGATCATCGCTCTCATCCAATGGCTGCAAGGCCTGATTGGTGTGTTCTGGTAAGGGGGCGGTCCCCCTGTCAGAACATAATAGCACAGCGGGGAGATTGCTGTACTAACATTGCATAGTTAGTACAGTGAGCGCTTCAGAGAACAGGACAAATATAAAATAGATCTATTTACTGATCATTATGCAGGAACTTTTGTTCCTTGCCTTTATAAGTGATTTTTGTATGGCTGTGTGAAAGAGACCATAGGCTGTTCGGTGTTTTTTTTTTTTTTTTGCTTGGCTAAGATTTAGGGAGCATTCTGAAATATTCTTTATTGTTATAGCTCTCGTACAGTTTTCAAGTGATCAGTTCATTTTTTTCAAATTTTATACCCTTTGAACACCATCACATATTTAAAATGTATTTTCCCTGTGTGCGAAGGGTTTGTCTACAGTGATAAGATCTTTAAATCATCTTCAGAGAATGATTTTCCAATATTTTTGTTTATCTGACCTCAGAGAATTTTTGTGTACCTAATCGTCAGCCCATCTATTGCCAGCAGTTTTATACTTTTCCTTTACAGCACTGATTTAAAACCTGACCCTGTGAAGTTGATACAGCAAATCTGCTTCCCAGGCTACTGCCAATCAGAAAGTGGCATTCCCTGCTCTGAATTCACGATCAAACAGGAAGGGGGAACTTCAAGGGGAAGATAGATAGAAGGTGCCATAGTACTGGATTTTCACTACTTTATGCTAAGGTAAACAGTTAAATGGTAACTGCATGTTTGCAGAGATAAAAAAAAAAAAAAAATTACATTTATATATACAGTGCAAGGATTTAGCAAACATTATTTCAGATGTTTTTCTCCTACTGTTTTGCAGAAATTTCTTATCACTCTTTGAGTGTTCAGTTTGCCCACCCACACACCTCTTGTGTTATAAGAGAAAGACTGATAGGAATGCAGTAAACTAATCATAATGTCAGTAGGAAATAAGAGTTTTTGGGGAGTTCTATACAGGCAGTCCTGTATGGTGGAAACAAGGATTGGTGATAAACCTTCAGTGAAGACACCTTTTTCCCCATAATAACTCTTACAGGAGTGAATTTCTTCTCACTTCCTGTTGTCTCCCTCCATTTGCAAGTATGCATCGTATGCAAGTCGGATGTTTGTAACTCAGGGGCCGCTTGTACAGAAATATCTCCTGTTTTGTCAAGGTTACAGGGAATAACATTCAGTAGTTCTAAAAGGGGGTAGTCAACCCTGAAGCGGTGGAGATCTACCTGAATAACATATAAAGATTGAAGATCACAAGCATGCTTTTTTTTTTTAATTTTTTTAGGGATAACCTAGCAAGGTCCCAATAAAAGTAAACAAAATTTGAAGTTTCCAGGGGTCAGTAGTAAGTAACATAGTGTTTAGGGGTTAGTAGTAAGTTACCCGGAGTTCAGGAGTCAGAGCTTATTCACACCAGCTGCTGCATTACAACGCGCTGGAGCAACTGCATAGTTGCCAACATTGAAAAAAATTTTTAGGGACACTTTTTTGTCTGTAGGCGGAGTCTTATTATAATTAGGGGGTGGGGCATGCGTTTGTAGGCGTGGCACGGGGAAAGTAAAAATGCGGCGAAGTGCGCCGCAGCTAAAAATGGGCGTGGTTTACGCAAAATAGCAGGCGTGTCTTGAGTGGGCGTGGCTCAAAGGGGTGTGGTTAGAGTCTGAGATGAATGAGGGATGGAGAGGGAAAGGGGGGTAGAGGGATGGAGGGACAGCAGGCCCAGATCCTACACAACAATGGAAATATGTGTATTCTAGAAAGTTTAACAACCAGCAGATAAAGATACTCCAAACACCTGGTGTTAGCCCTTCAATCATCCCAACACCATGGTTGTTATGGTGTCAGGATGATTGAAGTGCATTATTTCTATTATTACATTGTAATATAAAATGAAATCATTCAACTCACCATAATGCAGAATCAGAGCGTGTCACCTGCCACATCACCTGCCACCAGCAGAGTCCTTTCTTGCATCAGGTGCCCCCAGCAGAATCCATCCTTGGATCAGGTGTCCCAGCAGAGCCCCCCCTTACATCAGGTGTCCCCAGCGGAGCCCCCCCTTACATCAGGTGTCCCCAGCGGAGCCCCCCCTTACATCAAGTGTCCCCAGCGGAGCCCCCCCTTACATCAGGTGTCCCCAGTGGTGCCCCCCTAACATCAGGTGTCCCCAGCGGTGCCACCCCCCCTTACCTCAGGTGTCCTACTAGGAGGGGGTATACAAAATTATGTCTCCCCCCGCCGGCCGCGTGGTTACAACAGAACCCCCGCCCCTTTCCATAACAGACCAGCAGGGCGGGGGGTAGGCGGGGTGAGGCGGAGCGGGGCGCAGGGTGGGCGGCAACGCTGGAGCTTCGTCTAGCCACCCAGCCGTTCCTGGTCTCCTTAACAATGGCGGCAAATTTTGTTAAATTAAGCTATTTTGGTCAAACTGCGTGGTTGTATTGGTAACCTCTGTTCTGTGGGTTCCTTTTAGCCCCTGTGGTTTTTGAGAGCGTTGAGGTTAGTAGTATGTAACCCAGAATGCAGAGTTCAGGAGTAACTAACACACATCCCCCCACAAGCAAAAATCTCAATACAATCCTCTAATCCTTAAACTAAACTGACAGCAAAAAATTCTCCTTCCTCTATAAAATTCACTAGCCAGACCTTAGACGCTGCAGCTATCAGAAGCGTGAGGAAGTCCTCCCAGGTTTCCATTTTTTAGAGGAAAAAAACTTCTATAATATGTAGCACCATGGAGTTTAGGCAGGGTTACTCTTCACAAATTTAACTGCCAGGAATAATTATCCTGGTTGATAGAGATCCATGGATTTCTCCCTAAGTTTGGCCTGGTTGCACTTTTCTCTTCTACCGCTAGGTGACCGGGTACTTGGTGGTACTAGATATGAGAAGGGCAACGCAAGGTCAGATTATGGGTTTATGGGGCATCTCAGCCAATGGGCAGGGGTTTTCTTGAATCCCTTGGCCTGCTAGGAGAACCTATATAATTTGGGTGGAGTCAGGTGATCTGTGCCACCTGGACAGCTGTCTGGGTGGATGTGTGTTTTGTATTGCCCAGGCTGCTAGGCCGGAGATTGGGCCTATCCCGGGCACATCTGGCTGCTAGGCTGTCTGAGGGCTTATCCAGAAGCAAGAGAGCAGCGCAGGGTTGGGATTGCGACTTGCAGTCCAGCCAAAAGTGATGGTTCTGCTGGCCAGAGAACCTGTTGTGGTCGGAGGTAGAGGGGAAGCTGTCTCCAGTAAGGAACCATTTGCCTTATTACCAGGGACAACAGTGTGAGTAACTAAAGCAAGTACCGAAGCAGCATTCTCAGCAGTCTGGGACGGTGAAGAGTCGGGAAACTTCAGTGGGAATCAAGCCAGGGACCCAGCCAGTGGAGGTGACGCTTGCAGGGCAGCCTTGTATGTCAAGCCAGGAACCGAGCAGGCCAGTGGGGTAAAGCTTGAGGTGGTATCTTGAGTGCCAAGCTAGGGACCCAGCAGAGAAGCGGGGGTGACGCTTGAGGAAGATACCGCCGTGAAGATTGGAGGAGCTCAAGGGATTCAGTGGCAGTGAATCAGCGGGTTTAGTGAGATCAGGCGCTCAGTAGGCTGAAGAACTACAAGGAGAGGTTGTAGTGAAGGAAAAAGGAACTGTTAAAGATTGTTGCCATAGGAGACAGCATTCCTGCACATACAGATGTGGCGTCTTGCTGGATGTCTTTCCCTGCATGGCTGTCGTCCTATTGAAGTCTCGGAGTCTGCTAATTAATCTTGCAACTACCTAAGGGTGTCCTGGCCCTAACCCTTTCTCCCCCAAAAAGTTTGTCAAAGGAAATAAACTTTCTTTTGCATTCAAGAAGTGTCTGGCGCCCAATAACAAACTACTCTGCACCCACTATGCCTCACAACCTACTACATACAGAAGGATGTCAGCTATCCCTGGCTCCAGGGGTTCTCATTAGATCAAAGGAGGCCTGGGACCTTGCTACAATTGAAAAGTACTCCAGGCAAAAGTTTTTTTTTATTATTATTAACATTGAATTGAATTGTGAAGAGTTTGACTGCCTCTTCATTGGGGAGACTTACCTTCACCTCGTCCCAGATATGCATCAGGATGTGAGTTTCAGTGCTCCCCAAAGTGCAGCAAAATTCCATATTTGACATTTGTTACCTGAATAAAGTATCAATAAAAGTGGCTTTGTTATCCTCTCAGGTAACAAAGGTAACCAATT
Source organism: Aquarana catesbeiana (assembly GCF_042186555.1). NCBI lineage: Eukaryota > Metazoa > Chordata > Amphibia > Anura > Ranidae > Aquarana > Aquarana catesbeiana. Next base: position 43,114,212 of record NC_133331.1, read on the forward strand.
GCAGCAGTAAGGGTGAATGTATAAACCTCCCCTAGCTTATCCCTCTTATCTTTCAACCTAACTTGGGATAGGGCTACACTGCTGATTTATTTTCTTGCTTGTGAGAAATGTAACTACTTGTTGGCAGTCACCTGATGTGCGGCACACTGAAAACAAGGTGCTGCGAATGAGGAGCTGTCCAGTGAGTAAAGAACTATCATCACAACATAAAAATTCCAGTTGAATCCCCCAGAGGACCAAGTGCATTTAGTTAGCACTTAGTCTAGTCTTGATCCATGTTTTTTTTTTTTTTTTTTTTTAAGTATTTAAGCCGACTGTAGCTCCATCCCAGGCTGAAGTCCAATTTGTGGGTGTTCCTAGCATAGTAGCCAGCTTTCCATCTTTCTGTACAAATAGATTTTGTGCTGTGTGTCAGCATACCAGGCCAGCGCTGACTGATCATTAACAACACAAGCACTAGTAAAAGATCATTCAGAGCTGTTAGAGTTTTATGATCTATCTGCTGATGACGTGTATGTTTTTAACCAGATAGATACCACAGCTGTGCAGCTCTAAATTATCTTTCACTTTTGTGAATGACCAGTCAGTACTGTTGGGGCTGTGTCATCTATCTAAAATCCTGACTGTTCATTCACAAAAGTAAAAAGATCATCCAGTGCTGGTTGGGTATTTTGATCCATCTGCCAGTAAACATAAATTGCACCAGCAGATAAATCACAGCCACAGCAGCGCTGAAAAATCTTTAGCCTAGGTTCACATTGATGCGATTTGACATGTCAAATCGCATGCCAAATCGGCGGCTATTGCCGGCAATGCACCGTCCGAATCGGTGCGGCGCCGCAAAGTCCCAAAAGTTTCCTACACATAGTTTCTCTACTACTTTTGGAGATTTTGGGGTGCGATTTGTATAGACATCTGTGCAGGAACCCGCACAGATATCTCTGAAATCGCTCCTGAAGTCAGACTGACATTCGGTTATTAAATCGTGCGAGTTCACTTGAACTCGCACGATTTCAATCCCGCTGTCAGTGTGAACCTAGGCTTAATCTGTGCTTGTGCTGTGAATGGACCTGTTCAATCCCTTACTGCACTGAATGGAAGCACTCACCTCCAGCATGCGCTTGTCGCCAGAGACGAGTGCTGTCCTTATTAGTTATATGTCTCTTTGCTAGCAACATGTTTGAACAGCGGCGGGGAATGTGGGGGTAAGCTGCTGACTATGCTAGCTCAGCAACAGGGATGCAGATCACAGCAGGACCAAGTGTATTATACACTTGGTCTCCACTGGGATATAATAAGGATTCTTACTATGTGGCAATACTTTTTCTTTAAAGCTCTCTTTAAAGTAGCAAAGAGATTTCATTATAGCCCTAGGATAAGAGTTTTAGGATGTGAGGCTTCAGCTACAGAGAGATTTGCAATGACCTACTGGTAGGATTAACCCTTTGTCGGCCATCATCTTATTTGCAAAACTTCGATTTCATTGTGTTACAAATGAGAAGTCCATCCACTCAGAACTCATGTTGAATGGGGACATTTATGCCACCAGGAATGGCTTGTGGAATTTTGGAGATTGGAATTTTGGTAGCAAGAATGAAAAACACCTTGCAATGTTTAATCATCCAAACATAAGCAGAAGAAAATAGTCTTTACAGCTGGATCTTTTTGCTTTTCTGTGTATACATTACATCAGGCACTGAAACAGACTCCTTTTTATTTGCATTATACAATGTATTAATGGACTGATAGGGCTGATCTATTTTGAATTGTATCAGCATTTGAATATAAAAGAATAACCTCTTGCCATTAAAGTGGTTGTAAACTCCATTCATGAAGTTTGACCTCAGCCCATCTACCTGTAGTGTTACTTACCTCTTTCCAAAACTCGAAGTACCGTGTCTTTCTGCTGCTCCGTTCCTCTGTTATCAGCATGATAACTTCTGACAAGTTCTCTGACACACGAGATAACAGCAGCTGAAAATTTGTGTTGGGGAGGGTGCTTGGAGGTAGATTAGCAGAGAGCTTTGTCTATTCAGGTTACAGCTCTGCAAGTTTCTTCGTTCCTCTGCCTATGTGGAGGGGGGGGGGCGTTTGCCTTTCCTCCAATCAGCTGTCACAGGGTATGCCTAGATTCCCCTCCCACTGCTGAATGAGGAAACACGATTTCTAACATGATCTGCACTTTCCAAAGAATGTAGAAAGGGAAAGACAGCAGATATACATGTAAAACTTGTGGGGAGATTTGTGTGTAGCACCCTGGTGTTTAGGCAGGGTTACTCCTAAATTTACTTGCCAGGTGTAGTTACCTTGGCTCATTGTTAGGAGTTCACCCTAAGGCTGGAATTGCTGCACTTCTCTCTTCTGCCGCCAGGTGGCCGGGTACCTGGTGACATTAGATAAGACCAGGGCAAAGCAAGGACAGATTAGGAGTATACAAGATAATATAGACAAGCCTTGCGAGCCACATAAGGGTTAATGCCTTAAAAAATAATAAATAAATCCTGAGTGAAAGCCAGCTGCAAACACTAATCACGTTTCATAATCGTGTGAGTGGTGTTGAAGAGATATAAATGTGTCTGCGCTAGATTAAAATAATACCACATAGGTGACTACAGTAAGTGCTACGTGCCAAAATAATACAGAAAGCAAAATAAATGTGTTTATGCTGACCAATAATTAATCAGAAATAGCTCTTAGTGCTTAATACATGTAACTCCCAAAGTGCAAAGTGCAATATTAAAAATAAAAAACACACAATCTAAGTGCCAAATCGGGAATGAAATAGCAACCATTCCTCATAAAAGTCCTTATAGTTCAAAAAATATATATCCAAAAATATATAAATATAAAGTGCTCAAAGGTGTGTCCATAATCAGTGAAGCTCATCCATCCTGTTCTTCCAAAAAGTGCAACACCATAAAGCATGCCTTAGTGTTCTCCAGTGACCCCCAAAAGCGTATGCGCTCACCTTAAAGTGTGTGACACAGTAATTAAACTATGTCAAACACGCTTGGGAGCCACTCCTGTGCTCAAATGGAATCAACTATGCAGGTCTCCAATGTTCTCAAAAAACGTCATAATATCATATGCAAGAGAAAAGAAACTCCATAGCGCAACATTGTAACATAATGAAGGATCTTTATTTTAAACAAAACTCTCCCCTCATAGGGGTACTCACATGCTGTGGGTGCGTGAGTGCACCATCCTATACAAGCATTAATATAAACAAGCCGATCGTGAGGTATAGCGTGCGGTGCGGTGTGTGCATCAATCTCTCTCTCTCTCTCTTTGCTGACAGCTCCGTCCTGGCCCCTCCCCTACGCGTGTTCGGCACAGGGATCACGTGCCTTCATCAGGGGGATTTGGTCCAAATCCCCTGATGAAGGCACGTGATCCCTGTACCGAACACGCGTAGGGGAGGGGCCAGGACGGAGCTGTCAGCAAAGAGAGAGATTGATGCACACACCGCACCGCACGCTATACCTCACGATCGGCTTGTTTATATTAATGCTTGTATAGGATGGTGCACTCACGCACCCACAGCATGTGAGTACCCCTATGAGGGGAGAGTTTTGTTTAAAATAAAGATCCTTCATTATGTTACAATGTTGCGCTATGGAGTTTCTTTTCTCTTGCATATGATATTATGACGTTTTTTGAGAACATTGGAGACCTGCATAGTTGATTCCATTTGAGCACAGGAGTGGCTCCCAAGCGTGTTTGACATAGTTTAATTACTGTGTCACACACTTTAAGGTGAGCGCATACGCTTTTGGGGGTCACTGGAGAACACTAAGGCATGCTTTATGGTGTTGCACTTTTTGGAAGAACAGGATGGATGAGCTTCACTGATTATGGACACACCTTTGAGCACTTTATATTTATATATTTTTGGATATATATTTTTTGAACTATAAGGACTTTTATGAGGAATGGTTGCTATTTCATTCCTGATTTGGCACTTAGATTGTGTGTTTTTTATTTTTAATATTGCACTTTGCACTTTGGGAGTTACATGTATTAAGCACTAAGAGCGATTTCTGATTAATTATTGGTCAGCATAAACACATTTATTTTGCTTTCTGTATTATTTTGGCACGTAGCACTTACTGTAGTCACCTATGTGGTATTATTTTAATCTAGCGCAGACACATTTATATTTCTTCAACAGATTAGGAGTATATGGGGTATCTCAGCCAATGGGCAGGGGTTTTCCTAAATCCCTTCGCCTGCTGGGAGAACCTATATATTTGGGTGGAGTCAGGTCATCGGGGTTCTGTGCCACCTAGACGGCTGTCTGGGTGGATGTGTGTTTTACTCCCTGGGCTGCTAGGCCAGAGTTTGGGCCGATCCCGGGCACATCTGGCTGTTTGTCTGAGGGCTTATCCAGAAGCAAGAAAGCAGCGTAGGGTTGGGATTGCGGCTTGCAGTCCAACCAGAAGTGATGGTTCTGCCTGCTGGAGAACCTGTCATGATCGGGGGTAGAGGGGAAGCTGTCGCCACTAAGGGACCATCCACCTAATTACCAGGGCCCACAGTGAGTAGCTGAAGCAAGTACTGGAGCAGTTTTCACCAACCGGGGACGGTAAAGAATTGGGAAACTTCAGCAGGTGTCAAGCCAGGGACCCAGCCAGCGGAGGTGACGCTTGCAGAGTAGCCTTGTGTGCCAAGCCAGGGACCAAGCAGGCCAGTGGGGTGACGCTTGAGAAGTATCTGAGGTGCCAAGCTAGGGACCCAGCACAGAAGCGGGTGTGACGCTTGAGGAAGATACTAAAGTGAAGATTGGAAGAGCTCAAGGGATTCAGTGGCAGTGAATCAGCAAGTCTAGAGAGAGACTGGGATCTCAGTGGGCTGAGAACCTGCAAGAAGTGATTGTAGAAAAGTAAGGGAATTCGTTACAATTTGTGTTAGGAATTGTTCTAAGACGGTTGCCATAGGAGACAGCATTCCTACACTTGCAGATGCGGTGTCTTGCTGGATGCCTTTCCCTACGTGGCTGTCTACCTGTAGAAGTCTCAAAGTCTGCCAGTTAACATTGCAATTACCTAAGGGGGTCCTGGCCCTAAACCCCCTCTCCCACAGTTCTGTTCAAAAGAAATAAAATGTCTTTGCATTCAAGAAGTGTCTGGCGCCCATGAATCAGCATTACACCCAGAATGCCTTTTAACCCACTCTACACAGAAGGATGTCAGCAGCTCTTGGCCCTGGAGGTTCTCATTAGACTAAAGGAGGCCTGGGATCTTGCTACATGTGTATCACCTGAAGCTATTCACTTCACTGGATATAGGAGAAGATTTACATCCACTTTAAGTGATTTTAAAATCTAAAATTGTATCCAAAATTATGACCAATATTTTGGGGAAGAAAACCTGTTTGTGGTTATCCTTGATCAAGCTTTACAAAATTAAGGTTGATGTAAGCAGATTGGCTTTTAGTATGGATTTGTTGTGTCTTGCTAGCCACATAAGTAACCTTATTTATAGTCAAGAACATTTAGATTTCATGAGAGCTGAAAAAGAGTTTCCATAAAAAGTTACAGTGGATGTAATAGAGGTCGCACATCAATTATCGTATCTCCTTCACACTGTGAAATCCAGACAATTGTTTGGCAGCTTGTTTACTCTGTATATATTTTTTTTTTTTTCTTGCAGGGATCACGCATCCCCAGCCCCCCACAGAAGCCACTGCCCGCAGATCCTCTGACTAAAAGTGCCCAAGACTGCAGTGCTGCCAGCTACGTATGCGAGGATGAAGGCGCGGTGCCCCGTATCACCCCTGTAAGGTATGCTGTGAACAGGAACACAATCTCTCTCATCTGACCTCCATCAGCTGTGGGGGTTAAATCTAGCGGAAACAATGTTCACTTTCATTTTGTGTACCTTGGACTTTGTGTAAAGTTTAATGCTGGAGGCAACAGAGGAACTGGGCTGGAAATGAGTTGGATCAGAAACAGTTCTGACTTGAAGCCGCCTTTGGCTGTTACAAGAGAATCTGAAATCTGATTAGGTCCAGTCCTGGTTCACTGTATGCACAGGAAAAGGTGCATGTTTACAGGTGAAAGGGCACTTCCAAATGTCACCGTTCACACTGCTGCTCCCAACACAAAAAGTTGGACAAAGAGCTGCCCGCGGTTATGTTATTTCAGAGAGGAACATTATGTTGCTGCCTGACAAAACTTATTTTAAGCCAAACAGCAATACCAAATGTGCACAGTATAATAACCAAATTTAACCTTACATCTGTCTCCAACAGCAATGTCCAAACTTAAATCCGTGAGCTAAAAAAAAAGTAGAATAGGTATTTAAGTGGCCATATTATGTTTACTGAGGGTCACACCTACTTAATCCTGGACAAATGCTATAGCATATGGTAATTAACATTGCAAATATATTTCAGAAAAGGTTTGCTACTTCTCAATAAAGGGGACTGCCAAGGACTCATAACCATCTCTATATGAAAATATATATAAAAAAAAAACTTTATTGCCTATATGACCTGGTCCAGAAGTCTAATAGGGCGTACACACGGTCGGACTTTGTTCGGACATTCCGACAACAAAATCCTAGGCTTTTTTCCGACGGATGTTGGCTCAAACTTGTTTTGTCTACACACGGTCGCACAAAGTTGTCGGAAAATCCGATCGTTCTAAACGCGGTGACGTAAAACACGTATGTCGGGACTATAAACGGGGCAGTGGCCAATAGCTTTCATCTCTTTATTTATTCTGAGCATGCGTGGCACTTTGTCCGTCGGATTTGTGTACACACGATCGGAATTTCCGACAACGGATTTTGTTGTCAGAAAATTTTATCTCCTGCTCTCCAACTTTGTGTGTCGGAAAATCCGATGGAAAATGTCCGATGGAGCCCACACACGGTCGGAATTTCCGACAACACACTCCGATCGGACATTTTCCATCGGAAAATCCGACCGTGTGTACGGGGCATAAGTATGAAACATCATTGTTTTTTAATAAAATACAACACATTATTCATAGAAAAACAAAACAAAAAAATAGCATACTAGACACTGCAGTGAATGTCTTATCCATCTATATCATTATAGTGCACTTTATCTGATCTAACTTTTTTAATTCATGACTGGCAGTAATGTCTGAAATACAGCTGATAGACAGCGCATATCTTCATCATCATGGCCAATCGCTGAAGCTCAATAGGTAGGTTATTGTATAAATAGATATATATATATATACACACACAATAACCTACCTATTGAGCTTCAGCGATTGGCCTTGATGATGAAGATATGCAAAAGACCACAGATATTAGTATAGCAATACCTCTGAAGGAGCTGCTTTTGTTTGTTCAGTCCGTTACTCTGCCTCTCAAACCCAAGGAACTGTCCCTGCCCCTCTGGCACACCTAGCTATGGAATAACCCAGTAATAACACACAAACTCCGTTCTGCTCTCTCAAGTTTACTTGGACCAGCGAAAATTTTAAAGTAATATTAGTCAGCCAAGTCCTGTATAAGTAGCTTGATTGAAACAGTTCTCAAAACAGTCAATAACACTATGCAACAATAAAAGAATAACAACATACGCAGATTAAATGGACTCCCCAAACAAGCTATTGATTGATGTAGAATACTATGGCTAAATGGGAACACCTTATAGTACCTCCAATACACACACAATGAAGCAATACAAACACCAGTGGCGTGTCCCCTTTAAGAGCAACAACAATAATGTTCTAGGAGCAAAGCTTTGCGTTTGTTCTCTTCACCGTCATGTAGGAGCTCTGTGGACAAGGGTCCCTCAATGTAACAGGGTAATGAGAAGGAATGTAAAATAGCTGGTGCTGTGATATAGCACTCCTCTACGTGATCCGGATAACAGGTGTCTGTGCACAGTATTCAGGTGTGGTGTTTTATGGAAGGCAATAAGATTACTGGGCAATGCCCCCTTTACCAATCCTGTACGCATTCAGCGGTCCTCCAAAGAGTGATTAACTGATTCTCTTGGATGCAGATGTGTCGCGATGGCTTTCAGTCTCTGACCCGTTGAATCAGCAAATTCCGTGACATTCCGCGCTTCTGCGGAGTGTCCTTCTGGAAGCATGCGGGTTCTGTTCCTCTGGGCTGGAGCTGGAGCTGCAGACTGTGTGCCCTTTGGTAGGCCGCAATCCCCTCACACAGCAACAGAGGGTTGCTCTCCCGATGGGATCCAGGAAACAAGGCCTCTCGGCCTGGTCCACCCTATGCTTTTTATAGTCTCTCCCACAAACCTCTTGAGTCTCTGCAGTCCTGCCCCCTCACACAGTTAGTCAGGCTGCCTTGTGCTGGGACTTCATATTCCACAGTTCTTTGCTGCTGTTCCCTGATGATTGTCTCTCAGTCTCTTCCAATAGGGAGGCTACAAAGTAAACAATTCTGTGTGTGTGAGAGGAGAGGAAGGGGGGGGGAAGCCCACACAGCTGCTAGCAGGCAGCTCTCTCCCTCATGGATTCAATCATCCTGGAGAGGTACCTGCTACACACTCCCCCCCACCAAAGAACCTTTGGTCCCCCAAAAGAAGTCTGTGACCTGTTACATGCTTTTTATATACAAGTGGAGAAAGCAAGTTAGTGCACAGAAAATCAGACAATTTGCATCTGCATAAAAACCTGGCAAAGGAACCTCCCACCAATTAGCATAGGAGGGGAGGTTGTCCTGCCTACAGGCCACCTGAATCGGAATGACCCAGCTAGATATGACAGGGGGTGAGTTGGGGTTGTCGTCCACTAAATGTGTGGTGGAAGAACCAGGCGCCTCAAGAGTCCTTTTTGAGGTGAAAACGGCTTCTTCAGAGCTTTCACCCGGCATATCATAAGTCAGTCTCTTAGGTGGGTGAACAGCTCTTCGCTCTCTCTGTTCCTTAGGCTCTGGCGTTACACTGCCTTCCCTTTTCCCATTTTTTTTTTTTGTTCAGCTACCTACTCTTAGGCTTGAGAGTTATATATTTTTTTCCTTACAGACGCTAAGGACATCGTCTCCTTTAGTGGGGGAGTGTCTGTCAGTAGATGTAGATGACTGGAGAAACTTCAAGTCTTACATGATGCCTCCTGAAGTAGACTTAGCCATCAAGGTTCAGTGATCAGCTTTGATGATGAAGATATGGTCTGTCTACAAACTGTATTCAAAGATTTCTGCCAGTCATTAACATAAAGTTAGATCACATATTGTACAGTATTCTTTTATCCCCCGGGGGTTTTGTATTTGATTTTCTATAGATAAATGGTTTTAATGTTGTATTTTAATAATAAAGTAGTGTTAGTTCTTTTTACAGTTTGTATAAGTAACTAGATGAACCAGATTGTATAGTTGGTAAAATATTATTATATATTTACATAAAGAGATGTTATGTGTCCTTGGTATTCACTTTTGAGGGACTGGAAACCTTTTTGAATTGAATTGGGGGGAGATTTACTAAAACTGTAGCCAATCAGCTTCTATCTTCAGCTTCACACTCATTATTTGTCCTGTTTACCATTGTCATTGAAGGTGAAATGAAAAGAAAAGAACAAATTTTGGGTTGTCCTCAGAAAAGTAATAGAGGGGAATGTTACAATGGGGACACTAGTAGTGGTTTATAGCCTTCCCTTACTTTGTCCAAAATATAAAACAAAATGTTTTGCCCATAGTTGACAATAAAACCTGGAAGCTGATTGGTTTCAATGCTGACCTGCACCAGATTTTGCACTCTCCAATTTTAGTAAATCCCCAACCAACATGTTGCCCTTCAGACTCATTACGTGATAGCCCCAATGGTTTTTCTTTTGCTTTTTTTTTGCAAATAATAATTTATCTTAGAAAAAGGGACTATAAAAGACTACTTGACAACTAGCTGAGTGCTGCAAATAAATATTGAGAGAGTCGCATGCATCCCAGAAAGCACCAGTCTGACATGCCTGATCTAGTGCAAACTCAATCTTAGCCATGGGTTTATGCAATAAACTCCTTAAACTATCAAACTACCAAGTCAATGTCAATTCTGGACCGTGGTCCTGCCATTTAGGAGCCAATCGGTCCACAGTGATTACTTCCACTGCTGTTATTCTCCCAGAGCCAACAGTGGAAAGCAGGACAGCTCTGAATTGAGGACGAGGGCTGCCTGAGTTAACAAGCATGTGATTGGTTGCTAGGATATAGCGTGGTTCTAGCAATCAATCACCAGTTTGCAGCTCCCGCCCTCTGTCCAGACCTACTGTGCCACCCACCCTCCAATCTGTCTGTGGAAGGGGGGGCAATGTGAAGGAGGGCTGAGGACAGTAAATGTGTAGGGGGTATTTTTACAGTATGTAAAGGGAGGGACTGTGATATGAAGGGTCCGTTGAGGATGCTGTTGTAAGAAAACAGGATTGTGATATGAGGCTTGATTCAGGTTTTTGCGCACACATGTCACAGATAGGACAACCTATTCATTTTATTAGCCTGCCCTACCTCCAAGAAACGCAGAGAAAGAAGTGCTGACCTTTTTTCTTTTTTTTTTCTTAAATCGTGTTGCTCCAAGCTGCATGGTGTTGCAGCACCCAGTGGTTTTGAACAAGTAAAATGTGGCGTAGGTGCCAATGTGTGGGGTTGCTATTAAGGTTTAGCATGTTTAAACCTTAAGTTTAGCGTGTTTCTCTGTGGGTCGGGAATGCGTGCAATTTTGCACATGTTCCCCAGCCACAGAGATGTGAAACTAGAGCAGAGGGAGGCGCTAATGTGCAGGATCTGAGTTATCACACAAACATGTGATTTCAACCCCTGCTTGGACATTTTTTTCTAATTGGACACAATGTACCCCTGGTGTAAATTATTTATATTTGTTTACGTGCAGACCAAGCTGTCCTACATAATAGTGACAGTGGATGGGATAAAATGTAACCCTGCTATTTATTCAATAGGTTTATTTATTTATACACTGTTGCTACAACTGTTATAGAACACCTGGGATTGTTCGTTTGTCTGTTCAAACCTGTCATTGTTACTTTTGCTGGACAGCTCGGCCTGCAGGTAAATGTAGAATATGTGTATATGTACAGTATGTGTATTTAATGCAATAATATTGATACACACTAAATATAAATATATATATATATATATATATACACACATAAACATATACACATACACACACAGGCTACTGGTCAAAATTTACAGAAAAACACTTTTTTTTTCACTTTGAGAAATGGTACAGAGGTAATTTGTAAACTGTCATGGTGTTATTTTTTTAAAAAAGGAAAAGTTTAGGTTACCAAAAATTTAGGTATACTATATATATATTTTTAAAGTGGAGTTCCAAGCTTTTTTTTTTTTTTTTTTTTTTTTTTATTAAAAGTCAGCAGCTACAAAATGTTTAGCTGCTGACTTTTAATAAACAGACACTTACCTGTTCTACGGTCCAGCGATGCGGCCGCACGGAGCCTCGCTCCTCTCCCTCTCCTCCCCTTGGTGCATCCTTTGGAACTGTGGGCACCCGGCCGTGACAGCTTGCGGCTTCACGGCCAGGCACGCACTGTGCATGCGCGAGTCGCGCTGCACTCTCCCAGTGGACAGGCAATTTTCTGGGACCTGTCACGTATCCCAGAAGATTGCCAAATGTGGCATGTAAGGGGGGGGCTGAGTGCTTAAAGTGGAAGTTCCACTTTTGGGTGGAACTCCGCTTTAAGAGAACAAGTAGTTGGGCTAACAACTGGTAGCTTTTCTGCACCAATGCAAGTAAATTGAGCATTAAACTTTGATGCAGACAATTTCTCTGGGCGTCTTTTGTTGATTACTTACAAACCTCTCAGTCTGTTTTACAGAGATGGTAAACAAACTGTTACAATTCCCCATGACATGTTATTTGGACAATATTGCACAGCAGAGAGTAGCATATTGCTCTCATATTGACAGAAAAAGAGTATTTACCCAAGGACAAAGACTTACTATAATAACCCTTTTAAACAGTAGTTCTTTTCTGTAGAGAAATTGCAAAGAAATCTAGGGTGCATAGGCGCGCGCACGGGGTGTGCCGGATGTGCCTGGGCGCACCCTAATCACCCCGTGCTGTCTCCAGAGATTTGCCCCAAAATGCTGCATCCAAGAGAGTGTGCGGCCCGCGCTGCCTGTGAACCATTTCACAGGCAGCAGATCGTGAAAATTGCCAGAGCTGTTCAGTGTATGAAACTGTCAGATAATGACACTGCATGCAGGGAGAGACACCAGCTGTCAAAAGTCAGTGGTGATGTCGGGGGTGGGCGGGACCGAACGGCCATCAAACACCAGCCAATGGGATGGGGTCTGGGCAGGCCGCTACATTTGTGGCCCCGCCCTGTCTCTGAAGCAGCTCAAACATTGGCTGGTGTTTATAGCGCTTGGTCCCACCCACCTGCGACATCGTGGCTGAGTTGTAAGTCATCACAACTCAGCCGGGATGTCGGAGGTGGGCGGGACCACGCGCCAATACCAGCCAATGATTGGGCTGCGTCAGAGAGGGGCGGAGCCAGAGAAATGTAGCAGCCCACCCAAACCCATCCTATTGGCTGGTGTTTGGTAACTGTTCAGTCCCCCCCACCACCGACATCACCGCTGACTTTTAACAGCTGGTCTCTCTCCCTGCATGCAGTGTCATTATCTGACAGTTTCATACACTGAACAGCTCTGGCAATTCTCACGATTTCCTGCATGTGAAACTCCCCCTCCCCCCTATCTGTGCCACCCAATGCTGCCTATACGTGCCAGTGCTGCCTATCAGTACAAACCAGTGCTGCCTATCAGTGCCGTTTATCAGTGTCAACCAATGCTGCCTATCAGTGCCCATCAGTGCTGCCTAACAGTGCCAATTAGTGCCGCCAATCAGTGCTGCATATCAGTGCCCATTGGTGCTGCCTATCAGTGCCAATTAGTGCCCATAAGTGCTGCCCATGTGCTGCCAATCAGTGCTGCATATCAGTGCCCATCGGTGCTGCCTATCAGTGCCACCTATCAGTGCCAATCAGTACTGACTATCAGTGCCACCTATCAGTGCATATCAGAGCTACCAATTAGTACCCATCAACTCTGCCAATCAGTGCTGCCAATCATTGCAGCCTATTAGTGCCCATCAGTGCTGCTTTAGCAGGGATGGTGGAAACCCCTCTACAGATAATTGCAATACAAATTACTTTCAAGTGCAACAACTTTTTAGTTGGGAGGTTCACACCATTATAGCACTTTGGAATTTTTATTTTTTAGAGCGTTACACTTAATTGTATATATGTTTTAGTTACGGTTATAATTTGAATTATTGCACTTGGAGTTAATTTCCCACCACCCCTGCTAAGTCCATGTCTTTATGGACCTTGCTTTGTACACTGGTGCGCAGTCATGTTGGAACAGGAAGGGGGCATCCCCAAGCTGTTCCCACAAAGTTGGGAGCATGAAATTGTCCAAAATGTCTTGGTATGCTGACGTCTTAAGAGTTCCCTTCACTGGAACTAAGGGGCCAAGCCAACCCCCAAAAAACAACCCCACACCATAATCCCCCATCCACCAAATTATTTGGACCAGTGCACAAAGCAAGGTCCATAAAGACATGGATGAGCGAGTTTGGGGTGGAGGAACTTGACTGACCTGCACAGAGTCCTGACCTCAACCCAATAGAACACCTTTGGGATGAATTTGAGTGGAGACTGTGAGCCAGGCCTTCTTGTCCAACATCAGCGCCTGACCTCACAAATGTCCTCTGGAAGAATGGTCAAACATTCCAATAGACACACTCCTAAACCTTGTGGATGGCCTTCCCAGAAGAGTTGAAGTTTTTATAGCTGCAAAGGGCGGGCCAACTCAATATTGAACCCTATGGACTAAGACGGCATTAAAGTTCAAGTGCGTGTAAAGGCAGGTGTCCCAAAACTTTTGAACACACACACACACACACACACACACACACACACACACACACACACACACACACACACACACACACACACACACACACACACACACACACACACACACACGTATGTGTGCGCTTTTGGGTGCACACCCTAATGCAATAGGCTGCGCACACCTATGCTAGGGTGTCAGTGAGCGCAGTTTCCTTCACTATCAAAAGGCACTTGGAAGCTGAAGGAAACTTTCAAGGGAACAAGTCTGGGAAACCCTAAGCCAACATAATCAGACAAAGTAGTGCAGCTTGCATGGTAGGCATCACACAGGACAACAACTTAAAGTGATTGTATCGTCTTGTTTAAAAAACAAACATGTTATACTTACCTGCTCTGTGCGGTGGATTTGCACAGAGCGGCCTGGATCCGCCTCTTCTCGGGTCTCTCTTCGCTGCTCCTGCCCCCTCCCTCCTGTCAAGTTCCCCCACAGCAAGCAGCTTGCTATGGGGGCCACCGAGCTGCAGCTCTGTGAGTCTCTTCAGACAAGGACCTGCGGTTCGGCCCCATCCCCTATCTTTCCTGATTGGCTAACTGACTTTGATTGACAGCAGCGGTAGCCAATGGTGCTGCTGCTGTGTCTCAGCCAATTAGGAAGGAGGACTCGTGGACATCGCTGGATAGAGATGGGGCTCAGGTAAGTATCAGGGGGGCTGCTACACACAGAAGGATTTTTATCTTAATGCATAAAGATAAAAAAACCTTCTGCCTTTACAACTCCTTTAATGCACAGTCAGCAAATGTCACTTTCAACTGTGTAGAAAAGAATAACACAAGTGTTATATACCATTCATGCTTCTCTCCCTCAACATTAAAAAGGTGTTAGACTCCCTTTCCTGGCCTTACTTATTTTATATATTAAAGAAAACGGGGGGGGGGTTGTAAAATCTCTTTCTCTGAATGCATTGATGGACTCAGCTCTGTTTTAGTCTTGACCGTAGGGACCTCAAGTACGTATGATGCACTTTCAAAGCTCTCTGGCGAGTTCTCTGGCCTGCTGACCAGATGTCTTAGAAGGCATGGCCTGAATTTACCCTTTGGAGTTAACAGCTTTTTGGTGCCACCCTGGCTGGCTTCTTAAGAACCTTACGAGAGAAGTACCTTTCTCCTGTTCTCCAGGGAAGTGACGCAGCTGTACCGCGGTAGGGTCCTCCCCTCTCTGCTAAACATGCATCTGTTTTTTCACTTTCCAGGCTTCTCAGACTAGGGATCCAAGTCCTTCGGGCTCCTGCAGGTGGTACACAGCGCTCTGACCCTCACAAGTCCTCTTGACCCACAGCCAGGCCCCCCCATGCCTGCACTATACTCATCGCCCAAGGCTCACATTAAGTATGCAGGCTTTATTTATTTATTTTAGGTACTTATATAGCACCATCAATTTGTGTAGCGCTTTTACATATGTATAGTTAATTCACATCAATCCCTGTCCTCAAGGAGCTTACAATCTAATTTAGCTTTCAGACCTATGCCTTCCCTGTATTTTGAGGTGCCAGGCAAGGCTGTCCCCTATCTGCCTTGCTTTTTTGCACTGGCTATAGAGTTCCCTATTTCAACTTACAAGACAACATCCAGATATTTTGGGCCCGATATTGAAGGACATCAACACAAACTAAGCCTTTTTGCTGATATCACGTTGTTTATCCCCAACCCTAGTATCATTCTCCCTAAACTCACAGCCCTTCTGACCCACTTTTGTAACCTCTCAAGTATTCATATTAATCATGCTAAATCAAACATTTTCAATATCTCTATGATATCGAATTTAGCCCATTCTTTGCGTATCTCTTTCCGTTATTCATGGGAATTGAATTATCTTTCCTACTTGGGAATTTAGCTCACTTCCTCATACAATACTTTGTATGAGGAAGGTTACTTGCAGCTCATTGTAGAACTTAAGCAATGGTTAGCGACCTGGTCAACGCTCCCTTTTATATTATATTATATTTATTTAGTGTCACATTACGGTGATTAAAATTACCTATTTGCAGAAATTACTTTACCTTTTCTGGGTATTACCCCTGCAAAACCCATCCCATGTCTTGGGTACTCTACAAAATCTAGTTTTACACTTTATATGGCACCACTATAAATTCAGAGTTGTCCGCTATACTTTTTACTCTATACTTTTTTTTTGTGATAGACCTCAGGGTGGTCTAGGTGTCCCGTATCTCCAGAAATATTATCAAACCGCTCAGTTAGAATCTCTTACTAAATATCATGCCACGTCTGAGTTCAGGGGTAGGACTCGCATACAGAACCCTATTACATTGCATTCTCCAAAAGTGTGGGATGACCTTAAATATTCTAGGCAACTCCAATCTCCCCACATACCCTTACTGTCATTGCTTCATAACCCATGTTCCTTCAAGACTTAGAGGATCACCTTTTTCTACAATTGTCACGATGAAATTACACGTCTACTCCTCACCACAAATAGTGGTAAAGCAGTCCAATCTCTACAATGTGACTATTCCCTATCTAACTCTGAAATATTCCACTGCGTGCAGATAAAGCATTTTGTTACATCCCTGAGTGGTTTGCCGCTGTGATAGGATAACCTTCATTTTATTCAAACAAAGATACAGGGATGACTCCCATTCCCCGGGCATAATCTCCATGCTATATAATCGGCTTCTAGTGGGAACCTTGATACCCAACCATGCATATATGATCAAATAATCGATGGATCTAAACCTTCAGTGTTTCTGGAACTCTGTCTGCTCGTACAACAGTTATAGAGATATACAATATGTTAACTTTCTTTTTCATACATCATGGAACACAGAGTTAGGCTAAAATTCATTACCTACTGGTTATACGCCATCTCTAGGTGAATAGACACTGGTAGACAAAGTATTAGACAGGAAGTGATCCCCTATATAACCCCTACCATACAGGAAGTACATCAGTTTTTTTACCAGTGTCTTCAAGATGGATGGGCACGTTTGTTTGAGCTCTCTGAGCTCCAGGTCTCTAGTCCCAACAAACTGTTCTTAAATGAATTTAAGGGATTGACCGATCAGATCCATTGGAAACAGGCTCTATATGCTTAGATAAATGGTACCCGAGCCTCGCAAAGAAGACATAAGATCCTGCAAGGTTTTGCCTGTAATGCAACCTTCGGGCGCTGGACCCTGCGAAGTGGAATCCTGGACAACACAGCGCTAAGGCATTCCTGCCGGGTGCTGTACAGGTCCAAGGGAGTGGACCCTAAACATGAAAAGGGTACCCAGTCCTTGAAGGTCCTTAAGTGACAGGAACCCGCTGTGATGAGTGAAGATTGGGCTCTTAGTTTCTAAGCTGCCCTACGCCTGGATGGGTAAGTGAAACCCCCTTATTTACTTATTGTGGGGTGTCCCAGTGATTGTAACAATCAGTCAAGCTAGCTAGAGGCTGGATACCTGTGTGCGGTGACCATACGGGGGAGTTTTGGGCTAGCTGTGGGTGTTTGCAAAGTGTACCTTTTTTGCTTGTGTCTGGCTGTTTTTTACCTGAATTATGCGCCATCAAGCCTCTTGGTTTGCCATGGCGCATGTGCATTCGCAAAAGTCAATCCTGCTATGATCAGCAGTTTGTTTGGTGGCCATGGCGCACGTGGCTTTGCCATAGGTGTTGTGCGCACTGGGAGTCGCACATGCGCCGTAGCCAAATCTGGGCGCACGGAAATTTGTGTCATATGTGAATACAGCCACGCCCGTTTGGTGGGACCGCACACATGCGTGCGCAGAATGTCCCGGCTCACAGCCAGCTTATTTATACTGTGTATGCCAAGCATGCGGTGCTTCCAGAAGGCAGCTGTGGGACACAGAGCAGGCTCTGAACCAGGCATTTGCAGCAGTTCATTTCTCCTTACCCGGGTCACATGAGTCACAAGGTGTTGCTTGGTAGGCTAAGGTGCTTAGCAGGATTGTTGCATAGGGGCTTGGTGAGCCCTATTAAAGGATCTCCCTTCTAAGGTGTGTTAATACTACACCCGGGTACTCCCTTTTTGTGGCTTGTAAATGTCTTCAAAAAAGAGGAGCAGGACTAACACTACAGGGAAGGTCACACCTATGTTGTCAGTAGCTCCTGGTGAACCTAGTCGTACCCCTAATGTTGTATCCCCTGAAAGACCAGAGGCTTCTGGGCAATCATAGCCGCTGCGCCGATCTGGTATGGTGCCTACAGTCAATGCTGCTGCTTCACCCTTTATCACCAAGGATGAACTGTCCTCAGCCCTAGTCAGATTAGAGCACAGGATTGCTGGCATGATTGCCTCCATCCCGCAAGGTGCCAAGAAGCATGACAGATCCCCCTCCCCTGAGCCTCCTAGTTTGGAGCAGGAATGAGGCTGGGGAAGAGCTAAAAGTCTGGGATTCTGTGGAGGGTCTGGCGGATGAGTCTACCTTCGAGCAATCTGGACAAGAAGATATCTAGTTGGTGTCTGCCTCTCAGTCGCAGAGACTTTTGATCCAGACTCTTACCGAGATGGTTCGTTTTGCTTTAAGTTGCCTCTTTCAGAGGTTCCTGAGCACCCGGTCCTCTTTGGGGTCCCTGAGGCCTCTTCAGGCCGCACAGGCTTTCCCCTTACACCCACTGTTGGAACAGACGGTATATGCTGATTGGGAACATCCTGACAGGATTTTTGTTCCCCCTAAGAGGTTTTCCCTTTTATGTACCATAGATGAAAAGTTAATTAAGAAGTGGAGCATACCAGCCATAGATGCAGCAGTCTCTTCCTTAAACAAGAACTTAACTTGTCTGATAGATAATGCACAGGGCTTGAAAGACCCTGTTGACGAGAAACTGGAGTCATTATTAAAAGCTTCCTTTTCTTTGGCCAGTTCAGCTATTCAGCCAGCTGTTACAGCACTTGGTATCTGCCAGTCCATAAAGGATCCGGTCAGATGGTCTGACAGGCCTAACCAGGAGGATGATCTTGCTGAAAATAAGACAGATATTCCTCGAGCGCTGTGTTTTGCTGTTGATGCCTTAAAGGATACAATACAGCAGGTTTCTCGTTTGGCTCTCTTGTCTGTACATATGCA
Organism: Aquarana catesbeiana; assembly: GCF_042186555.1. Classification (NCBI taxonomy): domain Eukaryota; kingdom Metazoa; phylum Chordata; class Amphibia; order Anura; family Ranidae; genus Aquarana; species Aquarana catesbeiana. The sequence continues at coordinate 43,133,130 of NC_133331.1, forward strand.
CAGACTTGGCTTAAGAACTGTTAAGCCGAGCTTCCTTGTAAGATGTTATTGGCAGGTTTCCCCTTTCATGGGGAACGTTTGGTGATGATTTGGACAAATATATCCAAAAGCCCTGGGTCCAATGCTCTTCTAAACCTGGCACCAAGCCCTCCTATTGAGGGGACGCCCTCACTCTATTGGGTGGGGAGAAGGCTGCTGCACTTTGCGGACATTTGGAGAACAGTGGTTCAGGACAAGTGGGTCACCTCGACTACTAGGGAAGGGGTTAACACTAGGGGGTGATCAAGGGGTTAACGGTGTTCCCTAGGTGTGTTTTAACTGTGGGGGGGATGGGACTGTCTAGAAGGAGAGAGAGATCCTTGTTCATACCTGGGCCAGAAGAAGGCAGGACTGGGTGATAGGCTGGTGGACTTTTGAAGCTTGCTCCTAATTTAGAGACCCACAGGCCCCCCTTGTAGCCTACCAATTTATTTGGGATTTGATGCAATAATGGCAGATCAATGGCACTGTACTCCTTTTTTGCTTGATATACTTACATTATGTTTCAATAAAAATTACTGAACAATAAAAGTATGTGTGTAAAATATTACATGGCTATGCATACACACATATACAATACATAAAGTGTTTTTTGGTGATAGTGGTCCCTAAATTAGTCTGATCACTAACTGCAGTAAAAACCCATAAGAAGTAATCAACTTTCACTGTGCAGGTTGTTGGAAACCAATGCCAACACCAGACCAGTGATCGGTGGCTTCTAATTGGTTGTTGTAAACTACAAGCAATAAAAGTCAACTCTGTTACAAAGATTTTAGAGTGCATTTGTTATTTTCAGTTATAGGTCAGATTTAGTAAGTATTAGGCTCCATTCTCAACGATAAGACACAAGGATCTTTATGTTCATAAAATACTTATTTTCTTCACCGAGTTCAATGAGATTTAAAAATTACAATCGCATGGTTGAAAGATTCTTATCTTTGTGTAAAGCTTTGTGAATTGAGCCTGTTATTGTACCATATAAGAGAATCTCCTTGTACAGTTTATGGGAGGACATTTGTTATCTCTCCCTAGGGCACAAGAAGCAGCTCAATTGTTATATGTGATGCTTGGATTAGAGAGCATTGCTTGGTGTAATCCGGCTGGTTTTGGTCACCCTTTTTCAACAAAAACTGTTTGAAAAGGAGGATCTAATTTATAACTTTAGGCAGTCTATGGGAAATAAAAATCTTCTATCATATAATTAAAGAAGGTGCAGGGTCATGATGGTGGTGACTTCATTGCTCTGCCTTACAATATCACAACTGTCAGCAAGTCTGAAGGGTGTTCGAACCTTTACTGAATCTGTGCCAGAAAGTGTGCACAGAAGCAGCAGCACCATAAATATTATGTATCCCAGTGCTGTTTTCTTTTTGTTCTATGAGGCACTATCACCAGCTGAATGATGGAAGTTCCAGTAATAAGAGCACAATGATAATTAGTCACTATTAGATAAGAGGACAGGTGTTGCTTTGCTCCTGGTCACAGATTACCCCAAGTTGTTTCATTAATGTCCTTCTCAATGCCAGGATGTTTTATCTACTTCATCTACACAACAGGGGAGACAATAACACATTGTACTACTGCACATCCATTGTATTACAAGCTTCCCCAGGCTGTTGGTTTTATTGCATTGTGTGGAGCCTCCACATTGCGGAGATTGTTTATCCAATATTAAAAATCACATTGTCATGGCTTTATTAAAATGTCTATGATTAGATATGCTTTCCAGTACAAGTTAAAGATTTGTCTTTTCCAAAAATGTAATTAAATAAAAGCTGCTTGTACGTGGCCATAAATGGAGACGGGTGGCCAGACACTGTCCAATGAAGGCAAATGTTGCCTAAAAGGAAACCAGTGCATAATCTACATTTACAGTAAGCATTGATGACATTCAGGTACCTTCCTGTCAATTCTTTATTTGTTGTGAAGTATCCCAGGAGCCCCTAATGCTGGGATTCTCTGCCTTGAAAACAACTATCAGCTTGTATAGATTCTAGGTTTAGCGTACCCCCTCCAGTCTCCCATGCTTTGTTAGGCTGCCTCAGCACTGCTATGGGCCAGTGGTAAAGCACCATAGGTGGAAGAGGACAAGCCAGAGCTGGTGAACATAGGACCTAGTCACTATGTGCATAGGCGTGCCCCAGGATACCTGCAAGTACCTACAGTTTATAAAGTGTCTCAATGTTTACTCAGAGTGCATATCAGGGCAGACTACATAGCATAGGTAAATAGGACCTCAGCTGGTAATGATGTCACAGGGGGTGACAAAAGCTGTTTCTTGCTACAGAAACATGTTAAAAGAAAAAAAGAATGCTGGTACATGTACTAAAAAGGAAAAGGTAGGTTTAGAAGTACATTTAAAACACCCAACAAAAATACTGCTTGTGTCAGAGTGTTGGCACACCTGAGGGCTCACTATGGGCACCATAAGGCAATAGGATTCGGTGCAATTCCTTGTACAAAGAAAAGAAAATGGAGTCTGGAAATGAGAGAATAAGTGACCTGTTTTATCTGTTTCAGGGCTGCACCAAAACTCCCACCCCAGAGGCCAACATTCAGAGCCAGCCACTTCCAGTGAGGGGACGGATGAGGCTGAAGTTTGCACTACGTTCTAATAGAAGATGGATTCTGTTTACTAAGTCATCAGAACTTTATTATATTCTTAAACTGTATTCTGAAAGGACTGAGCTGTTGCCCTTGGTGCTATGCTTTATGTGTGTGCTCAGGTACTTGTAAATTATTAATTTATGTGGAGTATTTAGTACAATGCAGTGCATTGGCCTAGGCATATTTAACCAAAGATGACTTTCCACAGAAGGGAAATATTTTTTATAACTTGTACTACACTTGAAACACTTTACCGTTTCTACTAGACTGTATGGATTAAAAAAGAAAAACGGTCATCTATTATTAAAATGTGTAAGTCAATAAGCACATTCATAACTGGAGGTTTAATCTGTAAAATCTGCACTTTTCTTCAATGCATTTGTTTTATTTACAGTACAACTTCTGTAATCAATACGCCACTCGCTAAACATTTTATATTACTGTTACTATATATCAGCAGCGCTTCAGGAAGCCAGAATATGTGAAGACAGAAATATGAAAGCTGTCATTACTAATGTGTAAATAAAGGTGCAGGTTTTGGGGATGTCATTCCAGTTATAGCTCCACCATCCAGCAGGACAGGGATAGAGGCATTTCAGAATTCACTGGCTACATGCTTGTTTTGGGGCAGTGAGGGGGTCAGGATGACAGTCCTTACAGCCTGCACTTTTACAAACACGTTAGTAATGATGTTGCTTAATTTCTACACTTGCAGCTTTATTTTTTAGGTAGAACTCCAGGCTAGCCACTCAATCCCAAGCTAAAATACATGTCTATGAACTTTTGGACTTGCCAAAGAATTTGTTGTTCACTTAGCAAATATGTGTCCACGTAGGACAAAGCACAGCTTCACTTTAAAGTGGAACTAAGCCCTAAAGAAAAAAAATAAATAAATTGATAATAGTATTTGTGTACCCTGCCTGTAAACATGCACATTGTACACTCCTGGCTCATTCATAGTGCATGCTGCTTTATGGTCTCTCCCCAACAAGTTTATACTAAGCTTTCCTTTTCTACCCCCACCAATCTATTCAGGCCAGGAGCATGTGTTGGGGCTGGTGGTTGGATTGCAGAGTGTAAGCTCTGACTAGCAAGATGTATGTGCTGCTGTGCAGAGGGAGGGAGGGGGGTACTGACTTTAACAGATGGTGAAGGGCTTTCAGATAAATGTAATCCACATGGCTCAATCACTTTTATGGGGCTGTACCCAATCCTCCATGTGACCACAGAAGCAACTTGTATTACATTACTTCTGCAGTCACAGCTTTCATTTCTTGGCTAGTGTAGCCAAGGATGCAGTTAATCAAACACGGTCTGCGTATGATTAGGCTGCATTGGAGAACATGGATACATTTTGGGTCTAATAGATCTCTTTATGGCCCTGTCACCTGCCCAATGCTATCACATAGTGGGCTTTTTAGCCCTTTGTGATAACAAAGTAAAAAAAAAAAAAATACAAGAAGTATAACAATTTAAAAGAAAAATTGAGCACATATATGTAAACATCAATTGCGCAACACATGTGAGTTATCGTCGCACAAATCGGAGAGAGAGCAGTGATTCTATGGCCATAAATTCACGTTTACAGCTTTTAAAGCTTTGCCTATACAGAATTTTGGGTACCATTGTTTTGTTTTCTACAGTTTCACAGGCATGCACAATTTTAAGGGCTGACATGTTTTAGTATTATTTATTTATTCAATACAGCCCCATCTTTTTATATTTTACCAAAAAAGTGGGTATAATATTGTGTATGTTTGTACTAAGATTTATTTAAGTGTATTTTTCCTGAAAATATCAGCTTGATCACACAGCAAAAAAAACTACCCAGGGTCTCTGCTTTCATAAGCGGGAGGGGGGTTAAATTAATTCTGCAAAAATGCAGATTTTAATATGTGTGAACATTTTAAAAAATGTTCCCAGTAGGCAAGTGGCTAAAGCAAACCTGTTGCTTTGCCCTGAGTCAGTGTTGTAAATTACAGACTTATGGTAGTTTGAATAGCCAAGAAAATGACAACTATTAACTGTTTTATTTTAGATTCCTGTACCATCTGCTTGCCATTGGACGATGAAACAGCACTGGGAATATATACTGACTCACCGTCCAGTGAGCGGGCGGATGACACGGGTAGCTATTGCACAGCTCTGGTTGAACAGAATCACAAATCCTTTAACCTACAAAACAGCTATTCATTTCAAATGTGTTTCTAGGTGCTTGGCTGGAGTTCCACTTTAAAATGTAAAGTCACCTTTGCACCTCAAATAATTAAAAATTCATAGATGTGCTGATGTATTTAATTTAGAAATACAGTTGTGCTCATAAGTTTACATACCCTGGCAGAATTTATGATTTCTTGGTCGTTTTTCAGAGAATATGAATGATAACACAAACTTTTCTTTCACTCATGGTTAGTGTTTGGCTGAAGCCATTTATTATCAGTCAACTGTGTTTACTCTTTTTAAATCATAATCACATCAGAAACTACCCAAATGACCCTGATCAAAAGTTTACATACCCCAGTTCTTAATACCGTGTATTGCCCCCTTTAACATCAACGACAGCTTGAAGTCTTTTGTGGTATTTGTGGATGAGGCTCTTTATCTTCTCAGATGTTAAAGCTGCCCATTCCTCTTGGCAAAAAGCCCCCAGTTCCTGTAAATTCTTGGGCTGTCTTGCATGAACTGCACGTTTTGAGATCTCCCCAGAGTGTCTCAATGATATTGAGGTCAGGAGACTGAGATGGCCACTCCAGAACCTTCACTTTATTTTGCTGTAGCCAATGACAGGTCGACTTGGCCTTGTGTTTAGGATCATTGTCATGTTGGAATGTCCAAGTACATCCCATGTGTAGCTTCCTGGCTGATGAATGCAAATGTTCCTCCAGTATTTTTTGATAACATACTGCATTCATCTTGCCATCTATTTTGACCAAATTTCCTGTACCTTTGTAGCTCACACATTCCCAAGACATCAGCGATCCACCTCCGTGTTTCGAAGTAGGAATGGTGTACCTCCAAATGAAGCGTTTATGGTTGTGGCCAAAAAGCTTAATTTTGGTCTCATCACTCCAAATGAAATTGTGCCAGAAGCTTTGAGGCTTGTCTCTGTGCTGTTTGGCGTATTGTAAGCGGGATACTTTGTGGTAATGGCTTTCTTCTGGCAACTCGACCATGCAGCCCATCTTTCTTCAAGTGCATCTTGAAACAGCCACACCACGTGTTTTCAGAGAGTCCTGTATTTGTGGGTTTTTCTTTGCATCCCAAACAATTTTCCTGGCAGTTGTGGCTGAAATTTTAGTTGGTCTACCTGACCGTGGTTTGGTTTCAACAGAACCCCTCATTTTCACTTCTTAATTAGAGTTTGAACACTGCTGATTGACATTCTCATTTCCTTGGATATCTTTTTATATCCCTTTCCTGTTTTATACAGTTCAACTACCTTTTTCCACAGATCCTTTGACAATTCTTTTGCTTTCCCCATGACTGAGAAACGTCAGTGCAGCACTGGATGAAAGATGCAAGGGACCTTTTATACACACACAATAATTACAAGCAAACAGATCACAGGTGAGGATGGTTACCTTTAATAGCCATTCAAACCCCTTTGTGTCAACTTATGTGCATGTTATCAGGCCAAAATCACCAGGGTATGTAAACTTTTGATCAGGGTCATTTTCTGTTGCGATTATGATTTAAAAGGAGTAAACACAGTTGACTGATAATAAATGGCTTCAGTCAAGCACTAACCATGAGTGAAAGAAAAGTTTGTGTGTGATTCATATTCTCTGAAAAATGGCCAAGAAATCATAACTTCAGGGTATGTAAACTTATGAGCACAACTGTATGCTTAATTTTCCAATACGTATTATTATGCCGTAGGTTAAATAATTCTATACTTGCGTACATACAATTTTCTCTGATTCAGTTGTCATGTGGTTGGAGTGTAAGGGAAAATAAACAGAATTGCATTTCCCTGTATACATTGCTTCTCTGCAGAGGTTGCCGTGACCTGTGCTGTATATATGGGGGGAGGTGATGGTATCATGTAAGTGATGATTTTAGGAATCTTTTCAGTTCTTATTCATAGACACATAAGGTAGTGTGTGTGTGTGTGTAGACCATTCAATTAGTCAAGGGATGTGGGAAGGGCTCCAAGGACACAGCAATATGATGAGGGGTTTATTATAACTGAGAAAATGAAGAACACACAGCAGGAATGTCATACACAAAGAAGTATGATGTAACAGGCACTCCATATGTCAAAATGAGAAGTGGTAACATTCAGTGTAGATGCAGCTACAGGACCATTTAGATCAGGGATATGCAATTAGCAGACCTCCAGCTGTTGGAGAACTACAAGTCCCATGAAGCATAGCAAGACTCTGACAGCCACAAGCATGACACCCAGAGGCAGAGGCATGATGGGATTTGTAGTTTTGCAACAGCTGGAGGTCCGCTTATTGCATATCCCTGATTTAGATTTAGGCTCAGGGTCCACATTAGGGAGTTAGTGTTTTAAGCTAAACCTGGGAGGCTGCCGATGCAAAACTCTCCTACTCTTAAATCACTGAATAAATATGAAGATCAATTCACAAAGGGTTAAGGGGTCTTTATTTTAGCCATGTGACTCTCATTTTCAAATCTTATTTGACTCAGTGGAAAAACACGGTCACTTTTTTAAAACAAAGGTTCTTATAGAGTTCGCTTTATGAATCTGAGCTAAAGTTTCTGACTTTTCTCCCAATATATGCACGTGCATACTTTCTTAAGCTTGCATAGTTATATTGGTATGGCTTGCACCAGTGTAAGTATGCATACGGCATACTCGTGGGACTCCTGTGGAAGCTTGAAATCACTGTAGTAGTTACCGCTACTACAGTGATCATCATGGCCTTCCAGGTCCCATGCCAAGTGGCTGCCATGCTGTATAGTGAACACAGGGGAGCACTTGCTTGGCACAGATGCCATTCAAAGAATGCCTTGCATACAGTAAGTGTTCTCTGAAGGGACATGGTGGAGACTGAGGTCACTGCCCCACCACTTCACCTTGCCAAATCACAGAATTCTTTGCATTCATTGAAAAAAAAATGCAAGGCATTCTGTGAATGGCATTATATGGTGGGAATAGCTGTCTGCCGGGTCCCACCACCAACTTTGTATATACCATAGCTGTGATTTTCCTCTTCCACAACAGCCCCATGGGTATAGCATATGTATGCATACTTGTAAGTATGCCAAAAATTCTATACCTTAAATTTATCTTTAAATTAGTCTGTGAAAGACAAATTCTCTGCTTTATAAAAATGGAGAACCATCCAGGTGCACGTATTTAAAAAGAAGCAATTGATTCTCCACCAGGAAATGATGTAAAGTCACATTCTCTGGTTTATAAGAGAACATTTAACCTCTTGACCATCATCTTAAGGCCCAAAGTTTGGTATAGAGGAGGATAGACTTACATTTTTGTCAGGTTTTTATTACTGTCTGTGACCCCCCTGGAGAGACTGAATATGACTTCCTGTGACACTCACGCAAGAAATGAGAGGAATGGGAATCACTAAGAAAGTACAGGCAGCCATTAAAAAAAAAGCTTCTTCTTCTCCAAACGAAAAAGGTGGTGTTATCTCCATTGAACATGTTTCTCATCACTTCCTGTCCTAAAACTGTCCCTGGAATTGATAAAGAAGGTCTAGAACCTGTACTTGAATTTGATGCATGGTGCTCCACTTTTATAACACCTGTGAGACACTTTCACAAAATCTGCCTCCGTACGTCAAAAAAGAGTTGGTCTTAACTGGCTCCACTTTTGTAGGATACGAACTGTCGGTACTTTAGTTTGAATTTGGCGCAAGTGTCGTACCACAGTGAAAAATTGGGGAAAATTATAAGTAACTGAATTTGGCACACAAGTTGCTGTCAGAACCAAAATTGTTGCAGATTTTTTTAAATTAGGTGCAGCACATTAACAAGTGCAAATTTTGCCAGAAAAGTGCCGCAGTTCCGTTAATTTCCCCCCTACAACTCTCATCAGCAACACTCATGCTCCCTGATTGGAGCTCAGTAAGTGTGACTGTGCAGGGAAGATGGGGACAGGTTTACAAAGAAATCAAAACTAAGAGCTTGAGTTGATATATTCCCTTTAAGAGTAACAACAACTGAATTTCAAAGAAAACCTGTGCTGACCTCATTCCAAGAATGCTAGTTACCTGATTATCTCCAGGCTCAGTTTCCTTCTGACTCATTGATCTGAACAAGCATGCAGACCAGGAAATCAGAATATCTGATGTTCCAGGTCAGCTGCCCAAAAACCAACAGTTCAGATGGATTTTCAAAGCGATTGGCGTTTTCAGTCTTAGTATCCCCCCAGTAGTATTTTACTTTTCAGGTGACTATGCATTTGTGATTGATTTGGTACAGGTGATTGCAAACAAACTATTCCTGTCTGACACATAAGCAGATATTAGTTCAATCAGAAACAATCAATAAAATGCCACTGCAGCTGATTGACTTGCCTGTGTTAAATCGATCAAAAGGTCAATTAAATGGTGGGGTCTGTGGTTTACTATTCCTATTCAATGTATTAATTCTAGTTGCATCAAATGATCATATTGATATGTGTGTCTAACTTAAAGGTTACATTTACAGGTCAGTAAGAGCTACGCTTCAAGGTTTTCTTTTTCTCCATTTGTTGTAAGTTCTAAAGACCTGATGACTGAGATCTACCTGCCGCTGGTGATTTTCACCCCTTGAAAAACGCCCTCGACTTACAAATCTTATTCTACGTTTAATTGCACACATTCGTAATTATACAAACTCATACAATTAGTCTCACTGTGAAGAATTCAGAGCATGGATATCAAGCATTTCCAAGAAACAGATGAAATACCTAAAGCCAGCCATGTTTTGTTTATTTCTGAAGAGTGGGGAAGAGTGAAAATTTTCATCGGCTGTGGAGATTTCTCCTTACTTGCTGTGACACCTATACATGAAATGGGGGAGCAGTTGTCATCAGGACAGGAAGGCACAGGCAGCAATAAATCATTCTCAAAAGTTCTAACTTGTCTCCATTTTACTAAAATGGTTTTCATTTTTTCAGTGTCCCTGTTGGAGAGATTTACCATGACTTCCCAAGTAAAAACACGGATGACCATAAAAAAAAAAAAAAAAAAAAAAAACAATCTCTCTAGAGACTGCAGATAATGAGGCTGATTTACTTAGGGAGTTGAGAATCTTCACACAGTAAATTGTGTAAATATTCACATCAAATATTCTATCATGTGAACACAAATTCTTGTTTACTTATTTCATCTGTACATGATTGGATAAGTGAAGCGAATAGTCATACAATTGGGAGTCTCAACACCTTTAAGGCCCGATTCACACCTATGCATTTTTAGTGCATTTTGCAGATTTGCACTACAGAACGTGTTCCATAGGAAACCATGTTAAATGAACTGTAATGCAAAACTTCAAAAAAGCACTAAAAATGCATAGGTGTGAATCAGTCCTTAAAGGTGTTGAGAAACACCATTTTTTTTTTTTTTTCCCAGCAAGCACGTCCGACAGAAGCCGGCTTCTGACGGACAGACAGACATACACACGGGCCGAATATCGGCTGTTTTTTTTTTTTTTTTTTTTTTAAACCGGTTGTCGTCTCCTGACATCCAGCCCATGTGTACGGTGCATTAGAAAATCACCCTTAATCTATTCCTTAACTAAAATGTTACGCAAGGGAAACCAGTCAGCACTAGGAAAACATGTAGCTGCTTGCAACAAAGGTCAATACACATAAACCTTTACACCTAAACTATCTCATATGTGCAGCGCCAAAATGTAAACAAAAGCTATGAAATCAAAATCAGTCGTGCTAATACTGGGAATGTCAATATCTCAAAATTAAAAACCCAGTACCTATATCAATCAATACAAAATAAATTGAATACAAAGTCCTGACTGTTCATATACAGCAGTTAAAATAAGTATTGAATATGTCACCATTTTTGCAATTGCATGGGTTATTACTGACACGTGATGAAAATTTAATGTCCATAGCACCTTTAGAAATATTTTTACTTAGAAAAATGTATATAGCATGTGTGAAAATAAACCCCTGAATAAAAGTCCAATATTTTATAGAACTGTCATTGTCTTCCACCAACCACGTGAAATTACTAAAGATTGCATAATACACTGTTGTTCTGCTCATATTTGCAGCTTATTATCTGGTGAGTATAAAGTAGTGCTGGTTGGTGACATCGGCTTGCCACATTTCACACAGTTGGTGGAAAACAATAACAGACAGAGTTGTATGAAATATTGGACTTTTATTCAAGAGTTTATTTACCGGTAATTTATTTGTATTGATTGATATGTGCTGGGTTACTAATTTTGAAACATTGACTTTCTCAGTATTGATTTTATAGTTTTTGTTTAAAATTTTGCTGCTGAACGTATGAGATATTTTTTTTTTTAAATAAGACAGATGCTGCTTGCTAGATTTGCAACAAAGGATGATCAGTGAGACACAATCATTGCTTGTCACTACTAAATGAGCAAATATTGCTTCTGTCAGATACATATTATTTACAAACTATACACACAACATTTAAAAACTATTGGTTACATTACTTACATGAAGCTGATCTTTTTCACATGTAAAGCTAAAAAAAATAATAACAACATTAATTTCTCTTTAACACAAAAACCTCAATGAAATAACCCTAGAAATAATCAGTTGTCTATATGCAGAAGGACAACAGAGAAGTGCTGACTGTAAATGAAAGGTGCTACAGGTAAAAATAATGTGTGAATATTTTAGCTAAAATATCAACAATGATATAAGCAGCCCATAATAAGATATATGGTATAACACCATGTAAGTAGCAAAAAATATCAAAACATTTATTTGCCAGACCACACTCAATTTAATAGTCTCAGAACACAGGAAAAGAGAAGAAAGGCAATATGCATACAAACCCAGAGGAATATAATACACAATTAATATTCTGTCTATCCATTCATATGAAATTCTGTTGAGACTTATTGTACTTGGTATATATTATACATGTGGACAATATAATACACGTGGTGCTTTGCACCTTCAGTGCATACAATAGAAACATAACAGCAGGTGCTGGCTGTCAGGTCACTGGGCAGATAATGGTGATGTTCTTGTAAAAATGAAATGGAAATTTTAAAGAAAAAATTGGCACAATCATTTCTAACCTGTTTTTAACCAATAAGACTGGACTAGGTATCTTAGGAGCTTGCTTCTTAGGCCCTGTTCAACATGGGAGAACTTACAGCCGTGTGAGGGCCGAGTTTTGTTTGCAAAAGATGCACAGGAATTTTGTGCCACTGCATGCAGACAGTCCCATTTATGTTAATTGGGATGCAGCCATTGCTCCCAATTTGACATTTGTGCGGTTGTGTGTCCCCAAATTCACACTGTCTGCATTCGGAGACATACACCCACGTATATGTTAAATTGGGAAGCAGTGGCTGAATCCCAGCAGCCAGTTCTCCCAATAAGACCACCTACGAACACCTGTGCATGCTATGTGGGCAAACATGGTCCTTGCATGGGTGAACTCCGTAGGCATACACACAGGGTGTGCCAGGTCACACCCTAATCATGCTGTGCTGAATTAATCCCCCCTGCTGCTTGGCTGTAGAGAAAGGGACTGGGGAATCTCTGTCCTCTGTCCCTTTCTCGGTCTGAAAAGTGAGACATCCGGAGTCTGTTTAGACACCTGTTATTTCAACAAAGCCCCCCCCCCCCCCCTCAATGAGGCTCCTAAATATGATAAATTATTGTAAAAAAATTTTTTTTTAAATGTAAAAAAAGTTATGATAAATAATAAACAATATTATGTACACCCTAATGCAATAGGCTGCACACACCTATGGTGAACTCTTAAGTACACCTATGTGAACGAGGCCTTATCCCTAAGAATTATTTCTATTATCATAGATACAATGTAACTATTCTGTTCTATTGTAATTAGTTTGCTATGTGCAGATGACTGTTTTTTCCATTCATGTGTTCTGTACCATCATATGCAAAAATCTTTCAAGCAAAAATTCTTTATGTATCCCTAGACTTTCCGCCCCCATGGCTGAGCTGGCTGCTCCCGCCCTCTCCACTGCCCAGCGCTCCAGTGAGCAGTGACTGACAGTCTCCAGCTCTCTGCACAGAGAGCTCTGAGAACCAAGCGATCTGCGTGTATGATTACTCAGTTCTCAGTGTTAGAGCCGGCAGGCAACAGATCCACCTAGGCAAGTGTAAATCTGCAAAAACCCCACACTTCACTTTTAAAGCAAACCTGCGCATTTTCCACACGTTTATTGATCCACCATTATGTCCCCATCTCCAGCAGCATATGTGTGCCTTACTGTCACTTTATTCAGCCACTGGGCATGAAAGGAAGATCCTATCTAGGTTTTGAGTCCCCTTAGTTGTAGCTTTCACAGTGCACTGGATTCCCCATGAGATGGACTTGAATGGTCCAGCACTGTCACATGCTCCTCCATACTTGAAAGTGCCATCAGGCAATGTGGTGTGGGGTGAGTGTTGGGGGTTTAAAGCACATCTGTTGCTTTTCCCTTAATATGTATAGGACAGGGCCCCATCAAGCTATATTTTCTGCATGTGAGATGAGCAGAGTTTACATTATTCTGTGAAAAACACAATCATTCTCAGCCCTGCTGTGTTGTTTTGTTGAGGTTAGGAATTATAGTATGATCACTTATCTATGAACTCAGTGTTCTTGTGTATTCTGCTAAAAGTCAAATGGGGCCAATTACTGTATGCTGGAATGTTTTTACTGAATGTCCAGGTTTATAAATGGCACCTGTTGCACAAAGAAGTTTGTATACTTTGTGACTTTTGTACCACTCACTATGTTTACAAAGATGAATGCATCTGTTCCAATAATTGTCAGGATTATATAGATGAAAAATTAGCAGAAGCAGCAATAAGAGGGACAAGCTGGCAGTAGTAGTAGTTGGCTGCACAGTGCCAACACTATAAAGCATCTAGTCTGCCATGAGATCTATGAGCATTACTGTGCAGTAACCCATGGGAACCAATCAGAATTCAGCTTTTGCTGATCTAATAGGTTGCTATGGGAACTGCACCTTGCACAGAATCATTCTTCTTGGCACTTCTTTATTAAATTAAGCGTGTATGTATGAAAAAAGGTTTATACATTGTTCATTGTCTATTATAATCCTAAGGTCTAACAATCTATTGCAATCCTAATGCACGATCACTGCAGCCGTCTGTTGTGAAAATTGTTATACCAATAAACAAGCTTTATATTAAGATCTTATTTGAAGTTTTTTACATTGATTTGATGGAGTGTGTAGAGAGAATACTTATTTTCATTTCAGACATTCTCTGCCAGTTTTCACTGATGGCTTTTTGAGGCCAAACAATAATTTGCTTGGATATAGAAGAAACAAGAAGTCTGTCTTGACAAGTGTTTGGAGTCCCTGTACAATCATTCGCACTGTATCTCACACTATAGACATGGGGTTCCTGACCCAGAGCATGGGAAACAAAAACTCTGCTACACACTTGATCTCCAAATAATGAAACCACTGGACCAGGATTTTCTGCACTATTTGAAGTCATTTTGGTAACAACAAAATGACTTCAGACTGGTGGTGGTAATTTAGACGGTCTAATAAAAGGGGTTTGGGATATAATTGGGCAGTTCATTGGGTGTCTGTAATTGTGAAAAGGTAAAGAAAAGATCCCCTGCAATAGAGACTTGTATAGAGAATCCTCATACAGTATCTGACAAATCACTGTGGAGGCACAAACATGCTGCTGATCCTGCTGCTAAGTTGGAGGCATGTCAGGTGGCTCCAGCAAAGTAAAAGGATAGTGTCATGATATAAATCTATAGACTGCTATTGTGGGCTCATTTTTAAAGATGTTCCCTAGATTCAAGAGATTATCATTGTCCTTATGCATGTATGATGATCAGAAGTTTGGATATTTCTTACTGCATCATGATTGTATTGTCCCAAAGCAACCGCCTTTCATTCTTCCAGTGCAATACGGGAAAGTGTAATAAGAGTGGTTGTTCATTCTTAAAGTGGGAGTAAACACCCTTGGTTGATTTTTACCTATATTAAGGCTTACCTATAGGTACAGTAAATATCTCCTAAATGTGCACCGTTTAGGAGATAGTTACCTGCGAAGCCGCCGGTGACGTCACCGTTGTATGCTCTCTGAAGGAACAGCATACCTGTGCCGCTCCCTCAGACTCCTGTACTGTGAACAGAGGCTCCTGCACGCATGCGCGGGAGTGATGTAATTGCAGCTCATACAATCAAAGGACCGGAGCCCGCCAACCCAGAAGGAATACCGGATGAAGATAGAAGCCCTGTTAGTGGTGACAGCATACCGCTGGAGGGCTTTGTTTTCAGGTAAGTTTCACATAATGTGCTAGAATGCATTGTATACTAGCACATTATAACTTTGCCTTGCAGTTTTTATTTTTTTTTAAAGCCGGTGGTTTACTACTGCTTTAAAGTATAACTAAAGGCAAAACTTTTTTTTTTTTTTTAGTTTTGGATAAAGTGGAAAGGGTCTAGAACCCCTGTCAGTTATTACTGCTGTCTGTGCCCCTGTTAGGGAGATTAGCTCTCTCGATTTGTCCTGTTTATCATTATCAATAAAAGTTAAAGCGAAGAAAATCCCACATTTTGTGTTATCCCCAAAAAAAGTAATAGATGGGAAATCTTCCAATGGGGAGATTAGTTCTGGTGATCTGGGGGTCCCAAAGGGATTCCCTAAATTTGCAGGGATTTCCGCTCGTGTCCTGTTTGTTTTGTATTGCACCCCAAATACTCCAAGCAAGAAACCCAAAAAGATGCATGAGCTTTCTTTGCCACATTTGTTGAAAGTAGGACAGCTCATTGAAATGAATGGCTGCCCAATGTGCAACACCTGGTGATGTGCTACAGTAGTGTGAATAGGGCTTAGTTCTACACTAGACCTGATGTCACTCACCAGCCCCAGGGCTCAGAATCCCAGAATAGTGGCTACCGGGACTGATGAACAGGTGTTTATGTTTAGT
Organism: Aquarana catesbeiana; assembly: GCF_042186555.1. Lineage (NCBI taxonomy): Eukaryota > Metazoa > Chordata > Amphibia > Anura > Ranidae > Aquarana > Aquarana catesbeiana. Next base: position 43,148,870 of record NC_133331.1, read on the forward strand.
AGAAGAACCGAACGGTTAACGCATCGCTCGAAATCAGTATATTGTTAAAAAATGTGAAATAAATCAAATAAATGAAGCTGCCGGTGCTTACGTTTGCTCTTGCTGCAAGGAATAAATACCAGGTGTTAACACAATAAGACCCCTTTCACCCTGAGACAGTTTTCAGGCATTTAGTGATAAAAATAGCACCGGGAAAGCACACATTCATTTGAATGTGTGCTTTCATACTGGGGCGATGCGCTTGTGGGACAGTAGAAAAAAGTCCAGCCCTCCAAAAAACGCCCCTGCCCATTGAAATGAAAGGGCAGCGCTTCGAAAGCGTTGCAAAACTGGTCTTTTTTTTTTTTTTAAAAGGTCCCATTGTCACGCGACCTTAAAAAAAAATCGTCCCGCTATCGCCCAAAAACCGCCGCTAAAGCACTGCAAAAACAGCGCTTTAGCGGCTGTTTAAGCAGAGCTTCAGTGTGAAAGGGGTCTAACAAAATAAATATGCCACAATGATACACATAAATGTTTCATAGTATTAAACGCACTCACCTGAAATTCAATAAAAATTTGCAATTCCATACGATATGCTTTTTTTTTTTTTTTTTTGAGTAGATTCACAATTATTGATCTGTAAATCCCTACAGATTAGAAATGTATCATTAAGTGCAAATATGTATTGAACTTTTGCTAGTCAAGCAAAGTCATGTCACTGCCAATTTGTTATAGGTACAGGATCTAGGACTGCCACCCTGATCTTGCCTTCACTCCCTAGTGCAAGGTAGGTTCACCCCATCCTGTGACCTTGAACAAGCAAGCAGCCAATGAAGTCTAAAACTCCCATCCTGCATGCTTGTTTCAGGCCAGCTTCCCTTCAGGAAACGCATTAACGCTAAACAAATGTAAATGGAATATAGTCAGTTAGACCAGTGTAAAACTTATTTTAACTATTTAAAAAGAGCAATAATCTTTGGCAACCAATTGAAATTCCCTTTTTTTTTTAAACAGTTGAGTTACACCTTTCTATGATCTCTGTAAACTGAAATATGGTTACTATGGTTATTGCCTTTAATGCATCATAACTTAACCTGTATGAATCCTTTTTTCCAGCGCAATGCTGATATTCTTGGTCTATAGCCATGCTCTGTAGCAAACTTTACGCTGTACAATGTGTTCTGCACACTTTTACACGGCCTATCTGTGCAGTGTGTCTGCTCCCTCCTGCAATCTCTTCCAGCTTAATAGGCCTCAAGACATTGGGAAAGTCCCTCAAGCTATTTTGTGTAACAGCAGGATGCTAGCAGGAGGGGAAAAAATATGTAAAGAAAGAAAATGTAATTCACATAAAAGGGAACTTGTTCCCAAAAGCATAAAGCAGACAAATCATAATAATAACGGCAGGTAACAGGGCCCCATCCAATCGTGTGGGTTTCCAGAGGGGCCCAGAGATGCTGCATTACCCTGACACAGGCACAGCAGCCTAGAAAGGGGTGTTAGATCAGCTGCTCTGAGGGGTGGGCATTTTTTTTTAAACGTTTTTTGAGAGAATAAAACCACTTTAAGTTATTTACTAGTCTAATAAGCATATAAATGGGACTAAAAAGTAGAACAGTTACCCCACAACCTATGAAGTTTCACCGCGTCAGCAAACTTTTGTGTGACCGTGTGTATGCAAGGCAAGCTTGAGCGGAATCCCTTTGGAAAAGCCATCATATCTTTTTCTGACCAAAATCCCGATCGCGTGTACGCGGCATTATGCATCCACTCTCCTGCCTGATGACCTCTAAGCGTTCCATGAGACATTTTATGTGATCAAAGGTGTGTCTGTCTCTTTGGATAACCCATAGGACACTGGGAATCCTTTGTCAACAAAGGGTAAGAAAAAAAAAAAAAGCCTCTTAAAAATGTATAGGTTTTAAAAAGACCACTATAGTTTCACCTTAGAGAAAACCTTTTCTATAGAGAAATATTGCAGCTGCCATTGCTGACTTCTAGGACCTTATACACACAGATGGCAACAGGTTGTAAAGAATTCAAGGGTAAAATTCCGGTGTAATAGCTCAAAGAGAGCACGAAATGAAAAATCCTTGGGAGTCCAAAGTCTTTATTGTTCAACTGGTTACAACAAGCAGAGCAAAAGACAGCCAACGTATTTTGGGGGGCCACACAATCCCCCTTCATTAGGGCTAGGTGAAATGGCAGAATGTTAAATGGACTCAAAAGCCCTCCTAAGCAGACTGATCTGCCGGCAGAGGAGGTTACAGTATTGGTGTTCACAGTAGATGTAGCAAGGGCTGTCTTTTGCCGTGCTTGTAACCAGTTGAACAATGAAGACTTTGGACTCTAAGGCTGGATTCACACCTATGCATTTTTAGTGCTTTTAGCATTTTGCAGATCTGCACTACAGAACTTGTTCCATAGGAAACCATGTTAAATGGGCTGTATTGCAAATCTGAAAAATGCAAAAAGCACTATAAATGCATAGGTGTGAATCAAGCCTTAGGCTCTATTCACACCTAGGCAATTTGAATCATGGGCGGAAGCGCCGTGATTCCAAAATGCGTAAAAACATGGGATGTGTTTGAGATGCCATTACTTCTAAATGGCACCCCAATCCCGGTGCAACTTTGCTGTTGCAATGGCAGAAAATGGCAAAGCGTGCCGCTGTCGACCAAAAGAAGCTCCTGCTTCTTTTTGAGCTACAAGCTCATTTGGTGCCATCTTTGACCTATTACATCTGAATTTCTCAACTCAGGCAAAATGTCCTTTCCTGGGGAGGTCTCCATCTTCGTGGTAAACTGCCAAATACAGGCAAATCTGTCAAAGTAATGACTTTGTCTGCATTTTGATTACCTGTTAAAAATCTGTGTCCAGCGTCCCTCTATCACTACCTCTTGGAGTCCAGCATAAAAGTCGGGCAATTTAACATGTCTGTTGAGCTGCAGGTGCTGTTTTGTGCCAAAGTAATCACTGTATGCCAATTCACACAAGCATCAGCATTTACTTAAATACAGACACTTACAGCCATTCTTTTGTACAGCGAGCTGAATGCAGAACGTGGAGATCACAAGGCACACAAAAATTACCAGAATTTTACACTGTGCAAATGCTTGCAGCCCAAGCGTCATGCTGACCTTGTTTCTTCAATACTCACTAACCCTGCACAGTTAAGTACATAGGAACTTCTGACTTTTCTGAGCCGCATACTTCCAGGTCAGTAACTCAAAAGGCATTTAATCCGGTGGTCAAATAGACAGACAGCTTCCATTTTCTGAAGGAGGTCAGCAATGGCAGCCAGCATGTTCCCTAAGGAAAGGTTTGCTTTAAAGGAGTTCATAGCAGAGTCCTTCCTTGCAAATAGTAAAGGGAAACTGCAGAGTCCAGGAACCTATAGAATCCTGTTTGAAGCAATCAGAACAAAAAAGGTGATTGCTGTAGGCTATTACCATCTGCACTGGCTGATAACAAGCTGGTGTGTTGTAAGAGAGAAAAGGTTTTAGTACTTATCTGCTCAATCTGGATGCCATATTATGAATATAAAGACAGAAAGCCATTTCCTATATGACATTCCTTCATTTAGAAGTAGAGAGCTTGCAAAAGTAAAAAAAAAATAGTTATATAAAAATTCCCTTTATAAGAGAAATCTTTGCAGGCTATGCATATTCAGTCTTACAGTCTTATGCATGAGAGTTCCTGAGAGTTCCAGGTCCTCTTCCCCAGACTTTTTGTACTTGAGGCTGCTGCAGGCACAGAAATTTCAATTATCCCGCACTTGTCATTCCTTTCAGAGACACTACACAGCTTCATAGTGGAATAATCTCCAGGCATAAATTAAAAGTTGACAATTTCAAACACATACTGACGACCTGTGACTGAAAAGTACCACCCCCTTCCCACTAAGCCCCTCCCAATTCACTTAGTTGCATCATGGCAGGAGCACCATGCTGCTTCCCATTTTCAGAAGGAGTGTGAATTCCTGCTCACAGGAAGGGGAACAGCATTTTATATGTGGCCGACTTTATATCAGACTAATCTGTATGTTTTCCATGTTATAAACTCCATGTAAAATACTTATTAGTTTGGAAGCCCTTTCTTCACACAGACCTTTAAGGTTCCTCTATTCAGTTACTAAAATCAGAAATCTACTTCAACAATAAAGCAAAAACACTTCAGAAACAAATTCATATAAATGAATACAGATTTATTATTTATTTCTCAGAACTAAAATGTATAAAATTTCATACATTTCAGACAGAAAAAAATTGAAAGGGGCCTTTATGGTCATTTGCACTATCCAAAGCAAAAACATGATTTTTGGATGCAAGGTAAAACTCCTTTTCTTGGAGTCCACTGAGGTACACAGGAAATATGAAACCTTTGGGTTAAACTGCAGCCTACAGGAGGACAGGACAATGACAAACAAAAAAAAAAACCTGTGGGCCAGCCCAGGGTATAATCGCTACTACTATCAATATAGTGAGTGCAAAAATATTTTCTCTCTCATCAATTGAGAAACAAAGGAAGTCCTTCATTTTCAGAACTTCTAAAAGCAGTCTGAGTAGGGGGCAACACAGCAAACAACCATTAACAGGCCCAGTGTAAAGTAACAATAACTGGGGACTATCTGCAGGTCAGAGAGCCATCTAAAGGATCCTACACCCAAAAATTGCATGAGATAAAGCAGAATGATCCACTGGGTAGAGCTTAGAGAATGTATGAACAGAAGACCGCAAGAGGCAATCACTGCCCTAGTGCAGTCAGCCTTAACAGGAAAGGGCAGGGGGACCAGATTCATAATCCTAAACAAGTCGGCTGTCTGAGCCACCAAGAAATGGCAGAGAGAGAAGCTGAGGCTCCCTTCTTGGGCCCATCTGGGATGACAAAAAAAGGAATCAGTCTTCCTGAAAGAAGCAGTGGTTGAAAAATAGACTTGAACAGCCCTAACCATAGCCGAACAATGGTAGGAAGTTTCCTTTTGATTATCTGGAGCTGAAAAGAGGGAAACAAGGACCTGATTAAGGTGGAAGGTGGGAAGGAAAGAAATCCTGGACCTCAACACCAGCTTGTCCATGTGCAGAACCAAAAGTGTTCCCTCAAGACGAAGAAGCCAGATCAGTCATTTGCATAGCCGTAGTGATGGCCATACGAAATATAACCTTGCGGGTGCAGTAAGATCCCATTTAGGGGATTTGGACGAATCAGATATTGTTTGGCAAAGTAAAATTCCAAACAAAATAGGGTAGAAGATAGGAGCTACAAAGGATTTCATAGTTCTGGAAAGGGCCTCCAGCCGCTTATCTGTTGGATCCCTGAACGCAGGAGCATGCTCCACAGGTATAGTAGTCATTTTGTTAAGGTGTGCCACAGCAGGAACCACAGTAGAAACAGATCATTTTTTAACAAACTGCCCACTAAGCAGTTACAGGGATAACACGTTCTTAGCCTGGGTTCACACTTGTCCGAACACAGACCTTGCATGTGATTGGCATCCGCACTGCGGTGCCGATCGCATGCGATGTCTGTGCAATGCGAGTTCAGCCATACAGTTGTATGGCTGATCTCGCATTGAATTCGCGGGAAAATAGTGCAGGAACTTTTTTTTTTCCCGTACTGGAATCTCACCAATGCAATCTGCTTCCTATGCCAGTTCACAGTTCAGACTGCGATGTGTGAACTGATCTGGGGGTGTCATTAACATTGTATTGACACCCACAGTGGTTCGCAGAGGGCAGTATGAACTGCCTGCGGGAGAGAATGGAAGTGGAACCAGCGTTGTAATCGCGCTGGTTCCCACATCGCTACAGTGTGAACTTAGGCTGAGGAGGAGCAAACAACCTATAAAGTGTTTGCAGTCTTCAAACAAAAATCTAAATGAGCAGCTGCAAAGGGAAAATCTTTGTAGCCTTAGATGACCTATAAGACCCAAGGCCAGAAGCCGCACTGGTAGAAATGACAGGTTTACCCTTTAGCTTCAAGCTTCAGAAAAATGTACAACACATAAATAAGAGCCAAAACAGTCTCCTTCAATTTGGGAATGATAGCAATGGACTGCAACTCTTTTAAGGAAAACCCATGAGTCACAAGACCTGACCAACTCAGAATCAAAGCAACCATGACTGTGAAGAGACTCCCAATACCAGAGGGTAACAGGATTCCAGGCTACAGACAAAAGGTCGATCCCTGACCCATATGTGGAGAGCATGCTAGGGGCAAATGGAAGAGTGGGATTGGTGTCCCCATGTTGCAGTCACAGGGTCAGGTGGCCGAAGGTGATCAAGTGTCACTGTGGGAGTGAATCAGGACTTAATCCAAGATCTAATTCCCAAATAGCTCTTTGCAGCTAGAGCAGCAGAGGGGAGATATTTTCTCAATGCTGTGTGGTGGGAAAGAGAGCTTGGAGTGGGACACTGCACTGAGAAGAATGACAACAGTGCTCTGTCCCATATCCCACAGCCTCAACCCCTTCAATGGCAAAGCTGGCACAAAACTAGGAATAATTGTGCCAGCGACCAATAAAAATGAGGGAACTCCCAGTGCTTGGTCCAAATAGCCTACTCACCAAGTTAGTCTTTGAAGACAAGGCAAATGCAGAGACAATGCCAGTGGCTCTGAACCTGGAAGCACTCTGCAGCCAACTGAACCAGAACCAGTCTGGGAAGCGCTCCACACAGAGCCCAGTGTCTGAGGGTTACTTCCATCCTCACCCTGCAAAATCCAGTCCATTGGGGTCTGGAGGATCATCCAGTAAGATCTAAAATCCAGGCTGAGGATGATTGCGTGGGAAACACCAGCAGCAGTGGAGAAAAGGCTTAAGAAAAAGCAAAAAAAGTTGCTAGAACAAAAAAAACAAAAAAAAATCACAGGTTACTCTTTAAAATAGAACAAAAAGGCAAAACTTTTTTTTCCCCCACTTTGGATAGCGTAAGGGAGGGTTATAACTCCTCTAATTTATTTATTTATTTTGCCTTTGCCATCTGTGTCCCATTGTGGAGATTTCCCTTCACTTCCCATCCCACAGCCAGAACAAGAAGTGAGAGGGAATCCCTCCAAAGTGAGAGAAACCCTGGTTGTCCCCACTGTCACTGGAACTGGTGTCCCCATTGGACGATTTCCTTTCTATTCCTGTTCTGGTGACAACCCAAAATTTGGGATTTTCTTTCACTTTACTTTCGATGATAAAGGTAAACAAGACAAACAGAGAGGGTGAACCTCTCTAACGGGAACATGTAAATCGCTCAGATGAACAGTTACATGACAACTGCTGTTAACAATTTCAGCTGTTAGCACACAGTGTGTGCAGGCAGTCTCTATAACCGCCGGCAAGAAGTGAGGAATGCTGGTAGTAGGAGGGGGTTATACCTTGAACTGGCCTAAGGTTTTTTGGTTTGCAAATGTCCAATCCTTCTGTAGGTGGCAGTATAGCCTTAAGGCTTAAATGCGGAGTTCCAGTCGTTTCCGCGTTTATTAAAAGTCAGCATATACAAAAAGTGGAGCTGCTGACTTAATAAAACACACACTTGCCTGTCCCGCGATACAGCGATGCAGCAACCCAAAGCCTCGGTTCTCTCCCTCGCCGCTCCCCGGCATCACTAGTGTAAGCACCCGGCTGTGACAGCTTGCGGCTTCCCTGAAATTCCAGGGAAATTCTCACCTATGCTCCAGTGGTCCAACACCTTTGAGGTCCCTTGCCATTGCCAGCATCTTGATTGGCCAGTGCAGGAGTTATTCGTCTGGACACAATGCACTGTGCATGCACAGCTTCGTTTACATTCTAGGGAGGATTGCGAAAAGGTAGCTACGTTTATTTTATTGAGGAACAGACATTTCATGTCTCTTCTCCAATAAGAGTCTGTTTTTGTTTTTTTTTGTATACAGATCCACCTAAAAAGTGGACAGCGCAGTCTCCAGCCAGTCTTTCAGCTCAAAGAAGAGAGGGGCAGGGGAGTACCTTGGCTATGGGGCTGTGTGTTTCTACTGATGCACACAGTGTAAGGAGACACAACTTCTAGTCTCTGCATGCAAGGATGACTTTGTAAGATGCTGCAAGACAAAAGAGCCACTCTGAAACAGGACACCTGGGGCAGCAGTCATGGTACCGGCTTAAATGGAAACTTAGGCAAGGATTGAAATATAAAGAAGTTGCAAAATATAAAATCTTAAGTGGATAAATCAGCTGCTAAAAGTGCCTTAAAAAAAAACGGAGGGTTTAAGAGCACTTTAAGGTATAACTATATTGGATCAGAGGATGAAAAGGGCTATAGGGTAACTATACAAAAGTTTGGTTATCCTTTAATATAAAACATTTCTGTATGTTGACTCTTAAATACATAGTATTGGATTTATTATTAGCTCAGGTACAGTGATCCTATAAATGACGACTACTTCTGTTAACATAAAACACAATGCTGTAAAAGTGTGCTCCCCCTCCAATTCTCTGTATTTCTGACAAGTACATTTGATCAAATATTTCCGTCTGTTCCAAACACATCAAAAACCGCTAAATCTGGAAAGAGGGTAAACACATTTTCACAAGGCATTGGGCATATATCTATTCCTACCAGTTTCCTTTGATATATTATAATAAAAAGGATTCAGGATGGCGGGGTAGGTCATGCAACGTAATAAGCTTGGATATAGGCTGGATAAGTCATATGGTATGGGGGTTTTTATAACTATTGTAAAATACAAAAAAAATCCATTTTGGGGAAAAAAAAAAAAAAAAAAAAAAAAGATGAGATGTGTGAAGCCAGCGTCGTCGGTACATTGTGTTATTATAGCAGAGGGCTCAGCGAACAGACAGTCGTCTCTCTTCCTTGTTCTTCTCTAATATGAGCACCACGTTCTGTCGGGGAAATGACAGGAAGCAGTAAGGAGAGGGAGCTTCTACAAACGCCGCAAACGTTTTACGAGTAAAATCATCAGCTCTTTACCTGTCTGTCGAAAGCTTTAGCCATTTCTGCGATGCTTATTCCATACTGCATGAGAAAAGAGACAAGCTTATCACATCCTTGCTCTGATAGCTGAGCCCAGAATACCATTCCATCCAGCCCTCTCTAATACCTCATTTGTGATGCTGCAGTCTGCTCCGCTCTCTATTAGTAAACGCACCAAGTCTTCATGGTTATTTAATGCTGCAACCTGCAGAGTCACAGAGAGAAGGAAAATGAATATAAAAGCTCTTATGGAATGCTGTACCATTATATTTCTGTTATTTGTGCATTACCAGTAATAACAAACATATACAAAGCCTTGGACCGAGGAGGCAATACCCCAGGGTTTAACGCATGCAAACTACTGAAAAAAAAAAAAGTGATGTGCATAGCAGTTTACTCTATATTAGTACAGATTAGAAACATTGAGAGCAGTTCTACCCACTCCACATATCCATTTTAAAGGTAACAATAATGATAATGAAGGTTTTTTTTTTCCCCCAACAGAGCAGCTAACAATAGACAGATAAATGTATTGAAGGGAGCCTGGAGCTCCATCTGCTGGCTTGAAATAAATATGAAATGTGCATTTACAATATTTCACATTTACCGAATTAAAAAAAAAAAAAAAAAAAAATGCAGTATGAAATAAATACAAAGCCATTGTACGTTCCTTTTAAACACACAAATCTCATGTCAGAACTGTTCTATGGGAAGTAAAGATTTGCAAAGTAAAGCATGCTACCTTGACTACCACCCCCCCCCCCCCAATGCTATATGCAGGGCCCCTGGATAAGACAGTACAACCAGCCCTTCTGTACTGGACCTGGGCTCCATCAGTTCAAAAAGGGGGCCCGGGCAACTGCTGAAAAGGAGGGCCAGCTATACTGTCTTACTGCAGACACCGATCCTCTTCTGCCTCTTCCAGCAGCGCTGCAGGCATCTCCTCCGCTCCCTCCCTCCAGCTGTGCTGCAGGAGGATCAGTTCTAGCATCCGCACCCCCATCCCCCTGCTTTTTGGGACCCCCTGTGTGCCCCTTTTCCCCACAGCATTGTCAGCTTTCCTCCTCTCCTCTTCCGCCAGCAGCTGCTGTGGTCACACAAGAGGATGTTTCAGGATGGAGAGTAGAGGGAGGGGGCGGTAAATATATCATATAATAATGATTTTAGTGAAAAATAGGATTTTTATAACAGCTTACCTGTAAAATCCTTTTCTTGGAGTACATCATGGGACACAGAGCCTTAAGTAATAACTTAAAGTGGTTGTATAGGTTTGTTTTTTTTTGTTTTTTTTTAAATAACATGTTATACTTACCTCCACTGTGCAGTTCGTTTAGCACAGAGTGGCCTAGATCCGGCTGTTCTGGGGTCCCACGGCGGCTGTCTGGGCTCCTCCCCGCTAAAGCTAAACCCCTCTGGGAAGTTCTTTCCCGAGTTGTTTTTTGCCTGGGCAAGAACACCTTTTTCTGGGCTGTATCTATGATCAGACCCAAATACCCCAGCTTTTTTAGTGGTTTTGAGGGAGACTTCTCTAGGTTGAGAATGCAACCCAGACCTTTCCAGGTAACTGGTTGTAATGCGTACACCTTACTCCGAACACTGATTGGTCTATTAGAAATAGATTGTCTAGGTACGCCAAGACTGTTTATGCCCTGTGCCCCTAACCTGGCTAGGGCTAGCACTCTTGTGAACAGTTTGAACACAAACTGAAATACTGTTCTACTTCGAACCGCAGAAACCTTTGGTGAGCGGGAAATATACGGACATGCAGATATGCATCCCTGATGCCGATAGACGCCAGAAGTTTTCCTCCTTGTAGGATAGAAACTACTGACTTGATCGACTCCATAGAAAGGAGCGGATCTTCAGGAACGGATTGAAATTCTTTTAGATCTAGAATGGATCTGTTGAATTTCTGCATGGATCTGTACATGTACAGAAAATGCATGAAAAAGGCAGTGAAGGTTTTAAGGAACCTAAGAAGAAACAGAACTATCAGCTGACTCTACTGGGTAGCCTGAAAGAGGCATTAACCATCTCTATAAGAGATTAGTGCCAGCAATCTCTCAGATTGCGAAGCTGAAAAAAGGTTCAACTCCAGTTGTCTCATCCGCAGAAGAGTAATCGGTTTGCCTTTCTTCCTGATCACCTGAGGGTTTTCTCCCCTAATCCTCTACCCACTGTTCCCTTGATAAGGGATCTAAGGTGGGGGAGGGGGATCTAACACGCTTCCTATCCTTGGATAGCGGATGCAGTTAAAGTCGCTAATTTTCCTTCTTGGCCCTGGAGGGCGGAGGAAAAATGCATTTTCAATCATGTTTACAGGGGCTGAATGTTTTCTCCTCTAGAGTCTGACGGTGGAGGCCGTCGCCACTGCCTAGAGGCAGCTGCCCCTGGCGCAGGAGAAGGAGTCCGTTTAAAATAAAAGGATGTTTATACCTTCTTTTGGGCAAAAGAGTACCTTTCCTGCTAGAAATCATTTGGATGTATTTGACCAAATCCTCCTCCCAAGTCGTTTATGGCGTCTATGAGAAAACCTCTGGCCTCTTTGAACTGGTCTTACTGACAGATGCCTATTGTAGCGACTGCAGACTGAGAAACGATCCCTTCCAAGTCAAAGGAGGACTTTCACAGGAATTCCAACTTTTTATCTGTTAGATCTTTAAGCATATGTGCATTGTCTACTGGACAAGTTAGACTTTTATTCACACTGGAAATTGCAGCGTCAACCGCTGGAACCTTCCATTTTTTAGTGAATTTTTCCTCCATGGGATAGAGAACTGAGAATCTCTTTGGAGGGAGAAAATGCTTATCCGGAAGATCCCATTCAGCATAAATAAGCTTTCCAGTAATGCATGGATAGGAAACGCATGTAAAGGTTTTAAAGCACCCAAGGAAGAAACCGGACTTTCAGCTAACTCTGTTAGGGGTAGCATGAAAGTGGAGCAACATCTCCATAAGAATTTGTACCGCAGATTGTGAAGCTGAATCATCAGCTGTTTCCTCCGCAGAGGAATAATCAACTTGTTTCTCCTCTTCATCACCTGAGGGTAATACCTCACCCTGTCCCCATTGTTCCCTTGGTAAAGGATCAGAAGTGGGGGAGGGGGATCTAGCGCGCTTCCTATCCAATTGAATAGAGGATGCGATTAAAGCCGCTAATCTTCCTACTAGGCCCTGCAGGGCAGAGGAAAAGGCATCTTCAGTCACATATACAGGGGCTGAAGTGTGAGAAGCAGTAGCACCACCAATTGCTTCCAATGACTCACCCTGGCTTGCATGTCAGGTATCTCCGGAGATGATGACAGTATGGAGGCATGACTGGAGTTCTCAGAGCCTGGGGGTGGAATCTTTAGTACCCTTGTGGTAGCTCTGGAAGTTATAGTGCTAAGCACGAAAGCAGAGGCACTTTAACATATAGTATTTTGCTGAACAATAGTTATAGCAAAAAAACAATGTCACCCTTTAATGCTGAATAACAACTGTATTGAAAATGCCTGCTTACATCCCTTACGTGCTCAGAGCTCTTGTGTCCCTTAGTGTGTCAGACTTCTGTTTTCAGCATAGATGAACTGAGAGCTTCTGTATTTTAAGCCTCAGGTGAGAACCTGATTAGGCGTCCTCAGCGTCTTCCGCCCTAGTGTATGCGCCGTGTGCTCCACGTGGACGTTACTTCCCACACATGGCACCGCCTATCTCTGAGACACACCACTCTGCATACCCCCCTCCTTGTTTAACCACTTGCTTACTGGGCACTTAAACCCCCCTCCTATCCAGACCAATTTTCAGCTTTCAGTGCTCTCACACTTTGAATGGCAATTACTCAGTCATGCAACACTGTACCCAAATGATTTTTTTGTCCTTTTTTTCATACAAATAGAGCTTTATTTTGGTGGTATTTGATCACCTCTGGGGTTTTTTATTTTTTGCGCTATAAATGAAAAAAGACCGAAAGTTTTGAAAAAAAACATATTTTTCTTAATTTCTGTGATAAAATTTTGCAAATTAGTAATTTTTCTTCATAAATTTTGGCCACAATTTATACTGCTACATATCTTTTTTAAAAATAACCAAAAATGAGTGGAAATTATTTGGTCTGTGTGAAAGTTTTAGAGTCTACAAGCTATGGTGCAAATCATAAAAAAATGATCACATCTGATGTACTGGTGGCCTATCTCATTTCTTGAGACCCTAACAAGCCAGGAAAGTACAAATACCCCCCAAATAACCCCTTTTTGGAAAGTAGACATTTCAAGGTATTTAGTTAGACCGTGGAATGGTAAGTTATTTGAAGTTGTAGTTTTTTCCCACAATTCTTTGCAAAATTGAGATTTTTTTTTACCACATCTCTCACATGGCATGTGTATGCCACAAATGACACCCTAAAATACATTCTGCTACTCCTGAGTATAGTGATACCACATGTGTGGGACATTTTCACTGCCTGGCCACATACAGAGGCCCAACATGCAGGGAGCACCACCAGGTGTTCTAGGAGCATAAATTACACATCACATTTCTCAACCACCTATTACACTTTTGAAGGCCCTGGAGCACCAGGACAATGGAAACGCCCACAAAATGACCCCATTTTGGAAAGCTAACACCCCAACGTATAACCTATGAGGCATAATGAGTCTTTTGAACTGTTCATTTTTTTCCAGAAGTTTTTGAAAAATGTGGGAAAAAAATGAAAACGCATTTTTTTTTTTTTTTACACAAAGTTATCCGTTTATAAGATATTTCCAACACATAGCATTTAGATAGCAAAAATGACACCCAAAATACATTCTGCTACTCCTCCCGAGTATGGCGATACCACATGTGTGAGACTTCTACACAGCCTGGCCACATACAGAGATCCAACATGCAAGGAACACCGTCAGATGTTTCAGGGACACATAGCATGCACATACCACGAATTACACCCCAAAATACATTATGCTGAGCAAAGCGTAAACAAAAGATTACCTGTGGTTGTAGTAGCGCAGTTGTACACAGGAGGATAGCACTGGTCCAGGCAGCAGGCAGGGACTTGGTCAGCAACGGCGAACACAATTGTCCAGGCAGCAGGCAGGGTTACTGTCCATATAAAGTCCAGGGTCAGTGCAGGCAGAGATATTGTCAGCAGTGCCAAAAATATTGGTCCTGGTAGTAGGCAGGTCCATGTGGTGTGGTCAGTGCGACAGGCAGAGGCATGACAGCAGTAAGTCCTACCGGCAGAAGTAGGGCCTCGTTCAGGACAGAATGGGGACAGGGGTAGAGGCTTCTCCCACCCAAATCTCTTTGAAGCCTCCGAGTCTCCAGACCCTAATCTAGGATTGAGAAAACAAAAACATTTGTTTTCTTCATCCAGAAAAATAATTCTGGAGCCCCTCACATATGTGAGACCCCCTGTGTTGAATCCCACTAGTCCAGAAGCAGGGTACAAGATCAGTCCATGAGGCAGGCAAAAATGATGCTCAAACAGTCCAAGGTCAGTTCCAGATCAGGCAGATGTATGTACAGAATCGTTAGGCAGAAACATGGTCCAATAACAGTCCAGGGTCAGTTGCAGATCAGGCAGATGTATGTACAGAATCGTTAGGCAGAAACATGGTCGAATAACAGTCCAGGGTCAGTTCCAGATCAGGCAGAGGTATGTACAGAATCGGCAGACAGAAGTGTGGTCAAATAACAAGCCAGGGTCAGTTACAGAGGAGGCAGTGGCATAAGGGGTGTGAGGGTAAATTGCAGGAACTGGGGCTTACGTTTACCATACTTCACTAATAATTTAGTGAAGTATCGTAATGGAGAAAACATTCACCTACGCAGAGGCCTGGTTCAGAAGGACATTGTGCACAATAAAAAGATGTGTCTCTTCTGAATCCTGCTCTGGTACACACCTTACATTTTTTTTTACGTCGTTGGCCTGTTGGTTTGGGAGGGATTTTAGTGGGAAAGTGGCGTTCGGAGAGTCGACTAAAAACATCTGATTGGATATTTTCTGGTGGGCCGTTCGGGAATATAAGGGCAGTGAAAACTTCCTCCTGGTACCCAAGGAAGCGTTTGGAGTTTTGGGTGAAGTTGCGTTAAATTACATATGAATTGTATATGGCCAATTGAAAAAAAAAAAAATTGCGACTTTTTTATACCAATGGTATGTCCGTCTTGTGGCAAGGTATGGTTCCAGCATTTGGTCATTTAAGTCGACTCCCCCCATAAACAAATTATAATCATAGATGCATTTAGGTTTTTGTATGGGGCCATACCTTCTGGGGATTTCCACGAAGGTATCATTGTGGATTGAAGACAACATGTAGACATCCCTTTTGTCCCTCCACTTGCCAAAATTACCTTGTTTCGTAGACTTGCCGTTTCTCCTTTTCTCAATTTCTTATTGACAAGACTTTGAGGAAAGCCCTTCTGGTTCTTTTTTACGGTGCCACATGCTGGCATTTTCTTCCGGTGAAGGTTATGGAACAGGGGCAGAGATGTGGAGAAGTTGTCTACGTATAAATTGTAGCCTTTCTCCAGTAGGGGGTATATGAGGTCCCAAACAATTTTCCCGCTTGATCCCAAGTAGTCTGGGCAATTAGGGGGTTGAAGCTGGGTGTCCTTCCCTTCGTACACTTTGAAGGCATATATGTACCCTGTGACTCGGTCACATAATTTGTATACCTTCACCCCATAGCGGGCCCTTTTACTGGGAATAAATTGTTTGATTTTAAGCCTGCCACTAAATTTAACAAGGGACTCATCCACACATATGTTTTGGTCCGGGGTAAACAGCTGGGGGAATACTTCAGAAAAATAATTTAGAAGTGGCCGAATTTTGAAAAGCCTGTCATAATTTGGGTCATTTCGGGGAGGGCACTGGGTATTGTCATTGAAAGGAAGGAACCTCATTATCATGAGGTATCTGTTTCTGGGCATTACCTTGGAGAATATTGGCATGTGGTGGATGGGGTGGGTTGACCAATAGGACATCAAAGTGTTTTTTTTGGTGAGTCCCATATTAAATGTGAGGCCTAAAAAAACCTTCAACTCCTCCACCGTTAGGTCTCTCCACTCGTAGGGACGGGCATAGTAGGACGTTGGATTATTTTAAATAAATTGCTGTGCATAAAGGTTGCACTGGGCCACAATATTTGATAGCATGTCCTTGGTAAAAATTAAATCAAAAAAATGTATTTGGGAAAAATTCTCTGTGTCCACCTGGACTCCTGGCTGGGCAGTGAAAGGGGGAATGTTGGCTTCTCCTGAATTAGGAGGAAGCCACAAGGGGTTCTGCAGGGCATAGGGAAGGCTGGCATGGGTCCTTGGCCTTTCTTGCCGAGGTACTGCGGTTCTGGTGGATGGCAATGCGGTGCTGGTGGATGGCACTGCGGTGCTGGAGGATGGCACTGCCATGCTGGTGGATGCCACTGCCTCCTCACCAGAACGCCTTCGTTTGGCAGGCCGAATATCTTCCTCCTCTGAGTCACTCTAGTACAAGTATTTGGTACGCCTCCTGGGCGGAAAAGCATCTTTTGGACATGGTTGCTGGTGGTGATGCGACTACACAGGTGTGTGCTAAGCCTGCACTGAAGTGCACTGATGAGGCGGCACTGATGAGCACAGATGGGCACTGAGGTGGCACAGAGGGGCACTGATGAGGTGGCACAGATGTGCACTGAGGTGGAAAAGGTGGGCACTGATGAGGTGGCACAGGTGGGCACTGATGAGGTGGCACAGGTGGGCACTGATGAGGTGGAACAGATGTGCGCTGATGAGGCAGAACAGATGTGCACTGATGAGGCAGAACAGATGTGCACTGATGAGGCAGAACAGATGTGCACTGATGAGGCAGAACAGATGTGCACTGATGAGGCAGAACAGATGTGCACTGATGAGGCAGAACAGATGTGCACTGATGAGGCAGAACAGATGCGCACTGATGAGATGGCACAGGTGGGCACTGATGAGATGGCACAGGTGGGCACTGAGTCGGAACAGATGTGCACTGAGATGGCACAGATGTGCACTGATGAGGTGGCACAGCTGGGCATTGAGACGGCACAGATGGAGCGGCACAGATGGGCACTGAGGTGGCACAGATGGGCACTGATTGATTGCACAGATGTGCATTGAGGCAGCACATATGTGCACTGATTGGTACAGGTGGGCACTGATGAGGTGGCACAGGTGGGCACTGAGGTGGCACAGGTGGGCACTGATTGTGAAAATGTGCAGATGGACACTGATCGCCGATGGCAGACAGGTGGGCACCGACTGGCACAGATGGGCACCGACTGGCACAGGTGGGCACCAATTTACACAGGTGGGCACTGTACTGATGGGGCACTGTAAATGTTTTTTTTTAACTCACAGATCGCTGTCAGATTCTCTCTCTCCTCACACGCTGTCTCTGTGTGAGGAAAGAGAGCCGGCAATGAGAGATGATCTCATATGTTTACATTTGAGATCATCGCTCATTGGCCATGGCGATCGTGCTGTAAATGGGACGCGGCCAACACAGAATTTCCCCGATGCGCGCTCGTGAGCGCTCACGGGGAGCGAGGAAAGGGGAGGCCGTCGTATGACGGCCTCCCGGGAATTGAGATCCGCGCTGTAGCCGTCATTCGGCTATGGCCGGATGTCAAGTGGTTAAATTAACTCTAGTCTGCGCGCGTGCATGGACAGCATTCGGGTCTGCAGATGCAGACCTGAAGAGGAGGCGGCGGCACAGGCCATATTAAAGCCTGCAAATGCCGTCTGAAGCTGCTGCCTGTAATAACAGGCTGGGGACAACTCAAGAAAGTGTTTAACAAGGGCAAGTCTATATTTTACAAAACCATGGAAGCCGCCACCGCACCTCTACCGAAGGGGAGGGGAAATTTTGTGTCAGCAGTGTTGTTAGGCTCCTACGTAGTATTAGTAGGAGCCGCTATATATAAAAAAAATGCGCTTATAAACTACTGCTGTACCACCCTTAGATCCCTCAGAAGAGTCTCACAATTTGTTCAACTAAGAACCCCCCTCTGGCTGCTGGAACCACACATGCTACTAGAGCCGGACACAGAGTTGCTGAAAAAGCATCGTACCAGGTAAGTGTAATATACTCCCTCTAGAGGAGACATCTTTAAGGCATACAAAGGATAGATAGATAGATAGATAGATAGATAGATAGATAGATAGATAGATAGATAGATAGATAGATAGATAGATAGATAGATAGATAGATAGATAGATAGATAGATAGATAGACAGACAGACAGACAGACAGACAGACAGATAGATAGATAGATAGATAGATAGATAGATAGATAGATAGATAGAGCATTTGAAGCGTTACAGGCAAAACCTCGTTCTTCTATGCGAGGCCCGGGTACCATCCTGTGGCAACAGTGGCATGGATGGATCTGGTTCTGGAGGCTTTTTAAATCCAGCATGGATCCCTCCTGGAGCTCCTCAGAGCACATCTTCACTCGTGACCAACACCTTAGACACTGGCGAAAAAACTGATGCGCTCCTGGAAGGAGGAGGGGTTATATAGGGAGGGAACTTCCTTGATTGGGTATACCAGTGTCAACACCTGAAGGTGGCCTATAACCCATTAAGTAATTACTTAAGGCTCTGTGTCCCATGACGTACGATAAAGAAATATAATTTGGTATTTTCTGGTGGATGGGGGGGAAGCGGGGCCCTGTCAAGTAGGCATTATGGGGCCCCATGATTTCTAACAGCGGCCCTGGTTATATGGCTGCATATCATTATGAATGTGGTATCACTGTTTACAGACCATACTTGTGCACATTATAAACCATTGACCATACGAATTTGGGAAAGAATCCCACTAGTTGTTCAAAAGAAGGGAGGGCAAGCTACAGTCTCTCTCCTTCAAAAAACATTAACATTTTAATTTTGAAAATTTGACACATACACTAGGTTTATAACACAACAGTGTCATGCTCTGTGCCTGCTACATGGGCTACTTGTGAATATCGTTACTGGGGATGCCCACCCTATTCTTCCCCCTCTCTCTCTCATTAGGCACACTAAATTACTTTCCCCTTCTCCCCATCAGCTTACAAAGCAGGCCCACTGTGATCCTGATATGAACTTTCATTTGTCATGCGGGAGCTCAAGATTTCTGGTATTACTCTGGCTGAACTGAATAAGGTTTTCAATTATTTAAGACATACAAAAGTAAACTAAGAGGTGCAACCTGATTGTTCTCTTAAGCCCATTCATTGCCTGCTTGAAAGCCAAACCATTTTGATTGCGGATGAATAAAACGTGTCTATAAATGTCTTGCTTTACTTTATTTTTAAATTGTACTCCAGCATTAGCATAAAATCCTCAACTCTTGAGAAAAACACAGAAGAGAAAGAGAAAATAGCTGCACTCTGTAGAAGCAGTGGTCTCTCTACAGCGGTCTAACATGCCCCCTACTGAGTCCACTTTAAAGCTAGACAATCAGAGAGCATGGGTTTAGCCAATTGTGTATCTCCAGCTGTGAGCTACACATTTCAACTGCATCAATATTCTTCTGCGATATGAACTCCTAGGGCAGTGATGGCGAACCTTGGCACCCCAGATGTTTTGGAACTACATTTCCCATGAACTACATTTACCCTGGCCATCTCTATGCTCCTGGGAGTGTGAAGCGACGTTACTTCCGGCGCTGGCAGATGTAAACACTGCCAGTTTCTTACCATGGAAAGCAGAGATTATTTATTTATTTTTTTTTGACCTCATGCTTTCCAGGGTAGAGAAGATATCTGGGGTCTTTTTGATTCCAAAGGTCTCCATAAAGAGAACCTGTCACGCCTTTAGCTATTACTATTATTATTCTTAAAAAAAAAAAAAAAAAAAAAAAAAGAGTGTAAAAAAGAAAAATTGAAATAAATAATCATTTTTATTTTAACCACTTCAGCCTTGGAAGAATTTACCCCCTTAATGACCAGAGCATTTTTTGCATTACGGCACTGCGTCACTTTAACTGACAATTGCGCAGTTGTGCAACGTTGCACCCAAACAAAATTGACATCCTTTTTTTACCACAAACAGATCTTTCTTTTGGTGGCATTTGATCACCTCTGTGTTTTTTATTTTTTGTGCTATAAACAAAAAAAAGACCAACAATTTTGAAAAAAAAAAAACAATATTTTTTACTTTTTGCTAGAATAAATATCCCCTAAAAATATAAAAAAAATTTCTTCCTCAGTACTCTACTCTACATTGGTAAAAAAAAAAAAAAAAAAATCACAATAAGCATATATTGATTGGTTTGCGCAAAAGTTATAGCATCTACAAAATGGATGATAAGATTTATGGCATTTTTTTTCTTTTTTAGTAATGGCGGCGATCTGTGATTTTTATCATGACTGCGACATTGCGGCGGACAGATCTGAGACTTTTGACACTATTTTGGGACCATCGACATTTATACAGCGATCAGAGCTAAAAATAGCCACTGATTACTGTATAAATGGCACTGGCAGGGAAGGAGTTAAACACTAGGGGGCGATCAAGGGGTTAAGTGTGCTGCCTCAGTGTGTTCTAACTGTAGAGGGGATGGGCTAACTAGAACATCACAGAGATCCCTGCTCCCGATCACTGGGAGCAGTAGATCCCATCACGTCACTAGGCAGAACAGGGAAATGCCTTGTTTACACAGGCATATCCCCCTTCTGCCTCTCTGTGTCACGATCGCGGGCCACCAGCGGACATCGAGTCGGTGGGACCCGCGGGCAGGTACGCGCGCTAGCCTGCGATGACAGAGGGACGTACGGGTATGCCCATTTGCGCAGCCATACCATTCTGCCAACGTACATCGTCGTGCAGCGGTCGGCAAGCGGTTAAAGTGCCCCTGTCCCCTCATGCTCGCACACAGAAGGTATCGCCGCAAACGTTAGAGCAAGAGCAATAATTCTAGCACTTGACCACCTCTGTAATTCTAAACTAGTAAAAAATTAAAGCATCGCCTATGGAGATTTTTTAAGTACCATAGTTTTGCGCCATGCCACAAATGTGTGCAATTCTAAAGCGTGACATGTTTGATATCTATTTACTTGGTGTAACATCATCTTTAATTTTTTACCAAACAATTAGGTATGGTTTTTTTTCATTAAAATT
This sequence comes from Aquarana catesbeiana, assembly GCF_042186555.1. NCBI lineage: Eukaryota > Metazoa > Chordata > Amphibia > Anura > Ranidae > Aquarana > Aquarana catesbeiana. Next base: position 43,169,887 of record NC_133331.1, read on the forward strand.
CATTAAAGTGTACGTTTTCCAAAAAAATTGTGTTTGAAAAATTGCTGCGCAAATACCGTGTGACATAAAAAATTCCAATAACCACCCTTTTATTATCTAGGGTCTTTGCTATAAAATAAATAAATACATTTTATATATATATATATATATATATATATATAGCAACTACTCCTTTAGGAGCTACCGAGTTAAATCGGGCTGTTACCGTCACCTTTTTACCTTTAGTTTCCCCAATACCAGAGCTTGGAGTCCATGTTGAGCTTTGTCCTTGACAATGTAGGCACCAGTCACTTTAGTAATTTTTCAATGCTTTAATAGGAAGTAACTTGAAGAAGTAGCAGAAAAGAGGTAGAAGAAGAGTTACAGGGAGGTTCAAATACCTTTTTCTTTATCACACCAAGGAATTTGGGATCTTGGGGATGAATATACCTTCAGTCCAAGATTAAATCTTTGCTCACCCGGATAGGTTTCTCTCACTGACCTAGCAGCCGGAGTGTAGCACGAACAAAAAGTCTCTGCCACAGACTTGAGTAGAACAATTTAACTGTACGGTCCTCTGCCACAGGACGTAGTAGTTTTAGATGAACAGCAACACAGTACCAGAGAGGGGTAGAGAAGGAAGTGCCACCTGAGTGTAGTATTAACAAATGATGTTTAATGACACCAGGTAAAAACACACTTACAGGATAAAAACATATACAGGGGGTCCCCTAGTTACAAACATCCGACTTACAAACGACTCCTACTTACAAACGGAGGGAGACAACAGGAAGTGAGAGGAAATCTACCCCTAGGAAGGGAAATTCACTCCTGTAAGAGCTATTATGGGGAAAAGGTACCTACACTGATGCTTTATCACCAAGGCTTGTTTCCACAACAACCTAAAATTTTCAAAATCCAATTGTCATTGGGACAGAAAGTGAGGTGAAATCTTCTGAACAGGGGCACACACAGCAAAACAAATGTTACAGGGGTGTTAACCCTTCCCTATGCTATCCAAAAAGCTTAAAAATAGTTTTTTTTGTCTGGAGCTACACTTAAAAAATGTACCTGTTTCGACTTACAAACAGATTCAACTTAAGAACAAACCTACAGTCCCTAACTTGTTTGTAACCCGGGGACCCCCTGGTCTCATCTGTATAGGTATGTGGTCCTGGTGTTCCCTCTGATCCTGTGGTGGTGACGCTGCAGGGATGCTGGGCTGCAGAAGGTGGATTACCAGCCGGGAGCTCCTTCTGTGGCCATCAGAAAGAGACTAGGGGCCCGCGTGGAATGCACGTGGAGCGTGCATGACGTCACAGGTTGTCCGTCCGCTTCCGGGTTCAGTATCCAGGGGAGAGATCGTCCAGGGAGGAGGGCTAGCAGGGAGGTTGAGAGAAGGCTACGCGCTCGGAGCCACTGCTCCTTCAATAGGCCTACTCAGTACCAGAACCTTTAAGCTGACCCGGCAGTACTTGTGCGATAGATTAGATTGAGATGCATCCTCCAATTCAGTCACCAGGCCCCTCTTGAGACACCAGCATTCCGCACGGTCCTCTCCAAAGACAGGTCCTCCCCTGGGTCTTCTCAATTGTCCGGCTTCTTCCCGCAGGACAGACAGCACAGGACCATCCCCGCAGCAGTAGGCCCCAGACAGGCTTCTGGGCCTACCTGCACTGCTGCAGCATCGCAGCTAGGGTTGCCACCTGTACGGGAATGACCCGGACAGTCCGGGTTTTGACAGCTGTGCCCGGGTTTCTCTCCTCCTGAAACCCGGACACAGCAGCATAGGCTCCAGCCAGTGTGGGAAGTGAGTGTTCATACCTCTAACAGTTTAGCGCACCCCCCCCCCACACACACACTCCTGTAGCTGAGACTGCGCTCCGTCCTGTGTCCTGCCAGCAGCGTGACCCCCTCCTGTAGCTGGATGCTCACTCTCAAATAGCACCTGCTCCCCGGATGGCTCCTGTCCTGTGTGTCTTCAGTGGTGAGCGTTCCCCTCCATCCACCTCTCCCCCCGTCAGTGTGCCAATGCCGATCGGCAAATGCAGCCTGCCCTGAATGCGCTCTCTCCCGCCAGCAGCACACTTCCCCCCTCCTTTCCCTGCTCCAGCAGGGCTAATGATTTTTGGCAGTTTCACTGCCACTGGTGAATGGTGACAGTGGTGAGTCGGTCCCAGTCCGATCCCCCTCACCCCTGTCAATGCAGCGCTAGGCTAATGAATCCTGAATGCTGCAGCTCACTGTGTGCTCTCTTCCCCCAGCACCAAGCCAGCCCCCCTCCTCTCTGTCAGCCCCCCCTCCTCTCTGTCAGCCCCCCCTCCTCTCTGTCAGCCCCCCCTCCTCTCTGTCAGCCCCCCCTCCTCTCTGTCAGCCCCCCCCCTCTCTGTCAGCTCCCCTCCCCTCTGTCAGCCCCCTCCTCTCTGTCAGCCCCCTCCTCTCTGTCAGCCCCCTCCTCTCTGTCAGCCCCCCTCCTCTCTGTCAGCAACCCCCTCCTCTCTGTCAGCAACCCCCTCCTCTCTGTCAGCAACCCCCTCCTCTCTGTCAGCAACCCCCTCCTCTCTGTCAGCAACCCCCTCCTCTCTGTCAGCCCCCTCCTCCTCTCTGTCAGCCCCCTCCTCCTCTCTGTCAGCCCCCCCCCTCTGTCAGCCCCCCCTCCTCTCTGTCAGCCCCCCCCCCTCTCTGTCAGCCCCCCCTCCTCTCTGTCAGCCCCCCCTCCTCTCTGTCAGCCCCCCCTCCTCTCTGTCAGCCCCCCTCCTCTCTGTCAGCCCCCCCCCTCCTCTCTGTCAACCTCCCCTCCTCTCTGTCAACCTCCCCTCCTCTTTGTCAGCCTCCCCTCCTCTCTGTCAGCCCCCCTCCTCTCTGTCAGCCTCCCCTCCTCTCTGTCAGCCTCCCCTCCTCTCTGTCAGCAACCCCCTCCTCTCTGTCAGCAACCCCCTCCTCTCTGTCAGCCCCCTCCTCCTCTCTGTCAGCCCCCTCCTCCTCTCTGTCAGCCCCCTCCTCCTCTCTGTCAGCCCCCTCCTCCTCTCTGTCAGCCCCCTCCTCCTCTCTGTCAGCCCCCCCCTCCTCTCTGTCAGCCCCCCTCCTCCTCTCTGTCAGCCCCCCTCCTCCTCTCTGTCAGCCCCCCTCCTCCTCTCTGTCAGCCCCCCCTCCTCTCTTTCAGCCCCTCCTCTCCTCTCTTTCAGCCCCTCCTCCTCTCTTTCAGCCCATCCCCCTCTGTCAGCCCCCCCCTCCTCTCTGTCAGCCCCCCCTCCTCTCTGTCAGCCACCCCTCCTCTTTCAGCCACCCTCCTCTCTGTCAGCTTCAGCCCCCCTCCTCTGTCAGCCCCCCTCCTCTATGTCAGCCCCCCCTCCTCTCTGTCAGCCCCCCCTCCTCTCTGTCAGCCCCCCCTCCTCTCTGTCAACCTCCCCTCCTCTCTGTCAGCCTCCCCTTTTCTCTGTCAGCCTCCCCTTTTCTCTGTCAGCCCCCCTTCTCTCTGTCAGCCCCCCTCCTCTCTGTCAGCCCCCCTCCTCTCTGTCAGCTCCCCCACCTCTCTGTCAGCCCCCCTCCTCTCTGTCAGCCCCCCCTCCTCTCTGTCAGCCCCCCCTCCTCTCTGTCAGCCCCCCCTCCTCTCTGTCAGCCCCCCTCCTCTGTCAGCTCCCCCTCCTCTCTGTCAGCTCCCCCTCCTCTCTGTCAGCCCCCCCCTCCTCTCTGTCAGCCTCCCCTCCTCTCTGTCAGCCCCCCTCCTCTGTCAGCCACCCCTCCTCTTTCAGCCACCCTCCTCTCTGTCAGCCCCCTCCTCTCTGTCAGCTTCAGCCCCCCTCCTCTGTCAGCCCCCCTCCTCTCTGTCAGCCCCCCTCCTCTCTGTCAGCCCCCTCCTCTCTGTCAGCCCCCTCCTCCTCTCTGTCAGCCCCCCCTCCTCTCTGTCAGCTCCCCCTCCTCTTGTCAGCTCCCCCTCCTCTCTGTCAGCTCCCCTTCCTCTCTGTCAGCTCCCCCTCCTCTCTGTCTGCCATCCTCCTCTCTGTCTGCCCCCCTCCTCTGTCAGCCACCCCCCTCCTCTCTGTCAGCCCCCTCCTCTTTGTCAGCCCCTCCTCTCTGTCAGCCCCCCTCCTCTGCCAGCTACCCCCAAGCAGCACGCACTTCCCCCAGCTTCAGTGGGGCTAATGTCCTGCAGCCAGGTCACACTGCACTGTCTGTGCGCGCTCTCTCTCCCACCCAGCCACCGGCGCCGGCACTGATGCCGCCAGAGACAGTGAATGGAGGGCCACTGGACTGGTATCCTAGCAAACAGGGACACTTTTGCAGGAGAAAGCGTGGTATTACAGACTCCGCCCCTAACAGGTTCACACACACATCTTTGCAGCGGCTCCTGGAAGGTAAGGGTTTTTTTGTCTCGCTGTAATGGAGTTCTCTATTGGGGGGGCACAGACACTGTCTGATATTTAATCTGTTACTTTCCACTGCCCTACTGACACCGTCCTCTGCCCTACTGACACCGTCCTCTGCCCTACTGACACCGTCCTCTGCCCTACTGACACCGTCCACTGCCCTACTGACACCGTCCACTGCTCTACTGACACCGTCCACTGCCCTACTGACACCGTCCACTGCCCTACTGACACCGTCCACTGCCCTACTGACACCGTCCACTGCTCTACTGACACCGTCCTCTGCTCTATTGACACCGTCCTCTGCCCTACTGACACCGTCCACTGCTCTACTGACACCGTCCACTGCTCTACTGACACCGTCCACTGCTCTACTGACACCGTCCTCTGCCCTACTGACACCGCCCTCTGCTCTGCTGACACCGTCCACTGCTCTGCTGACACCGTCCACTGCTCTGCTGACACCGTCCACTGCCCTACTGTCCACTTTTAAGGTAGGCTGGTTTCATATTTTAACTGACAATTTTAACTGACAATTCTTTTATTAATCAAATCACATTTTATGAGTACACAAATGCTTTTGTTTTATTTAACCATGCCCTTTTAAGTCCCCCCCCCCCCACACTTCTAATGCAATTTGGCCAATGTTCACCGTAGCACACCTCATTACTACTCACTTTGGGTAACCCAAGAGGTGTCCCAGGTATTTTACAATTCTATAGAGTGTACTACAAAAAAATTGCCGTGCGACGTGAAAGTGTTCGGGTTTGGCTTGAAGAAAAGGTGGCAACCCTAATCGCAGCCCTCCGGCGTGGAGGGCCACGAAGTAGAACTTCCCATCACATACCTTTAGGCCAGGAGGGCCAGCAGGTGAAAGAGAAAGAAAAATGGTGTCTGCCCCTTAAGTACCCTCTCCCAGAGTGCACAGCAGCGGACCACCTCTGCCGAGTTGCCTCCGAGAAAGAAGAGCACTCAATATACTTCAGCTTGTTGCTTTCCAACACTGACCTATGGTGACAACGACACCTACAGGCAACAGTGTGGAACTGCACGTAACACAGCCAACGCTGGAACAGAGGCTAATTTAGTCATAGATTAATTTGAACTATGTACAGCACGGATGACCCACTAAATTTACATATAAGCGGTAGATTAGAAATCTACCAGTGCTACATATATATTATATTTATGGTTGTGGCCCTATGACCGAGAGAGATGTGAATCACATAAACACACGACAAGACTTACAACATAAATAGACCTGAAGTGTGCCGTGATGGTCTGGTCGGTATGCCAAGAAAAGGGGACAAAAGACTCAGATAGGGAAATAACTCTTTATTGATTTCTTGTGGTTATTGATCCAGCTTGGTGAAGGCTTGTGCCATTTCTTCCTGAGGATTTGGGATGTAGGTGGCAAAGCAAGCGGACTTCCATTGGCCTAGTTTCTTGATTACATGGTCTGGTACTCCATGTTGGGAGGCAGCCGAGGCTACTCCAATCCGGAAGGAATGTCCAGAGAACTGACTGGGGTTGAAGCCCAAGTTGCTTAGGAGGATCCTGACATGCTTGACAAACTGGCTGCCACTGAGGGGGCTGGTAAGAAAAGGGTAGCAATGGGCTATCTTCAGATTGGTTGGGTAGCTGGGACAGTAGTCGGTCGAGGACAGTCACTGGGCACCAGGCGTTGTTAGTCTGAAATATGCTGATGTCAACCCCTGGGCCGGTTTGTTGCACTTTGCTGACTGTGAGATGATGGGTATAATGGTTTGGAAAGCGAGTCAGGTGGCGTCGAAGCAGTGTCTGACTGCCGGAGCTAATGACAGTAGCAATAGTCGTTGGGTCGGCTGCAGGCTCCTGCTGGAAAAACAAGGTAAGGTTAAAATGGGACAGCGCATCAGCAGCGATATTGTATTTTTCTGGAATATGTCTACAGAAAAAATTAAAGTGGTGACAGCTGTACGAGTCTGCGCAGGAAGGACATGATGGGAAGTGACTTGGATCTGCCTTTGTTAATGATGTCGGCCGTGGCCTAATTGTCCGTGGTTAAAAGGACCGTCTGTTTTGTCCACATGCAGCGCCAGACCTGGGCAGCTGCGACAATGGGATATAGCTCGAAGAGAGATGAGGACTGGATAAAACCAGGGATTAAGAGAATTTCTGGGGGCCAAGATTCAGAGAAACAGTGGCGGCCAAATATGGTTGCAAAGCTGGTGGAGGCTGTGGCATCGGTGACCACCTGTGGTGACTCGTCTGACACTGCCAGAATGAACATTGAAATGCTGTTCCAGCTGGTGAGGAACTCGTCCCACATAGCCAAGTCTGCTACTGCTGCTTGATCTAGTTTGAGAATGGTGTGAGAAAGACTAAAAGCCATGATATGAAGGACCGTCTTTGAGGAATAATCTTCATCGCAAAGTTCATAATCCCTAGTAAGGACTGCAACTGCCTCCTGGTGCACCCTTGTGACCGGGTGAAGTCGTGGATAGTTGCCCTGATATGACTCTTGATAGTTTGTCAAGAGACAGGCTAGCTTGCATAGCTTGCGTGTCAAGAGTGACACCTAAAAAGGTAACGGAATGTGCCAGTCCTTCTACTTTGTATTCGGCTACGGCACATTGAGGTTGTTAAAAACTATTCTTAACTTGTTTAGATCTGCTGGGGGTGTGCCTGGTTGCTGGATAAGCAGGAAGTCATCAAGGTAGTGGATGACCGAGTGACAACAGGCCTGGTGAGACAGAATCCATGTGAGGGCCTGAGCGAAAACGTTGAACAGCCACGGGCTGCTCTTGGACCCAAAGGTCAACTTGGTGGCGAAGTAGTAGGACTCCCTCCACTTAATACTGTGCCACCGCCAGAGGGACGGTTCGATAGGGAGGAGCTTGAACGCATCAGATATATCTGCTTTGGATAGCCAGTCGCCGGGACCTATCCCAATGATAGTTTGGATGGCCAAGTCAACTGAGGCATACTCGAGGGAAAATCAGTGAGTTCAGGCTGCGGATGTGGGAAGAATGAGGCGCAGACAAGTCATACACTAAGCGGATTTTATTACTGAACTTGCCCTTGACAAGTCCAATAAGGCTGGCTCTCCAGACTGGGAAAGGTGACTGTGGGAAGGGGCTGATAATAAAGCCTTTATCCACTTCTGACTGCAGTGAGGAGTCAATTGCTTGTGTGTAGATGGCTGCTGACTGGAGGTTCCTGCACTTGTGTGTAGTGAGGGGTAAAGTGATGAGGCCGGTGTGGAACCCTTCTGTGAAGCTGTGCCCCCCAACCAGCTGACATCCATGTGGCCTAGTCAGGACATTCTCTCCTTTGACTTGACAGGTGGTGCTCGGATGAACTTTATGGCATGCTGTGCAAATATGGAGTAGCCTGCACTGGCTATGGAAGCATCCACCGTGATTAAAATTGTTGCATATGGGAGCTCCTCCTAGAGAAAAGATAGGCCATCCTAGTCTATCCGCTGGTCATGATTGACCGGGGGTCGGGACGCCCTAAATGGTGTCGGAGGAGAAAGGAGGAGGGTAGAAGGGGCGTCTTGTAGTCGCTTCACAGCACCAATTCGCCATGTGGGTAGCGACTGGCAAATGGTGCACAGCAGTGAGCAGAGGCCTATGAAATGGCGGCAGAATAGCTCCGTGTCAGAAACGTTTCAGTCTGTCTTGACCTGGAACTGGCTGAGCTTGGCTGTTGCCTTGGCTGAAAATGAGTAGTGGTAATCATAAAAGGCGTGCCCTCCATACTTGTACCCTAGGTCTGTGACTGAATGGAGATATAGGTCCAGCTCTTCCCTCCTGTTGAGGGCGGCTGAGCAGACAATATCCCTGAACATCCCGAAAGCCAAAACGAATTTGGTGACTAAGTTTGCGGATGAGCCTGGGGCCTTTTGACCTAATGACCACCAAGACGTTCTCCCAGGCATATGCTCCGTTGTCGGCCACATCATGCACCGAAATCAGCAGAGATGCTAAATTTACATCCTTGCCCTCCAAGATGTCCTTCCTGAGGCTGGCAGGGACAAGGTGAGCAGGGAGGACAGTAGAAGAGAACTCTGGTGTACCTGCAGGAAGGAATGCCAGCAACGTGACCACGACTGGGTCAGGGAGGGCGAGCCTCCAGGGCTTCAACTCTGGTCTGCACGTCAGTAACTGTAGTGGACAGTGAGGAAACCATGGAGTGCAGCTTGGAGATGGCTCCGGATATGGACTGCAAGAATGCCTGAGGTCAGCTGGGTCCTGTAGAAGCTGTCGGCAGGAAGAGTAGCCTGAATAGCTCTGCCTTCCTGGCCGTAGCAGGGTAGGGGATGTCCTTGCGTCTAAGCTCAGCTAAGATCTTGGGAATGGGCCAAGTGCAGAGGGACTGCATGCTGCCACTCTCTGGGCCCGTAGAGGGTGACAGAGGGGCGGGTGTGAGGTCATCACTGCCGGCCTGCAACATGATGCCGACTGTAAAAATAAGGGGGTGCAAGTGTTATGAAGAGATGCAGTATTGGACAGAAGGCAAGTGGGGCACAGTGACTGGGTTTTGGAAAAGGATCCGTGAACTACACATCAGAGTGACGCCCTAGCACGGATCGATGCTAGGTCGACCGAAAACCTGCGATGAGGGTGACCATAAGAGTAACATGTATATTTCTTTGGCTGAGAAAGCTGACCTTCCCTTGCCACGTGACTATGTTCTTCCCTATAATATTATATATATATATATATATATATATATATATATATATATATATATATATATATATATATATATATATATATATACACACACACATATACACACACATATACACATATACACACACACACATATACATACACTATTTTTTTTTTTTTTTACCTGGGAAGAAACGACCAACCTGGTGTAGGATGAAAAACCTAGACTCGACTGACCTGAGGAAAAGACTGAGGATGATGAGTAGCCAATACGCCACTGAAGATAAATGTATAACTGGATGTCGCTATGTATATGCAAGACCGATTGGGTACCCCGTGGTGTGTTTGTAATCTGCTTTGTGCCCGGGATGTTTTGACGCAACTGGAGAGGAGCTGACGTTGCGTGGTTGCAAAGGTCACTATGAGTGTTTTTAGGCTGCTGCAATGAAATTGCGTGATTGCAAGGGTCTTAGTCTGGTGTGCTGCGATAACATTGCATGATCGCAAGGGCCTTAGTCTGGTTTGCTGAGACGATATTGCTTGGTCGCAAGGGGTAGCCGAGACGATATTTTTGCAAGGGTCTCAACAAGAGTGACAGGCTGTTGATACAGTTTTGCGAGGATGCAGGGTGTCTCAACGAATGGAAGTTGGGTTGGTGAGAAAATGATAGAAACACTTGGCTTGTTTAACTGTTTCTCAAACCCCTAAGTAGTACAAGGAATAAGGACAACATCTGACCGATTTGTAGGTTTCATAGGGGGAACTAACAAACGGCCTGGGGGACAATGAATGGTAAGGAATAGGACATAAAGAGAGTGGTAATGAATCTTTATCTGTGACAGTGAGCAATGCGAGTGGTTCGCAGCAGACTGTGGTGGGGGTGCAACGTATCGGGAAGGTGTGGCGTGGTGCTGTGCACGAGGCAAGAATAAGTTGGGTGTAAAAAATGAGAGAAGCGCAAATGAATGATTTGTAAGTTGCACTGCGGGATTCGAACACATGGTATGGGTGACGCTGCAAGTGGCTACGAATTGGCATGAGAAAACATGGTAACGAAACCTACCTGCGACAGTGCGACTGGGTCCGCATCGGTCTGAATCGGGTATGCAACGTATCCGAAGAGTGTGGTGTGGCGCCGTGTATGACGCTCACAACATGACTCAATTTTTTGGCAGGGGGGGGGCGGGGGTTGGGAGGGGCGCACCGTGTACGAATGATTCGTAAGTTCCACGGTGGGATCGGAACACGGTATGGGGGATACAACAAATGGCAACGATTTCGGACAAGAAGCGAATGCAAAGTAACGACTCCTACCTGCGACAGTGAGCAAGACTTGATCGACAAACCACGAATGAGCAACCACAACGTACTACTCGGAAACAACAGACTCACGAACACGCAGTGAGCTGAAGAGTTGGCCCAGTGACATAACGAATCCCGCACTGGAACCGACAATGAGTATGGGCAAGTGGGTTGCTTAAATACCCTCCGGGCCCCTCCCATAAATTTAGGCCACCATACTGGCTATAATATATATATATATATATATATATATATATATATATATATATATATATATACACACATATACATATACATACACACACACACACACACACACACACGCACACATACATATACATATATATATATATATATATATATATATATATATATATATATGCACACACACACACATATTTATATAATTTTTTTTTCTTTTATTAAAATATGATTATATGATATTTTACGTCATACTTACCTCTAAAATCCTTTTCTTTGAGTATATCATAAGACACAGAGTTAGGCTAATATTCATTACCAGCCTTGACGGGAGGGAGACACCCTGCCAAACAATAGCCATCAGACTTTATATGGCAGCCTGCAGTACACTGCGGCCGAAAGCCAAATCCTCGGCTGCTCAAACATCCACTTGATAACATTTTGTGAACGTATGCACTGAAGACCAGGTAGCAGCCTTACAAATCTGAGCCACAGATACCTGATGGCGAGAAGTCCAGGAGGTTCCTACACCCCTGGTAAAATGAGCTCTCACCCTAAAGGAAGGAGCTTTACGTTTCAGACCATAGGCCTGAATAACAAATTGACGTACCCAATTGGCAATGCAAGCTTTGGAAGCTGCCTGCCCCTTCCTGGGTCCTTTTGGTAAAACAAAAAAAGGAGTCCGATCCTCGGATCTCCGCAGATCTAGACAAATAAACCTTGACTGCCCGGACCATGTTCAAGGTATGCAGTCGTCTCTCTTCTGCCGAACAAGGCTGAGAGAAAAAAGAAGGCAAATTAATGTCCTGATTTAAATGAAAGGCCGACACCACTTTTGGCAAAATGGATGGAACAGGTCGTAACACGACCCTGTTGTGGTGAAGGATCAAGTATGGTTCCCTGCACGAAAGGTCTGCCAACACCAACACCCTTCTAACTGAGGTAATGGCCATCAGGAAGGCTAGCTTGCGTGACAGCAAGTCTAATGGGATTTTCTTTGATAGGCTCAAATGTTTGTTTCTGTAACACAGACAGCACCAAGTTCAAGTCCCAAGGACACGTAGGTGACCTAATGGGGGGAAGCAAACGAGCCGCCCCCTGCTCAAAGGTTGGGACCAGCGAATGGGAGGCTAAAGGTCTTTGGAAGAATACTGACAGGGCAGAAATTTGACCTCTGATTGTACTCAAAGACAATCTGATTTCCACAGCTGACTGTAGAAAAGAGAGAATTCTCCCAATCACGTATTTCCAAGGATGCCATTTTCTGGCTTCACACCAAGCAATACAAGTCTTCCAGACCTTATGATAGATCTTCCTAGTGACAGCTTTTCTAGCATTTACTAGGGTAGACACCACTGGTCCCAAGATGCCATGGTCCTTCAACACCCTGGCTTCAATAGCCATGCCGTCAAATTTAGAGACTGTAAATTGGGGTGGAATATAGGACCTTGAGACAGTAGATTGGAACGGCATGGAAGCGTCCATGGCCCATCTATTGCCAATCTCACAATCTCCTGGAACCAGGGCCTTCTGCGCCAGGCTGGTGCCACCAGAATGACTGGAAGCCCCTTTCTCCGAATCCTGCACAACAAATGTGGAAGGAGAGGGATCGGGGGAAAGCATAAACCAGGGAGTACTGGCTCCATGGAACTCCATGAAACCAGAGCATCTGCTCCGATTGCTAGAGGATCCCTTGCTTGGGACACAAACTGCTGTAGCTTGTTGTTGAACCTGGATGCCAATAGGTTGACCTCTGGCCATCCCCAACACTGGCAAATTTCCTGGAACACCCCTGGGTGTAGGGACCATTCCCCCGAGCAGATCTGCTGGCGGCTGAGATAATCTGTCTTCCAGTTCTCTACTCCCGGAATATGGATTGCCAATAGAATTGGCACCTGTCCCTCTGCCCAGGCTAGTATGTTGTTCACCTCCTTCAGAGCTGAACGACTTCTGGACTGCCTTGGTAGTTTATATAGACTGAAGCTCCACCGTCCAGGACCGTAGGGCCAGACATACTGCAATAACTCCAGGATGTTGATGGGCAGGTTCTGTTCTGTCCTTGACCATCTCCCCTGAGCTGTGAGCCCCTCTAGGGTCGCTCCCCAGCCTGAGAGACTGGCATCTGCAGTCAGTACTCTCCAAATTACCGAGAGGAAGGGTTTTTCCTTTCACAGGTTGTGATCCAGCAACCACCAGCTTAGGCTTCAGTGCGTCTGAGGAGATAAGAACAGGGCTTGTCCTCTCCTGTTCCAAGCCAACAAGATGTCTTGTCTTGTTCCATAGGCCTGGAATGGAAGTGGGCATAGAGCACTGCCTCGAAGGAGGACACCATCCTTCCTAGAAGACTCCTACAGAGCCGAATGGAGGGTTGTCTGGTGCCCCTTAGCTGACGCACCTGATACTTCAGGGCACAGATACTTACGGGTGGCAAAAATACCCTTGCTTGGACCGTATCTAGGATCAGACCTAGATACTTCAGACTTTGAGCTGGTCTCGAGGCTGACTTTTCGGTATTTATGACCCAGCCTAAGCTTTCCAAATACCCCACTGTGCAGGTTATGCTCTGTTCTAGAGCCTGTAGTGAGTGATCTCTGAGCAGGAGGTCATCCAGATACCTGAGCACCAAGATGCCTTGGACCCTTAAATGGTCCAGTACTGGTGCTAGGACCTTTGTGAACACCCAGGGAGCTGTGGAAAGCTCGAAGGGTAGAGCCACAAACTGAAAATGACATTCCTCTACTGCAAATCGCAGGAACCTCTGATGAGGCTGAAAGATAGGTAGATGTAAATACGCATCCTTTATATCGATTGAGGCTAGAAAGTGTCCCATCTGGAGTGAGGGTACTACTGAGTGGACAAACTCCATCCGAAAGGACTGGATTAGTAGATACTGGTTCAGGGATCTTAGATCCAAAATGGGCCTTGTGTCCCTGCGCGCCTTTCGGATACAGGAACCTGTATAATCACTCCTTGATGCACTAAATGATGTAGTGCCTGAAACAGTAAGTTTCTTTTTGGAGGATCTGAAGGAATGCTGGATCCTAGAAACCTCTGAGGGGGAACCCCCCCCCACCGCAACTCCAGCTTGTAACTGCGGGACATAGTTGAGGTGACGCACTCATCCTGAACCACTGTTCTCCAAATGTCCGACGCAAAGTGCAGTAGCCTTCCCCCCCACCCGATAGAGTGGGGGCGTCCCCTCAAAAGGAGGGCTTGGTGCCAGGTTTAGAAGAGTTTTGGACCCAGGGCTTTTTCTGGCCATGGCCTTGCCCCTAGCTCTAGTGCCCTGTTGGCAGCCGAACTCCCTTGGCGCTGAGACACCTGAGGAAGCAGTTCCTGAGGTTTTAAACGAGGGACGCCTGGTGCTTTTCTTCACAGGAAGTAGAGAACTCTTCCCTCCGGAAATCTTTTGGATATATTTGTCCAAATCATCACCATACCTTCCCCACGAAAGGGAGAACCTGCCAATAACTTCTTACATGGAAGCTCGGCTGACCAGTTCTTAAGCCACAAAAGTCTGCGCCAAACGAGAAACCTGCTGTATTGAATACTTTAAGGCATCAACAGCAAAACATAGCGCTCGAGGAATATCTGTCTTATTTTCAGCAAGATCAACCTCTGGTTAGGCCTGTCAGGTCAACTGACCTGATGCTTTAAGGACTGGCAGATACCAATAGATGCAACAGCTGGCTGAATATCTGAACTGGCCAAGGAAAAGGAAGCCTTTAATAATTACTCCAGTTTCTTGTCAACAGGGTCTTTCAAGCCCCGTGTGTTATCCGCCGGACAAGTTAAGTTCTTGTTTAGGGAAGAGACTGCTGCATCTATGGCTGGCATGCTCCACTTCTTAACGAACTTTTCATCCATTGGATATAAAAGGAAAAACCTCTTATGCCGCATACACACAACCGGTTTTACCGTCGGAATAAACTCCGAAGATTTCTCCGACGGAATTCCATTCATGCGGTCTTGCCTACTCAGGGTCAACTCAAAGTCCGACCGTCAAGAACGTGGTGACGTACAACACTTACAACGGGACTGAAAAAAGGAAGTTCAGTAGCCAATAGCTTCCGTCTCGTACTTGCTTCAGAGCATGCGTCGTTTTTGATCCGTCGGAACAGTATACAGACGATCGGTTTTCCCGATAGGAATTGGTTCAGTCGGAAATATTTAGAACATGTTTCATTTATAGGTCCTTCAGAATTTTCGAAAAGAAAAGTCCAATGAGGCCTAGTCACGATCGGAATAGACGATGACACGCTTCGGTCGGACTTTCTCTTGTTGGACATTCCGCTTGTGTGTACGCGGCTTTAGAAGGAACAAAAATCCTGTCAGGATATTCCCAAACAGCATACACCGCCTGTTCCAACAGTGAGTGTAAGAGGAAAGCCTGTGCAGCCTGAAGAGGCCTCAGGGACCCCAAAGAGGACCAGTGGGGCTCAGTAACCTCTGCAAGGGGCAACTTAAAGGCAGAGCGAACCAACTCTGTAAGAGTCTGGATTAAAAGCCTCTGGGACGGAGAGGCAGACACCAACTGGTTATCTTCTTGTCCAGCTTGCTCAGAAGCAGACTCATCTTTTAGCTCTTCCCCATCCTTAACCCATTCCTGCTCTAAACTAGGAGGCTCAGGGGAGGGGGATCTGTCACACTTCTTGCCACCCTGCGGATGGAGGCAATCATGCCAGCAATCCTGTGCTCTAACCCGGCTAAGGCTGAGGACAATTCATCATTGGTAATAAAGGGTGAAGCAGCAGCATTGACTGTAGGCACAATACCAGATAGGCTCAGCAGCTCAGATTGCCCCGGAAGGCTCTGGTCTTTGAGGGGATACAACACTAGGGATATGACTAGGTTCATCAGGAGCTACTGACAACATAGGTGTGCCCTTCCCTGTAGTGTTAGTCCCGCTCCTCTTTTTTGAAGCCACAAAAAGAGAGTACCTGGGTGTAGTATTAACACACCTCAGAAGGCAGACCCTTTGATAGGGCTCACCAAGCCCCTATGCCACAATCCTGCTAAGCACCTTAGCCTGCCAAGCAACACCTGGTGACTCACGTGACCCGGGTAAGGAGAAATTAACTGCTGCAAATGCCTGGTTCAGAGCCTGCTCTGTGTCTTACAAATTCCTTCTGGAAGCACCGCATGCTTGGCATACACAGCTTAAATAAGCTGGCTGTGCGCCAGGACGTTCTGCACATGCGTGGTCCCAGCAAACGGGCACGGCTGTATTCGCATATGACGCAAATCTTCGTGTGCCCAGATTAGGCTATGCGCGGCTTCGAGTGCACATAACGCCTATGGCGAAGCAGCGTGCGCCATGGCCGCCAAACAAACTGCTGAGCACGGCAGCACTCTTGTGAAAGCACGTGCTCCATGGCGAACCAAGAGGTGAAATGGTGCACCATCGTATGCCATCATAAAGGTAAAAAACAGCTAAACAGTATGAAAAAGAAATGTATATATATTATATACACACATATACATATGTATATATCTATAAATGATATGTTTGGGGGTTCTGGGTATTTTTTTTAGCAAAATAAATTAGAAATTTTAACTGTAGGAGAGAAATGCCAGAATTGGCCAGATGCAAAGTGGTGAAAAAGTTAACACATAGTAGACTTTTGTTATATCACTCCCAAATGTCACTGCTCCAAAACTGCTGATGTGATCCCCTTCGTGGGCTTGCTGGGTGCTGGCTGCTGAAGCCCATTCCTGCTCTGTACAAACTCTGTATAAAGGTAGGCTGCACGCCTATGATGTCACATCATAGATTAAGTCCAGATGCACAAACGTGTTCTAAGCATCAGCATGCATAAGTAAGCCTAAAGTGGTTCTAAAAGGCAGAAAGTTCTTACCCTAAAGTGATTGTAAAGCTTTGTTTTGTTTTTTTTAAACAACAAACATGCCATATTTACCTCCACTGTGCAGTTTGTTTTGCACAGAGTGGCCCCGATCCTTGACTTCTGGGGTCCCCCGGCGGCGCTGGTAGCTCCTCCCCGCATTGTATAACCCCCTAGGAGAAGCGCTCTCCCAGGGGATTAGCTTGCGGGCGTGCTCCCAAGTCCAGCATTTGTGTCCATAGACGTAGAATGCTGGACTCAGCCCCGCCCCCCCGACGCCCACATCATTGGATTTGATTGACAGCAGCAGGAGCCAATGGCTGTGCTGCTATCAATCTATCCAATCAAGAGCCAAAACAACGGGCAGAGGGGAAGAGCGTGTCTCCAGTGTGGAAATTACAGGGCTCAGGTGAGTAAAACAGGGTGGCTGGGGGGGTCGGTCAGTAACAGAAGTTTTTTCATCCTAATGCATAGGATGCATTAAGGTGAAAAAACACGAGGGTTTACAACCCCTTTAATGCATTCTAGGCAATAAGGTAAAAAAAACTTCTAGGTGTAGCTTAGCCTAAGGCCACCCTTATAGTTATCTTAGCCCCATCATGATCCAACAATGTGCATGAGAGCAGCTCCCTCTACTTACTGGCTCACACAGCAACAAAAGCCATTGGCTCCTGCTGCTGTCAATCACAGCCAGTGAGCCAATGAGGAAAGAGCAGGGATGTGTGAGCGGGTCTGTGTAAGAATGGACACTGTCCATTCACAGGAGTGTGGCTTGGGAGCGAGCCTGTTTGAGTGCCCCCATTGCAAGAGGCTTGCTATTGGGGGCACTCGGCAGGGGGGAGGAGCCAGTACCACCGGCAAGGGACCAAAAAAAAAAAAGAGGATCGGGGCTGCTTTGTGCAAAACCATTGCAGAGAGCAGGGGAGTATAACATGTTTGTCATTTAAATCCCCTCTTGTTCTGTGCTGACGTCATATGATGCCAGTAGTGATGCCAGTCTGTGCCCATCAGTGATGCCAATTTGTGCATCAGTGATGCCATTCTGTGCCCACCAGTGATGCAATTCAGTGCTGCTTTTCAGTGCCCATCAGTACTGCCCATCAGTGCCATCTCAACAGTACCACCTCATCAGGGCCCTTCAGTGCCACCTCATCAGTGCAGCCAATCAGTGCCCATCAGTGCAGCCTATCAGTGCCCATCAGTGCAGCCTCATCAGCCTACATCAGTGAATGAGAAAAATTACTTGTTTACAAAATTTTCTGACAGAAACTAAGAAAAAGTTTTTCCAAATTTTCAGTCTTTTTTACTTTTTTTTAGCAAAAAATAAAAAACCCAGCGATGATTAAATACCACCAAAAGAAAGCTCTATTTGTGGGAACAGTTTGCATGACCTCGCAATTGTCATTCAAAGTGCAACAGCGCTGAAAGCTGAAAATTGGCCTGGGCAGGAAGGGGGTGAAAGTGCCCCGTAGACAAGTGGTTAAATAAATGCTTAAACTGTTAGCAACATTATAAATCTGCCTCTCAAACTTTTTACCCCAGAGACGACCCTAAAATAATTGCAGGGTCTTGAGGAACCCTTGCTAAAACCAATTTATCAGGGGTCAATGGGAAAATGCCCCTTACATTGGTAATCAGTAGGAAGAATGCCACCCTCACAGTAAGCTAAAAAGAGATTTGGTGTCATGCTTCTGGCTTTGCCAAGTGGACCCCAGAACTATACAGGCACCATTAAATGGGAGGTCAATCAGCCAAAGTTCAAGGAACCCTATTAACCTCTGGAGGAACCCTGGTTGAGAATGGCTGCTATAGGTAACATGCTTGTTAAGAATATGTAAATATTTCATTGTCACTTTGAGATTGAACAGTGATTCCTAATAATGGATTTTACCATTCCCACTCCTTCCTCATATGAACTTATAAAGCGGACTCTCATTTGTTTCTTCTTTTCTTCCTCTACTGTGACTTCCATTAACCACTTCAGCCCCGGAAGATTTTACCCCCTTCCTGACCAGAGCACTTTTTACAATTTGGCACTGCGTCGCTTTAACTGACAATTGAGCAGTCATGCAATGCTGTATCCAAAAAAAACAATTTGTGTCCTATTTTTCCACACAAATAGAGCTTTCTTTTGGTGGTATTTGAACACCTCTGCGGTTTTTATTTTTTGCGCTACAAATAAAAACAAAAAGAGTGACAATTTTGAAAAAAAAAAAACAATATTTTTTACTTTTTGCTATAATAAATATCCCCCCCAGTTTTTTTTAAGAAACAAATTTCTTCATCAGTTTAGGCCGATCTGTATTCATCTACACATTTTTGATTTAAAAAGAAAAACCTGCCATAAGCAAATATTGATTGGTTTGCGCAAAAGTTATAGCGTCTACAAACTATTACTTTTTTTTACTAGCAATGACGGTGATTTTTAGAGGTACTGTGACATTGCGACAGATTGGACACTTTTGACACATTTTTGGGACCATTGACATTTATACAGCGATCAGTGCCATAAATATGCACTGATTACTGTAATGTCACTGGCAGGGAAGGGGTTAACACTAGGGGGCGATCAAGGGGTTAAATGTGTGTTCCCTAGGTGTGTTCTAACTGTAGGGGGATAGGACTGACTTGGGGAGCAGACATATCGTTGTTCCTACTTAGTAGGAACAACGATATGTCTCCTCTCCCCTGACAGCACAGGGATTTGTGTGTTTACACACACAAATCCCCATACTGGCTCTCATGCACACGATCGCGCGTGGCCAGCGGCAATTGTGACCGCCGGCCACACGCATTGGGTCCCCCACCGTGGAGCGGGTGTGCGCGCCGCAGGTACCCCCATACCCGTACGGGGTTTCGCGCAGCGGTGCCATTGTGCCACAGTAAATGTACGTGAGCCGGTCGGGAACTGGTTAAACAAAAACAACCTGCCTATCTCTTTAGCCTCTGCCGGTTCTCACAAATTTCTTACTTTATTTCATTTCATAAAATTTCTTCTCCAACTCCTCTGCATAAACTTTTCTTGCTGCGTACAATTTCATTTTAATCTTGGGAAATGTCCCTTCGGGATATTTTTAACCAATTTCTTATAATGACAGCTATTTGCCTGTAAATACCCATCACAATCAGTGGATTTGAAAAAGATGCTCTCTACGATCTCATTATTTATAATCACAGTCTTTACATCTAAAAAAAATTGACTGCAGTGTGACTAAAAATGCAACAAACTTAAGCTTCCTTTTCCCATTATTACCCTGAAAGTTCTTTAAACTGTCCTCTATGCCTCCCCATATACAGATGGCGTCTGCTCAAAACCGTAAAAAATTGGCCCCCTTGAATTTTGGCTTCCTGCACATCTCTTCCCAAACACTCATGAACAGGAATAAATACAGCAGGACAATTTTACATCCCATAGCTAAACTTTTTCTCTGCTGGAAATATTAGTTATTAAGGTGTAAGTAGACTCTCTTTTCTAATATGTCCTGCATCATGTCTCTCTGTATACAGCTTTCTTGAGCACTTTCTATTTTGTAAAATTTGTTACAACGTTTCTTACTTACAGATCCTGCCAGTAACACTTCCTGTTGCAGGCTGACAATGGTAAAATACTGTTACATGAAGCAGCCGCTTTCAACCATGAAGGGGTGCACCCTGTCAGGAAGGCTGTATGGGGCCCCAGCAATTCTAACAGCAGCCCTGGGTAGGGCTGTTACTGGCATGATCTGTAGGTAACACACTTGGAAACAGATTCACAAGAACAATTTGTTTAAAGTGATTCTAAAGCCTGAAGGTTTTTTACCTTCATGCATTCTATGCATGAAGGTAAAAAACATTCTCTGTGCAGCAGCCTCCCCAGCCCCCCCCCCATAATACTTACTTGAGCCTGATCCAAATCCAGCGATGTGCACAAGAACCTTGGCTCTCCAGGGTCTCTGGCTGTCAACCACAACCTGTGACCAATGAAAAGAGAGAGGGGACGGGGCTGGGCCAGAGCAGTGTGTTTGAATGGACATGTGGAGCAGCAGCTTGGGAGCGAGCCTGCTTGGGTGCCCCCATTGCAAGCTGCTTGCTCAGGGGGCACTAGGCAGGAAGAGGGGGCTGGCGGGGGACCCGAGAAGAGGAGGATCTGAGCTGCTCTTTGCGAAAAACCACCAAGCATATGTTTGTTATTTTAAAAAGAAAAAAATCATTACCTTTAAGATAACTTTAAAGCCTAAGCTAAATCAAACTTTTTTTTTCTTTAAATCAGCACAAGGGACAGTACTTTTTATCAATGCAAAGTGTCCATTGTGCTGATGGCTGTGGCTTTAGTTGAAATCCAAAGTCCTCTGAACCCACTTTCCTCACCCCGGCAGTGGTAGTCCTCTGGTGCTAAAGATGTTAATAGAGCTGAGGGACCTATGAGAGGCACTTATCTAGAGTAAAGACTATGACTGCCCTTCCCACTCCTTCTCCATTCATAAAAGCTGTACTATAGCTTCTATGAATGAAAAGCTATCTATGAATGGAGGAGACATACCGTTAATTCATCTGCCTGTCCTCCATTCATAAATAGCTTTTCATGCAGCACAGGAAGATTATATCTGGTAGGGAGGGGTTCAGAGGACTTCGGATTTCAACTAAAGTAGAAACCATCAGCACAAAGGGCACTTTGCATCGATATAAATTATGGTTCCTTGTGCTGATATATATATTTTTTTGTTTGTTTGACTAAACGTAGGCTTTAAGAAAACTGTATAAAGTGAGACCATGTGCCTCTGCTGTTTTCAATTATATTGTTTCCATCTCTCTCTGTGGACTACACAACACTTCCTCCTAGATTATAAAGATAAGGCGAGGGTAGTAGCCCATATCAAGAGTGAGTCTACTACAGTCATAACACAACAATGAAGCTGTATGGTGAGTGAGAGTTGTCATCTAGGGCAGTGGGATTAGATACACTATAACTAAAACTATAGTAATGTAGTATGTGAGAAAAAGCAGAGAAACTTCAGTTGAGCGCATGGTATTAGGAAGTGCATTCATTGTGAAAGGGCTGCAATGCACATACAATAGTGCATGCCACATGGTGTATTGTTCACATCTGTGTTCTGTGGTGCATTACAATGCATTTGGGCTGCAGTACATTGTGTTAGTAAATAGAGGTTCTACTTAGAACAAAATTGCACCACATCTTATCCCACGTTTTGCCACGTGTTTGTGGTATTGTGTAAAAGGACGTGCTTTTATAGTGCATTACCGCAATACACTAGTGTGAGCCGTCCGCTGGGTGGAGGGGGAACGCTCTTGATTGGCTGAGTAACAATATGTCCCTTTACAAGTATGTGTATATATAGGAGGACTGCTGAAGGTGGGTTCACTGCTGTGCTCTGAGGAAGGGGGGAATTCCCCTTCGAAACGTGTCAGCTGGCAGTGATTTCTGTGTGTTCCTCTGTGACCTCTGGAGAATTGTTCATGTTCAACTGAATGCTGCTACTTGATGACCATATACTGCGATTACGTTATTAATGTTTTGTAAGTAGGCTTTTTTATCTTAATAAATTTTTATCCAAAGATAATGCACTAGGCTGGTGCGCCCTCTTGTTTCTCTTTTATCTTTGACTACTAGGATTTCCCCATCCTTGAGGGCAGCAAGGCCTATGTCATTACACATTGTCTGGGTATCCACTTGTGCGCAGGAGTGTTTTTTTCTCTGCTATCAAAACTAGTGTGAGCCGGCCTGACCACAGATCACTCATGTCATATACAAATTCTCTGAAACCAGGTCTTAGAGCAGAGGTCTCCAAACTTTTTAAACAAAGGGACAATTTACTGTCCTTCAGGTCTTATGGGGGCTGAACTGTCACCAACGCAAGTAGAAAAAGGCCTGGCATCGGTGGGAGTAAACAATGCCATAGGCCAGGAGGTCAGTGGGAGTAAAAAAATTTACATAATTGGTTTCAGTGAGAGGACTAGTGCCCCATCGCTGGTGTCAGTGAGAGGAATTGTGCCCCATCGCTGGTGTCAGTGAGAGGAATTGTGCCCCATCGCTGGTGTCAGTGAGAGGAATTGTGCCCCATCGCTGGTGTCAGTGAGAGGAATTGTGCCCCATCACTGGTGTCAATGAGAGGAATTGTGCCCCATCACTGGTGTCAATGAAAGGAATTGTGCCCCATCACTGGTGTCAATGAGAGGAATTGTGCCCCATCACTGGTGTCAATGAGGAATAGTGCCTTATATCAGTGGAAGGAATAATGCCCCAAGGGCCGGATGAAGGCAAGCAAAGGGACACATCTGCGGGCCGCAGTTTGGAGGCCCGTCTTAGAGGAACACTCCTAAACATCGACAATACATGAGGTGGGAATTTTAGTTGTAGAGTGTGTTTAACAGAAGTTTATATTTTGAGGAACGCCTTGTTGTTCTCCCTCTGTGCAGCCACAAAAGGAATGTTCAAAGGTGGCATTCGATGTACCCAAGTCTGTTTTTCAAGAAAGTTAATTACATATACCTGGTGAATTACTAGAATATTTGAAGTTTAAGATTGAATCAGTTCTTTGTAGCCTTCAGTGCTTTTATTATAAGGTGTGATTCCTGTGGAGACACTGTACCATGACTCATCTACTTGATAGCAAGAGTTCAAAATTAGAAGTATAAAGAAGACTATAGGAGTTCTTGCGTTTTTTTAAGAGAAACTTCAAGCACAATATAAAAAGAAATTAAAAAAAAAAAAAAAACCTCAGTAAAAAAGGTCCCGCAGAACTTGGAACTATTCGAATAAAACAAATACTGATATTTTACTGAGGTTGGTCTGTAGCAATAAATATTATATGAATTACCATCAAGGGGGATTTGCCATCCCTGTCCTTGGCATTGACCTCAGCTCCAGCTCTGATTAAACTGCGTGCAATGTCTGTGTTTCCAGTTAAAGCAGAAACCCTCATCAGCGGAGTCCATTGTGAATGCCTGTCTCTGGTATCTACCTAAGAAAAAAGTATACACACAATATTTAAGCATTAAGATTAGAAAATAATAATAATTATAAAAAACAATTCTAGAAGTCTCAGAAAGATAATACTAATAATATAGATTAAAGGGAATCAATAGTAATAATTACAAATCTATATAAAACTAAAATTGGGAACAGAAAGCTCCTGTAAAATTATATTTATACTTACCTGCCCCCGCCCCCCCCCCCCCCCAAAAAAAAGAAAAACTAGTAGAATCTTTGCTTTGTTGTAGAGCAAAGCCACTTGAAGAATCCGAATATTCAACCCTTACAGGATTGTCAGATGCCTGGTACCCCATCACGCTCTGTGGCTCCTCCTGTCACCCCTTCCTCCTTACCCATACACAGTAATGAGTGGGCCAGCGGGAGGAGCCACAGAGCGCAGGAGAGGACACAGGCATCTGACAGAACCCAATGCATAGAGAAAGTATGCTACTGCTCCAGGTGGGTCTTCCCCTTTAATCCTCTAAACCTCGCATATGTTCGAGTGCAAGCTCAGATCGTTTAGCTATGCACATTAGAAAGTGAAAGGAATCCAGACAGCTGCATTCTGGAAAAGCTTACCCGCCTTTATTGAAAATGTAAAAACACCATAATACAGCAGAAAAACATGGTAGGGGCAGAGAGAAAGTCAACGAGTTTCACACTATATCAGGACTTACTCATGACATGGCAAAGTCATAAGTAAGCACTAATATAGTACGAAACATGTCAACCTTCTCTCTGCCCACACAGTGTTTCTTCATTTTTAATAAAGCGGATAAGCTTTTTCTGAGTGTAGCTGTCCGGATTCCTTTCACTTTCTACTGTACAACACAAAGCATGTTAGAAGCTAAAGATTCTGCATCCACATATGGAAGTGGGAGTGAAGATCAGTAGTTCAGGCAGTGGGACAAGTAAGTATAAAGTATTTTCTACTTCTACTATTTTCTAAGGGAGATCTTTTACGAAGTTGTTATTTTAGTGACAGATTTACTTAGGGCCATCTTTAACCACTTCAGCCCCAGAAGGTTTTACCCACTTCCTGACCAGAGCACTTTTTACAATTTGGCACTGCGTCGCTTTAACTGCTAATTGCGCGGTCATGCAATGCTGTACCCAAACGAAATTTGCGTCCTTTTGTTCCCACAAATAGAGCTTTCTTTTGATGGTATTTGATCACCTCTGCGGTTTTTATTCTTTGCGCTATAAATGGAAAAAGACAGAAAATTTTCAAAAAAAAAAAAAGATATTTTCTACTTTTTCTTATAAAAAAAAATCCAATAAACTCAATTTTAGTCATACATTTAGGCCAAAATGTATTCGGCCACATGTCTTTGGTAAAAAGCAAATAGCTTGGGGTGTCTACTTTCCAAAATGGGGTCATTTGGGGGGGGGGGGGGGGGGGTTGTTCCATCTGGGCATTCCATGGCCTCCAAAACTGTGATAGGCAGTGAGGAGTGAAATCAAAAATGTACACCCTTAGAAACCCTGAAGGTGATGCCTGGTTTTGGGGGGTTCTGTACGCGGCTAGGCTCCCAAAAAGTCTCACACATGTGGTATCCCCGTACTCAGGAGAAGCAACAGAATGTATTTTGGGGTGTAATTTCACATATTCCCATGGCATGTTTGAGCAATATATCATTTAGTGACAACTTTGTGCAAAAAAAAAAAAAATGGTCTTTTTCCCGCAACTTGTATCACAATATAAAATATTCCATGGACTCGACATGCCTCTCAGCAAATAGCTTGGGGTGTCTACTTTCCAAAATGGGGTCATTTGGGGGGTTTTGAACTGTCCTGGCATTTTATGCATAACATTTAGAAGCTTATGTCACACATCACCCACTCTTCTAACCACTTGAAGACAAAGCCCTTTCTGACACTTTTTGTTTACAAGAAAATGACTTTGAACCCCTAAACATTATATATTTTTTTAAAGCAAAGGCCCTACAGATTAAAATGGTGGGTGTTTCATTTTTTTTTTTTTCACACAGTATTTGCGCAACGATTTTTCAAACGCATTTTTTTGGGAAAAAACACACTTTTTTAATGCACTAAAACACACTATATTGCCCAAATGTTTGTAGAAAGGCCGAGTACATGGATACTAAACACGACATGCTTTAAAATTGCACACAAACGTGCAGTGGCGACAAACTACATACATTTTTAAAAGCCTTTAAAAGCCTATACAGGTTACCACTTTAGATTTACAGAGGAGGTCTACTGCTAAAATTACTTCCCTCGATCTGACCTTCGCGGTGATACCTCACATGCATGGTGTAATTGCGGTTTACATTTGACGCCAGACCGACGCTTGCGTTCTCCTTTGCGCGAGAGCAGGAGGGGACAGGGGTGCTTTTTTTTTTTTTTCTTCTTCTTTATTTTTTTTTGCTTTTTTTATCTTATTTTTAAACTGTTCCTTTCATTTTTTTTTTTTATCATTTTTTTGTTATATCAGGGAATGTAAATATCCCCTATGAATAGGTGGTGACAGGTACTCTTTTTTGAAAAAATTGGGGTCTATTAGACCCTAGATCTCTCCTCTGCTCTCAAAGCATCTGACCACACCAAGATCGGTGTGATAAAATGCTTTCCCAATTTCCCAATGGTGTTGTTTACATCTGGCGAAATCTAAGTCATGAAATGCTTGTAGCTTCCGGTTTCTTAGGCCATAGAGATGATTGGAGCCATTCTGGTCTCTGATCAGCTGACCGAATCAACGGCTGCATTCTCGGGCTCCCTGTTGGGACAGGAGAGCCAGAGAAAACCATAGAAGACGGAGGTGGTGGTGGTGGTGGTGGTGGTGGGGGGGGGGGGGGAGTCATTCCCTCCCACTGCTTGTAAAAGCAGTCTAATTAGCCACTAGGATTGCTTTTACATGAAACCCGACCGCTGGCTGAAAAGAATGATACCAAGATGATACCTAAACCTGCAGGCATCATTCTGGTATAACCACTCAAAGTCCAGAAACATACCAGTACATTGCTGGTCTTTGTTGGGCATATATTGTAATTTTTTTTTCATGCAGCCTGTGGGCTGAACGAAAAAAGGAGATTGATCGGTGGGTATACCCACCATTAGAATACCTCAATTCATCCACCCACTTCTAATGATGGGCATACATGCACCATTTATATATGCCAAAGCATGGGGGCATCTGCCCCAAAAGTTAGGAGCCAATCACTCCTCCACCCCTGCTGCCCCCATGCTTCAGCATATATGCTCTTTTTTTTTAACTGTGGTGGTGAAATCACCTCCGACAGTGCTGGAGTCATGGCTTTATGTATCGTGGAAGCAAAAGCTGTTGCTGTTAAGATAAATAAATCCGCGCTGCAGCTGAATGGCGTACCTGAAAACAAAAAAATCGTTAACAATAAAACACAGTAAAGTATAAAAAATTACATACCTGAAAACCAAACATGATAAAACATAACAATAAAACATTGCAGAATAGAATACAGTAAAAAAGAGCAGAACAATAGAGAGAGAATAGAGAGTGAGAGAACAATAAAACGACAACTATTTTTGTTTTTTTTTATTTTATTTTTTTTTGTATATATTTTTTTTGTTTTTACTTTTTAATTTTTTTTTACATTTTTTTTATAACTGTAACTTTTGTAACTGTAACCGGTTCCAGGTTCTGGTCTCTCAAAATGCGATGGCATCTTGGGAGACCCTGTGAAAGTGTGCCTAGTCTGTGCAATGCTGTACCCTACGTTAAAACTCAACTAGTGTATGGTAGCGCTCAAAACATTCACCAATGCAAAGACCAGTATTGTCAGGACAGGAGGGACAATAAAAGTGGGTGTCACGCCTATATCCACGCTTTCTACAGACACAACATTTTCTTTGAGGGGCTCCTTGGGTAGGGGTACTCGGGAGGACATAAGGAAAATGCCTCTCATGCAGCTGGCTTATTGCATTTGGTTGGGGAAGGTGAGGTGGAGCACCGTCTGGAAACAGAAGGGCCTTGACGATCTCTTCCTGGAATTTAAGGAAAGATCCAACCCGTCCTGAAGCTCTGTATAGCACATGAGAATTCAGCAAAGCCAATTGAAATAAGTATACAGACACTTTTTTATACCAGTGTCTGGCCTTACGGGCAACTAGGTACGGCGCCAACAACTGGTCGTTGAGGTCCATCCCTCCCATATTTTGGTTATATTCGTGGACACAGAGGGGTTTCTCCACAACACCAGTCACCGTAGTAATTTGGACAGTTGGGTCTGCATGAAGGGAGGTGAGAACGAAAATATTCTTATTATCCCTCCACTTCATAGCGAGCAAATTATTACACTTCAAGCAGGCTCTCTCCTCCAGCCTAAGACGGGAATTTACAAGCTGATGGGGAAAGCCCCGGCGATTAGGTCGCACGGTGCCACATGCTCCAATCTGATGATCAAACAAGTGACTAAAAAGTGTCACGCTCATGTAATAATTGTCCACATACAAATGGTACCTCTTTCCGAATAAGGGTGACACCAAGTCCCACACAATCTTGCCAGCGCTTCCTATGTAGTCAGGGCAGTTTGTCAGCTCTACGTGACTATCTCTTCCCTCAAACCATAAAACTACATGTATAGCCTGTGGCCCTGTCACAGAGCTTATACATCTTGACCCTGTATCTGGCACGCTTGCTGGGAAGGTACTGTTTGAATGACAAACGGCCAGAAAACTTAATCAGGGACTCATCAACGCAGACAACTTGATGGGGAGTAAACAAGTCTGCAAAATGTTGGTTGAAGTGGTTTACGAAGGGCCGAATTTTGTAGAGCCGATCGTATCCAGGGTCTCCACGAGGACAACAGAGTTTTTTGTTGTTGAAGTGCATGAACCGCAAAATCTGCTCGTATCGTGCCCTGGCCATGGAAGCAGAGAACAAGGGCATATGGTGAATTGGGTCAGTGGACCAATATGACCGCAACTCACTCTTTTTGGTTATGCCCATGAGGAGGGAAAGGCCCAGAAAGATCTTAAATTCGGAAACCATAATTGGTTTCCAATCTCTGGCAAGGGAGGACTGGGGAATAGTGGCGATGTGTTGACCAGCGTACAAATTGCTTTGGTCCACAATAGATCTATAGAGATCTTCAGTGAAAAACAGGCCTGACCCTGCGAACGCTGCAGTTATGTGTGTTTAGTGTTTTGTAAGTGACAGCGATCGATCGATACTGCACTTGGGTGGGCTGGGCGGAGGGGCAAAACGCAGGTGCTAGCAGGTATCTGGGCTGATCCCGCTAACACTGCGTTTTTGGGAACCCTAAACTGCTGGGGACGCTAGTATAGATCTGATTGGATCAGATATTGATCCCTTCAAATACTATACCACTAAGGGAGGTGTATGCTGCGTGCATGGGTGTTAGCGATACTGGCACTAACCTGATGCTGCCTGGGGCGATGCAGACCCCATCTGACCCTAAAACCTAACTTATAACCTAACGGGCGATTAGGGGGTTAAACCTTTATTAGGTAATAAATAGCGGGTGCCCTGACACTATAAAAAATAAACTAATCAGCGTCACCCATAACAGTTATACAGTGATCACTGGTGTAAGGGTTAACTAGGGGGCAATCAGGGGGTTAAAATCTTTATTAGGTAGTATATGGGGGTCCCTGACGCTATAAAACGCTGACGGCGAACCTAAATACTTACCTCCCCAACTAGCGTCACCTGTGACACTTATACAGCGATCAGAAAAACGATCGCTTAGTGACACTGGAGACGGGGGGTGATCAAGGGGTTCAAATATTATTAGGGGGGGTTAGGGGGGTACCCTAGACCTAAAGGGGCCTAACACTAACTGCCCTACCACTTATAACTGTCACAAAATGACACCAATGCAATAATCAAAAAAAAAACAAAACTGCTATTGGTGTCACTGTGACAGGGGGTGATCGGGGGGGCTGATCAGGGGTGAAAAGTGTGCCTAGAGTGTTCTACTGTAAGTGGTGTGTTGGTGCAGACTTACTTGATGTCTTCTCTCCTCAGAAGCCGGAACGAAAAGGCTTCACGAGAAGCGATGACATCACTTCCTCTGCCGCTGTTTACATTACAGCAGCAAAGGAAGCATTCCATTCGCCAGGAGCGGGCAAGCAGGGTCGTACAGGTAAGCCCTTATGCCTGCCCGTGCCATTGTGCCGACGTACATCGGCGTGCAGCGGTTGGCAACTGGTTAATATTGATTGGACCCTGGGCAAAAAATTTCTTGGGGCTCTCCCCCTCCATGCAGTTTTGCTCTCCACCTGCTCTAAGACATACAATAAATAGCAACTAGACTCAAAATCTGTATATTGAATCAGATCAGGCAGCGATTGCGATTGTTTGCCAGAGGTTACAGTGTATCATTACCGCTCCCTGACTGGTTGGTAGAGGTTACAGCACATGATTTCTACTTGTACATTGGTTGCTAGAGATTACAGTACACCAATACTGGTCACTGATTGGTTGCTAGAGGTTACTGCACATCATTACTGCTTACTGATTTGTTGCTAGAGGTTACAGCACATCATCTCCTCACTGCCTGCACACTATGGACAGGGGAGGTGAGGGGACCCATTAATAGACAGAAAACCCTTAGGGATCCTAGGACTCCTGGGATCAGTGGCAGTTCTGGGTGGAGGGGAGGGTGTGATCAGTGGCAATGCAGATTTTTTTTCACCAACTACGAATATAAAGAGGAGTTTCAACACTGGCCACCAATAAAATAGGGGTTTACACTGACCACTAATGTAATAGGGGTTTACACTGACCACTAATATAATAGAAGTATTCACAGTAACCACCAATGTAAGGAGGGATTTACACTGACCACCAATGTAAGGGGGGCATTCACACTGGCCACTAGTGTGAATGAAAGGATTCTACACCAAGCACAAATGTAATGAGATTTACACTGACCACCGATGTAACAGACATTTAGCCTGCGCTCACATTGTGTGTGTTTAGAATGCATGCAAAATCTCTTTCCTGACACCACAGAAACTACCGGCCTTTAGCAGATACACAGAAGTGTCATTAATTGTTTTTGTGTGATTTTGAAAGAGGGTTTGGGACTTTCTTCCGCATTTGTAGCGCACAGAGCAGCCCATTGAAATGGATAGGCTGCCCTACACGTGACCTACATCTTTATCGACCCTGTCAGTATACCTTTGCATCCTAAAACCCATGCTAACCTCTGCACCCCAAACCTGCTCCATCCTCTCCACTCCAATCCCCCCCCCCTTTAACTCTACCTGCCTCCTCTGCTCATCTTTGCACTCACATTCCTTCCCTCCATACCTCCCCTCCTTGCTCATCTGTGCACCCCAAACTAATTCCTTCTCTGTCTACCTCTGCACATCCCACACTACCCCCCCCCCCCCCCCACACACACACACACTAATATCCTTTGCAGAACAGGCTGATGGTAGGCTTAATGACCACAGTTGCAGGCAGGACTTCAAGCATTTCAAGCATGCCTCTTAACCTCCTCAGTTGGGCAGCATTCAGTATAGGTAATAGTGGATATGACCTCTGGGGGAGTACGATATACATATGAATACTGCCTCTATTTACATATCAATGCTGCTGGTCCGCCGTTATTTACATATCAATGCCAGTATTTACATGTAAACACAGGGTCTGCAGGTGAGTCATCTGTACACAATAGGGCAGAGCTGGGCAGCATTAGTAACAGAACTTCACACTGAGATATCAGGACACCGCATGGGACTAAAACCTCAAGTGATGAGGGAATTTAAACTGGGATAGTTGGCAAGTATGAGGCAGATGCTTTGGGTCCCACAACAATGACAGGGCCCAGGGCAGTTGCCCCTTTTGCCCCGCCTTAAAAACTGCCATGGATTTACTTAAAAAGAGCACTCAGTAATGTTTGGATGTTAAGATTCTTCCTACGGGTTTGATCTGTATCAAAGGGAAGATTCTACGAAACGTGTACTAGGTCAGGTGAATATAAAGTCTCTCTTTTACAGGAACTTTTCCTTTTAGCAATTTAAGGTGGAACCCCAGGCCCGTAGCTAAAAACAGTTGAAATACATACACGTTTCCTGTTTCAACTTTTAAAGAATTTGTAATACAGATCTTGTGCTTAAGAAGCCTCTGCTGGTCAGGATTAGAGATGAGTTCAGGTGTTCTCTGAACTCCTCACTAACCTGAACTTCAAAATACTGCTTTTTATGTACTCCAATGAGCTGCAGACTGGGTCATTCCCCGCCACACAACTCATGTGAGCTAGGGGAGAGGGGAATGACTCAGCCTGCAGGTCACTGGAGTGGGAAAAAAAGCAGAATTTGGGGTTAAAGATGAGTTCGGAGGATGCCCAAGCTCACCCCTAATCCTAACTAGAGATGTTAATTTCAGGCTAAGCTGTGGGCAGGGGATTTCCTGTTCTGCAGTTGACGTTACAAAGGGGCAGGGATGCTTATGACATAATTGACCTAATAAGGCCACATGGCTATTATAGGTCAATGTCTACTCACTGGACAGAGGTCAGTGTGTTGGTACACTGTCAAAACAGGAGGTTGAATTACTGGACCGATAAGACAAATTGCTTGAGTGGGAACCACAGATGTCACCCGTCTGGCTGTAGAATGTGGAAAATGTGTAAATCACAAGTTTGGCTGAACAAGATAACAAATCAATCCCCTAGCAGGAAAGGCAGTGAACATTTAGTATATCCTGTACATTTCAGCGATTTGCCTGGAGTTTTCCGATAATAATGATGGTGATGATGATAATCATGAGGATGATGAAACGATACTATGTGCAGATAACTCGTGTTATAAGTAAAGAAATACTGTAACCATAGGCACATGATAATGAATGCTTTCTAAAATAAATGAACTTCCCACCTGTGGCCTTCTACTGTAGCCATGTCAGGGTGTCTCACTTGGACAGTTTTATCTTTTGTAATAATTGAATGAAGAGAAGTGAAATTCTACGTGGAAGGCAACAGATCGGAGGACTCCACCAGGGAGAAATTACCACTGGAGTATCTGAGAAATGTAGGAAGCCAGTGGACAACAAACTCATACCTCACAACCATCATTAATCATCCACTGAATGACATTCACATGACCTCCATCAACTGCCCAGTGCATGGCAGTACAGCCACTCTTATCCCGGGTCTCCCATGATGCACCTTGTGTTCTTAGATACTGCACAACATCCAGATGTCCAGAGAAGCATGCCAGCATCACACTGCAAAGACATAAAAACTACAAGGTTACAGGTGTTTGTCACCCCATGTGCTGTGGAAACTGACAGTGGCTCACATGACTTCCTCCATAATGCACACATCTCCAGTACAAAATAACAGTATTTATCACTATTTATTGTGAATAGATTTCATACAATGCAGGAGCAATTTAGTAACGTCTAAAAGCAAGTAAAAAATCACTTTAAGAGGTAGAGCACGACTCCATTAGTAACAGTAACTAAAAAACGTTCATGTTTAACTCCAGGCAAACAGATGAAATACAAATAGAAGAGCTGCTTTATAAGCCAAAAGATTAGATTTATCCATCCAGTTCTGGGAATTTCAAAATTCTATCACAAAGCACATCCCTTTCTGACAGGGCAGAAAACCTAGTTTTTCTCTGCTACAGTTAAGTAATACTTGAAGGTTTTGTTCTTCCCCCAGCCTGTGATTGGACAGTTAAAAGAGAAGCAGCAGACAGATGAGCTCATCTCTGTGTTCTCCTCTCCTATGCACATGAGCACTGTAATCCAACTGTCTCTGTTTATGCGGTTTTGTAAAAATATGAAATCTTTATTGAACAATTCATTAAAAATGGCTGAGCTATACCATTCACATCCTAATCTGTAAAATATCCCCTGCTAAACTCAGAAGGAGCAGGAATATGATAGAAGAATTAAAGTTAAATTGCATAACCAACAAATCCAACCAACGCGTTTCGACTTATATAAAGTTTTAAAAGTTGAAACGTGTTGGATTGATTTGGTGGTTATACAATTTAATTTTAATTCTTCTATCATATTCCTGATCCTTTTGAGTTCAGCAGGGGATATTTTACAGATTAGGATGTGAACTGACTAGATCAGCCATTCTTAATTCATTGTTCAATAAAGATTTCATATTTTTTATATATAATTTCATTGTGTGATTTCTACTGCTGCAACAAAGTTCCATGGGAGATATCTTTTCTACAATTCAATAGGGATGGAACAGCTACTGTACCCTTGATAGGACTGCTACTCTTCACCTCCTTATGCTGTTTTTCCCTTTTTCAGTCTAAACCCTGCTGTACAGGGAGTACAAGAGTCTGATACTATGTCAAATTCAGATGCTTTTACTGTTTGCATTAAAGATATGTTTAATGATGTATTGAATATATTTGTATTAATGCTATATATATATATATATATATATATATATATATATATATATATATATATATATATGTTTAATGATGTATTAAAAGCAGTAGTATATTGTTAAAAAGAAAAAAAAAAAAAAGGAGAGAGAAATAAAAACCAGTCCCTCTGTAGGCTCAAGACATAATAGTATGCACTGTATAATAGCACAGTTTGTCAAACTTACCTATAAAACTGATCCCTCCAGTGGTGCCCTGTCACCGCTGACAGGGATTCCATCTTCACCCAATTTTTCTCCCAGGTTCGCACGCTTCAGCCGTTTGAATGGTCAAGCCATGATGACGTCACTCCTGCGCATGCATGCCGGAACCATAATCGAGGCACAGTGCGCAAGTGCCGATGCCAATAAACTGGCCCTTTGTTTAGAAAGTTTGGAGACCCCTGTTCTAAACAATAGGTCAGATTACTCACCCTTTAGACTTTAGGGGGGACAACTGTGGCCAGGGGTAGTCGAAAATACCCTGGTGTTAGTGGATTAAACAATGCCTTAGGATTGGTTGTCAGTGGGAGTTGGTATTGGTGTGAGCAATAGTGTAAATTTTTGGTATCAGTGGGAGGAATAGTGCCCCACCATTGTAATCAGTAGGCGGAACAGTCCCAGTGAGGAAGAAAAGGTGTCCCATCATTGGTGTCAGTTGGAGGAATAATGCCTCATCATTGGGGTCAGTGGGAGGAATAGTGCCTCATCATTGGGGGAGGAATAGTGGCCCATCATTGGTATCAGTGGAAGGAATAGTGCCCCATCATTGTTATCAGTGGGAGGAACAGTTCCCCATCTTTGGTATCAGTGGGAGGAACAGTGCCCCATAATTGTTATCAGTAGGAGGAACAGTGCCCCAGGGAGGAAGGAAAGGTGCCCCATCATTAGTATCAGTGGGCGCAACAGCTCCCCATCTTTGGTATCGGTGGAAGGAATAGTGCCCCATCATTGTATACAGTAGGAGGAACAGTTCCCTATCTTTGGTATCAGTGGGAGGAATAGTAACCCAACATTGTTATCAGTGGGAGGAACAGTTCTCCATCTTTGGCATCAGTGGGAGGAACAGTGCCCCATCTTTGGTATCAGATGGAAGAAGTGTGCCCCATCATTGGTACTGGTGTGAGCAACAGTGCCCCATCATTGGTGTCAGTAGGAGCAATAGTACCTCATATCAGTGGAAGGAATAGTGCCGCAAGGGCTGGATAATGGCAAGCAAAGGGTCACGTCTGGCCCACAGGCCGCACTTTGAAGACCACTGTTTTAACCAACTCAATCATGGCTTTACAGCCTTTTACTTTACAACAGGGTTTCCTTCTTTTTCTTTCCTTTGAGAACATCTACAGAAGATATAAGTAACACTACATGCAAGGAATGATATAAAGCATCAATAATAACATTTGTGACTTCCATTCTATGCCTGATGGTCAGTTCTGTTATTTTTCTTGTTCTACATTTTAAACCAGAACATATATATTTTTTTTTCCTTTGTGTTCACAGTTTAAATTCAGCAGCCGCTTTGCTGCCAGAAAGGATAAAGAGTTCATCGTACTGAGACAAACACATAGTGCAGTTTTCTGGATGCTGCTGGAAAAAAGAACAGGTTTACATGAAGGCGAGCAAACATCAGCGGAGCAGAATGATGTTCCCATGGTCAGGCTCCCTGTCACTTGTTTACTAAACACCTTATGGGAAATAATCTCTGAAGACACATGGCTGGCCATTAAAGTGAGCTAAACACACAGTTGTGCTGCAGGGGAATCCTGGCTGTCTGTTTTATCTGGAGCACAGTGTTCTATCTCATTATATGGATGTAGAAAGGTGAAGTGCAGCCATAAACACTTGTGTTGTTATATTGTATCTGCAGACCATCAGCTGCTGGACAGCGACAAATCCCACCATACCTAGCTAAGTGAGACACAGATTGTGACAGAAGAAGCTATATTCAAGTGGCCCTAGCATTAGATAGACTTTTATATGTTCAGTGCATGCATGATATTTTTATGTGTAAAACTCCCAGTTATTTAATGCCTCTTAAAGATCCCAGTAACTTCTGAGCAAGCCTTCGTCTCCTTTTCTCTCCAGAAACACAGAGCCATCGTTGTTCTGTCAATATTCAGGATCGCCATCTACTTTCTGGACCAAGATGATACAATCATATACATCCTGGGGGCTGTATTCACAAATGTCTGACACCGAGCAGCCCCTGCTCTAGGCTCTCACCTAGTGACATGCTTCAAAGTTACAATTTGGTATTGTGATGACTATGGGAGAGGGGACTGGAGGAAAAAAAACTTTCTCCTGCATGCAGCAGATTGATGACATCATCACAGCCTAGGCAAAGTCATGGAGCTCAAGGACTGATTAAAATAAAAAAAAAAAAAGGTTTTTGAAAAACTGCATTGTTTCTGGATATTGCTTCAGTAAATTGTGACTTTTCAGACAGGTAACAACCCATATTCACATCACACATGTTCCTGGAATAGGATCTATAAAAATAGGTGCTGCAGCAACCGCCAGCTGGAAACTGGAACATACATGATGCAGTGTAGACATCTGGCAGCACACCACGGATCTTCCAGTTAAGTCCAAACAATTTTTTATTAAAGCATGGTCACATCACAAGCGATAGACTGCAAAGTTTGGGAGCCGTACAGGACCCCTTTGTCAGGCATGTGATGACATCACATACCAGACGAAGGGGCCCTGCACGGTTCCGAAACCTTGCACTCTAACGCTTGTGATGTGATGTGATCATGCGTTCATAAAAAATCGTTTGGACTTAACTGGAAGATCCGTGGTGTGCTGGCAAATATCTACACTATGTCAGAAATATTTACACAGACTTATGAGGCATTATTCAAACCTAGTCGGTCCCTGTGCAACTACTTAACTTATTGAAGCCTGCCTGCACCACCATACAATTCCCACACTTAAAGTAAACATAGCTCCTTTTTTCCAGCGTGATGCACTGGAAAAAAGGACTAAATGCATGTGCATTATGTTGTGTATTAAGATGTGTTGTGCTAAGGCGGTCTTGTTCAACTGAATGGGCTGCCAAGGCACCACAATGAACCAAAAATAGGATCTGGAATATTTTTTGTAATGTAGAGCATCACAACGCAGTAGTGCATTACCATTCAAATGACCATACGCTCTTCACCCCAACAATAGCTGAACTAGCTGAAAAGCGGATCCAATGTAATAAATTACTGTAATGGATCTATCTTTAATGAAATGAAAATGCTGAGAGGTCTAGTAGTACCAAAGCTGCACAGCATCCAGACCCCAAGCCTAACATATATACAGCCTTGTTTAATAAAGTACTACAAAGAGCTGTAATCCCTAGTGACCTGACCAGTATTATGGTGTTTACTGTTGGTTGGGGAGGAGTAATGGAAAATCTAGTGGACTGCTATTCACAGAGCTGTGCATATGGACATTCCGCTTTTCAGCTTCTTACTAAAGTTTCATGTCTGTTCGGTCTAAAGTGTACTTTCTCTGAATTCTACCACTGTAACTGATATAAGGATGTTACAGTGAACCTGTGGTCGGGGTATGGACATTCAAGTCTCGCAGTAAATCAGAACTACAACAAACCTTCTGTAGCTGCAGGCATTGTGGAACAATTTTATGCTCAAAGTTTACAACAGAGCTGATATTCTATTCAGTTTCTCAGCAGCTTTAGCTCGCAAAGCTTCAGAGTCTGTGTTATGAACTTTGAGGATGAATTTCTCCTTAATGCCTGTAGTTACAGAGCCCAGTGGGGATTGTTTTAAAGCAATTTTTCTGTTTAAGAATAAGTAAACACTTGGTTTACTTAAAAATAGGCACAAATGTGTGCCTGCACCAACCTTATAAAGTCTTCTAGAACAAAAACTAGTTGGGGTACTCTGTTGTAGAAATACCAACATAGAGCAAACCTGTATTTTCCCAATACAGGCAAGAGTAGCAGGGTTCACTTGATGATAACTGAGCCCCTCCTGCTGATAATTAGCCCTCCCACACATTCCTGCTGCCTTGTTCACCTGTCAGACCCTGAAAAAACCACCCTGTTATGGTCAGAGCTTACATAAGTAGGACTAAGGACACAGTCCACAGTAGGACTAAGGACCTCCCTCTGACCACACAACATCACTTGGAACCTGGTGACTGGCCACCCATTGCTCCTTTGTGGGAGCATGGGCAGAGATTCACATGTCCCCTATACACATAAGCAGCAGGCATTTCAAAGGGCTCCAAAGGAGAATCAGGAACAGCAGGGGTATCTGGGGAAGCTAAAGTATCAGCAGACAATGGGCTTGGTTATCAACCAATTATATTACTTTGCCTTAAATGCAAAGTAATGGATAAACTAACAGCCTAATTTGCTTTTGGTTTGTGTCTATGACATTGGTCTGAGACACTTCTGAGATGATTCAAAATCATTGACAGGCACCATTTGACCTGCAGTTGACTCCCATCTGAGCTGCATTTGACTTGCTTCAAGTAGCTTTTGCATTCTGATAAACTTGTATGGGGATGCAAAAACCTGTTTGAAGAGAGCAAATGTCTATTGGCACAGTCCCAAATGAAGGTTTACAATCTCTCTCAGATCCCTATTTTTTTGTTATTTTGTGCCTTGTTGGGAAATTTCCCTTCACATTCAGTGTGTTCACTGGGACAGGAAACAAAGACAAGTGAACAGGTAATAAGAGGAAATGGGAGATATAACCAGCGCTTGTCCTTGATTCTGAGCCAAAGTAAACTTAACACTTGGTAAAGTTTTCTGACTCTATGTTTTACTGATCTACGTACGCCTTTTCTGTGTCACTCAATATAATGAAGCCAGAGGGTCTGTCATAAGTCCTGAGGGGGACAGTGCAGAAAGAGCTAGAATGGAAGAGAGGAGACGCCAATCATGTGAAGAACAGACGCTGCAACCTAATGAAGTATGACTTCTACTCGGTATATATTATATATAAAATATAATATATATATATATATATATATATATATATATATATATATATATATATATATATATATATATATACATACACACACACACACACATACACACACACACACACACACACATATATACACACACAAAACTTAGTGTCTAGCATTCGTTAGAACTTGACCTGTACATAATTGCGGTCACACTGCAGTAAAATCATATAGATCTTGAAGATATTGTAAACTTATTTCCACTTTGTATTGAGTCTTTCTTTCTGCGCCAAAACTAAATAAAATTCCATTAAATATTTTATCAGCTCTATATCCAGGAGCCAGCTCTGAAGGCAAATCAATTTGATGTACCAGAAATTCTGTAAGTAAATTGTTTGTCATGCAATATGTACATTGTTAACTAAAACACACAGATTTTGCTTCCTATGAATAGACAAACAAGCTGACTGACACATTTCGACTATTCCATCTGCTGCAAAATCTATATCAGATGTATAGACCAGATGTATAACAGGAAATCAAATACCATGCTAATAATTATTATCTGTTTACCATTTGCTGCCAATCTTGTGTCTTTTTGCTTACACAGGCACTTTTAGAATCCAGTATATGGCAAGATTGCACAAAGTGGACTGGGAGGATTTCCAATAGATGGAACATTCCATAGACACAGCTGTGTCTATGCCTCCTTTGCAGTGACTTCTGAAACCCTTGGTCATACCACACAAATAAAAGACAGTGTGACTTATGTGCACAGGAATTCTGTACAATCTGTAAAACAATTGTGATGGTTTTCAGAGTACCTTGCAGACATTACAATGAAGAAATATGTGCAAATATACCACTTTTGCAAATTATAATTTTGAGTGGGTGTAGGCACTGATACTACAGTGATTGCCACAAGCTTCTGGATTCCATACTGAACAGCTGCACTGCTAAATAGAGGACACTCCGAACAGGCACCAATCAAAGAACACTTTGCATTTTCTCAATACTCAATGATTGGACAAGGTGGAAATCTTGACATTACTGCCCCGTCTCTCCACTTTGTCCAATAAGAGAATGCTCTGCATTCATTGAGAAGGTGCAAAATGGAATAATGTTGAGCATGCAAGCTTCTGTGTTCACTAAGCCCTAAGCTCAGGTCAGCCACTCAGCGTGAGAACCAGAAGCTAGTGGAGATCACTGGAGTAGCAGTGCCTATAATAGGTCACATAGCGGGAAGCACACCGCTAATTTTCAGGAGGAATTCCAGACAGAAGGTTATGCTTAGTAACACTTTTTCCCTATAACTTGGAAAAACTTCACTTTCTCTATTCCAACATACCTGTTTTTTCCACTTCCATTATCCCGGTGTATGTTTGCTCCATATTCAACCAGTAACTTCACGAGTCTAGGAAAACACAGCAAGAGAAGAGAAAACAGCTCAGCCAAAAATAAATTATCACAATCTTGTACCATAAAGGTGCACCAGTAAAAAAGAGATGGTCCCTGCCTCCACCTACAACTGGCCTTCACGGCAAGGAGCACATGGAAGGGCATGAAAGCCAAAACCAGAAAAAATGGATGGGTGGGGCAGGAGCAGGGGCTCTTTGTTACTGGTGCAAATTTGGTCAGGGGACACACTGGGCACCTTTGCTGCCATTGTGCTATGTGTCCAATGTGCCCCTGTGCCTTTGAGGATTGGGCTACCTCCAGGCCCACCTGCCCCTTATCTATCCTTTAGAATGCATGTGCTCCCATTATCGAGACTCTCATAAATTTAGAAGGGTTAGGACTGCAAGGGATACAGGGTGCCGCAAAGAGGCCTTGCAAATTATGTATGCGTTTGCAAATGTGTGCCAACTAAACACCTGTTTTTAATGCATACTGTTAGACAGGTTAATTCGGTTGGTAAGCAGACTGGTTGGCGAGTTGAGCTGGGAATTCTCTGGTTTTGTACCAGAAGGGTACCCACAGAAATTAAACAAATCTGACAGTAGCCATTCTAACACATTCATTGGATAGCTGACCAAGGGTGTGTTGTACAACTCCAAGAGCCAGAAGAATTCAACCCTCACAAAAAGCCGTATGTAGTGAAGTATCAGGATACAAAATGTATAGCTTCAAGGGAAACTATTATAGTTCCTGATCAAGTTTATTACACATTTATAAACTAAAAAGGTCTATTCTTCTTTAATGTCTGTATAAAATATTTATTTTACAAAGAAACATTTAGGTTGATTGACTAAAATTTGGGTGTGCAAAATCTGGTGCAGCTCTACATGGAAACCAATCAGCTTCCATTTTTTTTTTTGTCAAAGTTTAATTGAACAAGCTGAAGTTAAAAGCTGATGACCGCCGGCCACGAGCGATCATGACCTGGAGAGACAGAACAGGGACGAGTGTGTGTAAACACACATTTCCTTGTTCTGTTCTGACAGGAGTGACAGATCGTGTGTTCCTATTAGCTAGGAACCACAACCTGTCACTTGCTCTAGTTAGTCCCCTCCCCCTTCAGTTAGAATCACCTCCCAGGGAACAAAGTTAACCCCTTCACCACCCCCTAGTGTTAACCCCTTCACTGCCAGTGATATTTTTTCACAGTAATCACAGTAATCGCTGTATTACTGCCAATGTTAAAAAAATGTGTCAAAATTGTCCGATGTGTCCACCATAATGTCGCAGTCACGATAAAAATCGCAGATAGCTGCCATTACTAGTAAAAAAAAAAATAAATACCGTATTTATCGGCGTATAACACGCACTTTTTTCCCCTTAAAATCAGGGGAAAATCGTGGGTGCGTGTTATACGTCGATCCCCGCTATTTTGTGAACTATCGGAGCGATCGCCGCCGACATTCACATAGCGTGTATTTTTAAATATGGCGCCGCGGAGTTCGGAGGGACTCGGCGGCGCTCGTTCAGCTGAACGAGCGCCGCCGAGAACACAGTGACTGGGCGGAGCCGAGATACACATAGCCGAGGGTTCTCGGCTCTTCTCGGCGCCGTTCACAGTCCCGCCCAGTCCCGCCCAGTCCCGCCATTGGACCTCTGTTATGTCCATCATAGGGACTGGGCGTGACTGTGAACGGCACCGAGAAGAGCCGAGAACCCTCGGCTATGTGTATCTCAGCTCCGCCCAGTCACTGTGTTCTCGGCGGCGATCGTTCAGCTGAACGAGCGCCCCCGAGTCCCTCCAAACTCCGCGGCGCCATATTTAAAAATACACAGTGTAACTTGTGTATGTCGG
Organism: Aquarana catesbeiana; assembly: GCF_042186555.1. NCBI lineage: Eukaryota > Metazoa > Chordata > Amphibia > Anura > Ranidae > Aquarana > Aquarana catesbeiana. The sequence continues at coordinate 43,211,768 of NC_133331.1, forward strand.
CGGCGGTGTATGTTGGGGACAAGGCTGCACTGACCACTGGGGACATGGCTGCACTGGGGCAAAGCTGCACTGACAATTCTGCACTGGGGCAAAGCTGCACTGACAAGGCTGCACTGACAATTCTGCACTGGGGCAAAGCTGCACTGACAAGGCTGCACTGACAATTCTGCACTGGGACAAAGCTGCACTGACAAGGCTGCACTGACAATTCTGCACTGGGGCAAAGTTGCACTGACAAGGCTGCACTGACAATTCTGCACTGGGGCAAAGCTGCACTGACAAGGCTGCACTGGACACTGGGGCAAGGATGCACTTATTGTGATTTTTTTTTTACCAAAAATATGTAGAAGAATACATATTGGCCTAAACCAAGGAAAAAAATAGTTTTTTTATATATTTTTGGGGGGTTATTTATTATAGCAAAAAAAAAAAATGAGTTTTTTTTAAAATAGTCGCTCTTTTTTTGTTTGTGGCGCAAAAAATAAAGACCGCAGAGGCGATCAAATACCACCAAAAGAAAGCTCAATTTGTGGGAAAAAAGAGGACGTCAATTTTGTTTGGATACAACGTCGCACGACCGCGCAATTGTCAGTTAAAGTGACGCAGTGCCGAATCGCAAAAAAGTGCTCTGGTCAGGAAGGGGGTAAATTCTTCCGGGGCTGAAGTGGTTAAAGAATTCACATTTTTATTATACAAAACATTATGCTCCTTTTATTTTTATTTTACTTTTTGGGGGAAATCAGATGTTTATCAGCCTCCTTTGTCTATCAATGTAGCAGTATGGGGAATGTCCTTTGTAATCAATTGAATACATTATAGGCTGGTGGATTGATGTATATTTGAAGTCCATTAGCATATATATGGCTTTAAAGGGATAATGTCTGTTATATATTTGGGGAGTAGGGGTGTAGTTCGGAGATTTCTGTGCCACAGCAGCATTGATCAGACACAGACCCCCATATATGCTACTTATCGGTAACCTTTGACTGTATGTCATCTGGACATACAAGAAATTTGACAAATTTTTTAGACATTCTTTGGGGTCCTTTTTTCCTTTTTCTTCCCCTTTTTTTAACCTTTTGTATTATTATTTTATAGGACTTGTACCGGCTCCTTTTCACCTGACATATATAGCCTCTAGCATTTGATTGGCGGAGTCTTTTTTCCGTGTGGCGGTACCAGGCCTTTAATTCTGGGAACAAGCCACATGTCTTGCACATTTTATAGGTGGAAATCTACAGTGCCTTGAAAAAGTATTCATACCCCTTGAAATTTTCCACATTTTGTCATGTTACAACCAAAAACCTAAATGTATTTTATTGGGATTTTATGTGATAGACCAACACAAAGTGTCACATACAGTTGTGCTCATAAGTTCACATACCCTGGCAGAATTTATGATTTCTTGGCCATTTTTCAGAAAATATGAATAATAACACAAAAACATTTCCTTTACTCATAGTTAGTGTTTGGCTGAAGCCATTTATTATCAATCAACTGTGTTTACTCTTTTTAAATCATAATCACAACAGAAACTACCCAAATGACCTTGATCAAAAGTTTACATACTCTGGTGATTGTGACCTGATAACATGCACACAAGTTGACACAAAGGGGTTTGCATGACTATTTAAGGTAACCATCTTCACCTGTGATCTGTTTGCTTGTAACTGAGTTTCTGGACTCCTGACAGACCCTTGCATCTTTCTTCCATTGCTGCACTGACATTTCTGGATTCTGAGTCATGGGGAAAGCAAAAGAATTGTCAAAGGATCTGTGGGAAAAGGTAGTTGAACTGTATAAAACAGGAAAGGGATATAAAAAGATATCCAAGGAATTGACAATGCCAATCAGCAGTGTTCAAACTCTAATCAAGAAGTGAAAAATGAGGGGTTCTGTTGAAACCAAACCACGGTCAGGTAGATCAACTAAAATTTCAGCCACAACTGCCAGGAAAATTGTCCGGGATGCAAAGAAAAACCCACAAATAACTTCAGGTGAAATACAGAACTCTCTGAAAACATGTGGTATGGCTGTTGCAAGATGCACAATAAGGAAGCACTTGAAGAAAGATGGACTGCATGGTCAAGTCGCCAGAAGAAAGCCATTACTACGCAATTGCCACAAAGTATCTTGCTTACAATATGCCAAACAGCACAGAGACCAGCCTCAAACCTTCTGGCACAGTCATTTGGAGTGATGAGACCAGAATTCAGCTTTTTGGCCACAACCATAAACTCTACATTTGGAGAGGAGTCAACAAGGCCTATGATGAAAGGTACACCCTTCCTACTGTGAAACGTGGAGGTGGATCGCTGATGTTTTGGGGATGTGTGATCTACAAAGGCACATGAAATTTGGTCACAATTGATGGCAAGATGAATGCAGTATGTTATCAAAAAATACTGGAGGAACATTTGCATTCATCAGCCAGAAAGCTGTGCATGGGACGTACTTGGACATTCCAACATGACAATGATCCAAAACACAAGGCCAAGTCGACCTGTCATTGGCTACAGCAGAATAAAGTGAAGGTTCTGGAGTGGCCATCTCAGTCTCCTGACCTCAATATCATTGAGCCACTCTGGGGAGATCTCAAAACGTGCAGTTCATGCAAGACAGCCCAAGAATTTACAGGAACTGGAGGCTTTTTGCCAACCGGAATGGGCAGCTTTACCATCTGAGAAGATAAAGAGCCTCATCCAAAAATACCACAAAAGACTTCAAGCTGTCATTGATGTTAAAGGGGGCAATACACAATATTAAGAACTGGGGTATGTAAACTTTTGATTAGGGTCATTTGGGTAGTTTCTGTTGTGATTATGATTTAAAAAGAGTAAACACAGTTGATTGATAACAAATGGCTTCAGCCAAACACTAACCATGAGTGAAAGAAAAGTTTTTGTGTTATCATTCATATTCTCTGAAAAATGGCCAAGAAATCATAAATTCTGCCAGGGTATGTAAACTTATGAGCACAACTGTAATTGTGAAGTAGAAGGAAAGTGGTAAATCATTTTCAAATTTTTTTACAAATAAATATCTGAAAAGTGTGGCGTGCATTTGTATTCAGCCCCCCTAAGTCAATACGTTGTAGAACCACCTTTCGCTGCAATTACAGCTGTAACATGACCAAATGTGGAAAATTTCAAGGGGTATGAATACTTTTTCAAGGCACTTTATATATGTAGATTTCATTAAATGCATAATGTACTGTCTTACATGCATTGGTACTGATTATGTATGTAACCATAGAGATATATGCCAGTTCTCCCTAAGGGAGGGGGCTTTGTCTTATGAAACATGTCGGAGATGAAGATATGTATGTGAGATCTTATTTAGGACCAACCTGTGATATAGTCATCAACACTGGCATGATAAGCAACCGCAACTGTTTCAAAACACCATCTGGATGTTTGATATTCATATTTTTAACTTTTTAATGTTTTGTACAATAAAAATGTGGATTTTTATCCTTAAATTTCTTTTTGGTGTGGTACCTTTAAAGTCATAGTAGTTTTGTCATGTTAGGGATTGAACTATCTTTTAGTGTCTTGCAATAGAGGATGTGATACCAGTAGAGTATTTAAATGAGTTGAGACTCACAAATTGAAATTTTCTAGTATACCATAAGCTGCACAGATGCACCAGATTTTGCACTCTCCAGTTTTAGTAAATCAACCCCATTGCTTCGAGGCTGCTTTCATGTTACTTTGTTTGCAGAGCATGCTGGCCAGTTGCATAGAAAATCCCAACACTAACATTTGTTGTCTTCTCCTGCAAAGAGAAAGTTTTGAAAGTTCTTTTCCTCATGTTATAAATTATTCCCACTGTTTAGGAAGCACTAGAACTAATGTAACGTGCCCAGTAATTAAAGTTGATTCCACTGATGCTGGATAGACATTATGGGATATGTATGTTCAAGTCAGTAGTCGCCATCCATTACGTTTTATTCTTTTCTCTTATGTTAAAAAAATAGGATAAAGCGATCCTAAAGACCGTACCTCTCTGTAGGATGAGACCTTCTGCATGTGGCCCTCCTGTGGCACCTTTCTGCATTTCAGCCAGGTGATTGACATTAGCGCAAGTCTACAGCTCTCTTGGCCAGATCCCATACCGCCAATAATAGGAGCCAGATGCACCAATTACATAACATTGCTGTTGCCATTCTCACACACAGATTTACTGTATGCACAGTTTTCACTTGGGCCTAATCACTGCTGAAAATGGGATAGGAATATACTGCACCCACAGTGACCTGGATAACTCTATCAATGGAAGGGCAGAATAGAATAAAATACATAACTACCTGAGATATCCTTTCTGTGCAGCCACCATAAGGGGAGTGAAGCCGAGCTTATCAGGAACATCCACTTTCATGTGCCTGGAATAGAAGATGCAGCACAATAAAAGCATGAAGAATTCATAAAATAAAATAGAAAAAAAAGTTTTCTTAATGGTAAAGAGGTACCCATACCCAAAAACCAATGATTATTTAATATGGTCAACCTCAACGTATTCAGACTCAGTCTCAGACTGTCTCAGTGCGTATGTGTGTAAATATTAGACAAGTTGACCAGATGAGCTAATTAGTACACAGACTGCCTTTTTTGGCCACATATTGCTAGTTTCATGATAACCTCAAAAAACCTTTGAAATTCTTGAGGTAACCTTCTCAGGAAGTAGAATATACAGGGCCATGGAGATCTTGCCATGAGGTGCCATGTTGAACTTCCAGTGACCAGTATGAGAGAGTGAGTGATAACACCAAATTTAACACACCTGCTCCACATTTACACCTGAGACCTTGTAACACTAACGAGTCACATGACACCGGGGAGGGAAAATGGCTAATTGGGCCCAATTTGGACATTTTCACTTAGGGGTGTACTCACTTTTGTTGCCAGCGGGTTTAGACATTAATGGCTGTGTGTTGAGTTATTTTGAGGGGACAGCAAATTTACACTGTTATACAAGCTGTACACTAACTACTTTACATTGTAGCAAAGTGTAATTTCTTCAGTGTTGTCACATGAAAAGATAGAATAAAATATTTACAAAAATGTGAGGGGTTTACTCACTTTGAGATACTGTATTTCCCCTTACTGTCTGTCCCAGTGACCACCAGTCATCAGAACAGGAGGGGGAGAGGAAATGTTCCCAACAAGGTATTAACAGTAATTAAAATTTGGCAATTTCTCAACCTATACTGCTCTACTTAAAAAAAAATTGGCTGCCTTTCTCTGCATGGTTTCCAGGATATCCTGAAATTGTTATATTTGGAAAAGAACTCCAGTCTAACCAAAAACAGGGTATTCAATTACTATAAGGAAATGGCACATTCATTACTTGTAGGTAATTATGACTTTTACAAACTCTTTACAGTGGAAGAGCAGCTAACACTCCATCATGTCTTACTGACGTCATAACTTATAGAAAGCAGATCAAGTTCAGGCAAACCTATAGCTGTTCTAGCTATAGGCATACACTGGCATCATGATAATATTTTACCTACAAAGTTCCTTACCAACTTACAATCTAGGCTGCTTTTTTAGGTAAAAACTAAATAGGTGTTCCCTTTCTGCCCTCCTTACCACCATAATGATCATTGAGGATGTCCACCATACATTGTAACCAATATGGAGCTGGAAAATGCTTCCATGGCTGCCTGTGAATGGAATGGGCACAGATTCACTTCAGGCTTCTATAGCATCATATGAGAAGTTTTTTTATTGCCCATCTGTGATATGCTTTAGGAGACCAGACCAAAGGCAAAAAAATAGATGAAAACCTTAGCTGGATGACATTGTCTTTTTAAAGCACAAACATTTGTAATTTTTTTTGTATTTGAAAAGAGTTTCTTTACTTTTCATCTCAGTGCTGCTGATCTCCTCTAGCACATTTGCAGCCACTTTCTGATGATATACACCTGCTGACGGACACTGCGAGACCAGCAGTCCCTGCAGCATCTTCTCCCCCATGATCCAGTGGTCTAGGATCTGACACAGATAGACAGTCCACCGCTGGATCGTGAGGGACAGCCACCTGCTGGGGGAGTGGAGGTTCAGGTAAGTAAAATAGTTTCCCCTCTCCCCTAGACAAAACGAGCAATTAAAGGGGTTGTAAAGGTAAAAGTTTTTTCACCTTAATGCATTCTATGCATTAAGGTGAAAAAACTTCTGACAGAACCGCCGCCCCCAGCACCCCCGTTTTACTTACCTGACGCCTCGAAAGTCAGCTTCGCGTTCCCGACATCTGTTCCTCCGCTCACCCTGGCCGCTGATTGGCTGCAGTGGATGGATTGAAAGCAGCGCAGCCATTGGCTCGCGCTGCTGTCAATCACATCCGATGACGCGGCGCGCCGGGGGGCGGGGCCGAGTGATACAGCGAGCGGCTATAGCCGCCGGCTGTATCACGGGAGCGCGCCCGCAAGCACTCACCACCGTGCGAGAGAGCTCGCATGAAGGTGGTAAATGCTTGCGGGGAGGAGCTGAGACAGCCGCCGAGGGACCCCAGAAGACCAGGTTCGGGGCCACTCTGTGCAGAACGAGCTGCACAGTGAAGGTAAGTATGACATGTTTGTTATTTTAAAAAAAAAAAAAAAACACCTTTACAACCCCTTTAATCAAGGCAATGCAGGCGCAGCCCCACTGCATAGGATAATTTTACATTTTCTTAGAGTTGGGCTTTCACATATTATAAGCTGTACCTGTTTGTCTGTAGCCTTGTCTCCCCCACAGCTTTAGATGATTGTACACAGATTAGATGATATTTCTCAGCTTCCAGGAGACAGGGGGTAGGGATCTGATGTAACACACTGCACAGCACAGAGTGTCATCTGAGACCTGAGTGGAGGGAAAGGACACGCACCCCCCCCCTCTACACAGTCCCACTTGGAAACATGCACTTCTGAGGCTGGTCAATCACCTGCTGTGTGCTCGAGGGGAGGGGGTAAGGGAGCAGGGGTGTCCCCAAGGTTTGCACCCTGTCTGGAAAACTGTCATAAGTGATTCATGCAGATAGCAGAGGAAGGAAACAATAGACCACACTATGGGGCTGATTTACTAAAGGCAAATAGACTATGCATTTTACAAGAGCAGTTGGTCCTGAGCTTAGTAAATGAGGGCAAGCTCTACCGACTTCCATCATCCAATTATAGGCAAGCAGTTTTTTTTTAATTTTCCTTGCATGTGATTGGGTATTCTTTGCAAAGTGAAGCATCATCCCATTTACTAAGCTCCTGAGTGTTGTAATATGTTGGCCAATTTATGTATAATATTGTATTGGAGTATGGGTTGAGCAGAAATTCAGTTGAATTGTCCAAGCCAACTCAATTTTAATATAACAGCTGAAGACCCTTTGATGTGTTGGTCTTATGCAAGTCTACCTAGGGGTGTGAGGTATGGGCTGTTAACCTAATTGAACATTTCAAAGGGTACATTGTTTAAAGGACCATAGAAGAAGTATTTATTGATGGTAATTAGACTTGAGGGGGTAACAATGGGATCAAGGAGTGTTTTGGGTTGGCCTAGCGGAGGCTGCCTCCTGTGGGGCTAATATATCTAAGGGGACTTGTTGATATTAATATGCAAGAATAATGTAGGTATTCCAAGGGCTCAAAAGGGTATTCAGGTGGTATCTGTTAATCTAATCTAATTACACATATCTAAGGACTTGTTGATGTTGATATGCGGGAGTGCAAATTGGGGTGGTTCACGGCTGTTCACGGCTGGGGGTTGTTGTCTGTTTGATAGACTAAAGCTTATCAAAGTCCTAAATTGAAACGGCCAATCAAATTGCTCAGCCATTCAATGCCTGGTGAATATAACACGGCATTCAGTCTATAGGTTTTGGGTGAGGCTTGTCTGTGTGTGGCTGGGAACATACAGGCCTAGGAATATGGGTCTCTGAATTATATCTACTCTGTCGGATTTTTTTGTCATCTGTGGACTTTGTTCTGTGTTGGAAGTCAATAAAGTGCATCTCTCTGGAAGAATTGGGTTGCTGCGGAAGAGTACTTACATCATCATTATAATAATACCTAAATATTAATTATCATACCCACTCTACATCATATCACCCAGTATATATTAATATACCCGATCACTACACTGAGCAGCTGCGCTTGCAAAGTGCACAGTCTATTTGCCTTTAGTAAATCTACCCCTAATTGCTATAGACAGAGGCAAGTACACATTATATGAGGATTGCTTTGTTAATTTTTCATTTCCGAGGTATGGCCACTTTAAAGTCCATGAAAACCATAACAATTAACTTCACATATTTGCTCTGTTAAATATACTATAGAAATCATTTTGCTTTATCTGTTGGATAAGTGCAAAAATATCTATTGAACCGGTCAGAAATTCAGAGCTGTCCTGTGCTTATTTCCAGTGTTATTCTAAGGCACGTAACCAACTCACCCAGTCTCCATCTTGGACTACAGAACAATTAGTCTTCATGTTGTGGAGATGGGAGAGTAGAAGGGTCTAGATGGGTTGGCAACATCCAAGCTATAAAATGCTGTGTGGTGTCAGCCTGCAATTAATATTCTTCTGTACTTGCAGAATCTTTACATGGATAAAACATGGGAAAACGTACACGAGTTGCAGAAATGTTTTTTTTGTTTTTTGTTTTTGAGGGGGGTTTGTCCTGACATTAACACAACATATATTTTCACAGAAGAGGTGGCTGTTCCTTGTATTTTATATTTATCAAATTGATTGTTGTGATAGCAAAAATACTTTCAATCCCACAAAAAAGTTTCAATCCCACCAATATATGTACTTCGAGACCTTGTCACTAACAAAAAAAAAATGCCAGTAAAAGCAAAGAAAAATCAAGAATTTTAAATGCTTTTTTGCAGCGCTTTTCTCTTTCCATAATTTGCTAGAAAATTTGACTAATCTTGAAGAATCAATTCTCTAGCACAGTAACGGCAACTCCTCTTCCAAGAGTGTCTAATTACTCTCTATGCTGGCCCAGCTCCTTCACCCCGCCCTTCACTTCTCTACCTAAACTTGTATGCAGTTGCTAAGGGAGGAGCAAAGGGAAATACTATAAATTTGTGGTCTCTAAAGTGTGTCCCTTTGCTTGCGTCTATCTGGTCCTTGGGTTATTATCCTTTTCATGGATAACAATGATGAGACACAATTTCATCCACTGACACCAACAATGGGGCACTATTCCTTCCACTGATACAAGCAATGAGGCACTATTCCTTCCACTGACGCCAACGATGTGGTATTATTAATTTATTATTGGGTTGTTAACAAGCAAGCTATCGCTTGTGAAACGTTTACCATTGCCTGTATCTGTCTGACCCTTTTTTGACAATAAAGATGACATCAAGATAATTTGGAGTTCCAGTGTGCGACCAATTCCTTGTCATGTTGGTCTTCCACGGTGGTGAGCCGTGGTCTGCACCTGTGATCCATCCTGCACCTGAGAGTTTGCCTGGAGAGGTGTGCTTCTCTCTGTTCTTTGATGTGGTATTACTCCCCCCAGTGAAACCACGGATGGGGCACACTTCTTCCCATCTACACCAATGATGGCGATCTATTCCTACCACTGACACCAACAGTTGGGAATTTTTCTTCTACCCACTGACCACAGATGCTAAGTCATTTTTTTTACTTCCAATGACCACCAACCCCGAAGCATTTTTTTTTTTTTTACTGGCACTGTGGAATTTTTCTGCCACTGGCGCTGTGGGTTATTCTACTCCCACTGGCAACAGTGTAAGCCCCCCCCCCCCAATGTCTCAAGGACAGTGAACCAGCCCTTTCTTTTAAATGTATTGGGACACCTGCTATAGGGTAGAAATTCTGTATAAACCCTCTGCACACTGCTTTATATTCTTTCTAGCAAACTTTGCAATCAAAAAACAGGAATTTTCAGTTCACATATATTGCAATAAATGTTTGAGCTGGCCAACTGTGTCCAAGTAATTCCTTTATGGCTAGTCCTACTCTGCTCTGCAAATGCAAATTCTACTGTGGACACCATGCAAACAGACACAAAGTGGGGGAGAGTTACTAGGTTCAGGTCTGTTCACTGACCAGAAATAGGACATACCTGTGCTCAAATCCCAATAGTTTGTACATGTATATAATCTATCAGGTCCTGTTTTTTTTATTGCAAAGTTTGCTAGAAAGGGTATATAGCGGTGTGCAGAGGATTTATCCATAATTTGTAGTGTTAAAATGTGGTCACAATCCTTTAGCACCTGATGGAATATATACATGTACATGCTATTGGGATTTGAGCACATCTTGTTTCTATCTAGTTTCCCCTGCTATAGGGTGTCAATGGAGTGACAGATCTGAGTCTGCTGAGGCTCCTAAAATCATACCCAAGATGGTGGTGCCCAGAGTTATCTCAAAGCTTTTAGATGTCTACACAAGGGAGGCTTAAGGCAGCATTCACACCTGAGCGTTTCAAAGTCGGGCGTTTTTAGCCCGATTTTGCCGCGATTTTGTTCAGGACATCAATGTAAAAGGCAGAAAACCGCCTGTAATCTGCCCCAAAGAAGCTCCTTTTCTTTTTTGAGCCTAGGGCGTTTTTTGCTTCAGGTGACAAAACGCTCAGATGTGAATAGGTGCCATTGAAATGAATGGGATTTTGCTTGTTGGGCGTTTTTCAGGCTTTATGAGCTGAAAACGCTCAGGTGTGAATGCAGCCTTAAAGTGATATTAAAAGGCAAGTTTAAAAAAACAACAAAAAAACAAACATGTTATACTTACCCGCTCTGTGCAGTGGTTTTGCACAGAGCAGCCCAGGTCCTCCTCCCCGTGTCCCCCGTCGGCGCTCCTGGCCACTCCCTCCTGCCAAGTGCCCCCAAAGCAAAAAGCTGGCTCTGGGGGCACCCAAGCAGGCTCACTCCCAAGTCACTGCTCTGTCCATTCACACACAAAGCTTTGGCTAGGCCCGCCCCCTCTCTCTTCTCATTGGTTGAGACAGCAATGTCAATCAAAGCCAATGAGGAGGGAGAGTCCCGAGAGCTGAGGCTCTTGTGCACTTTGCTGTATCACGACTGGGCTCAGGTAAGTATTAAGGGGGCTGGGGAGGCTGCTGCAAACAGGTTTTTTACCTTCATGCATAGAAAAATCTTGAGACTTTAAAACCACTAAGTTTTACTAGGTAAATACCATGCATAAAACACACACATATAATCTTATGAATGGAAGATTTGACAGGGTCTCTTTAAAGAAAAAAAATATGTGAGCCAAACAGTTTATCAATATTTGCACGTTAGCAGTGCAGACAATCTGGTACTAGTCTTACTGCTATTTCTGAGAACTGAAGTATACAGTTCAGCTTTGAAAGGAACATTTTTAATGATCCTTCTACAAAGGAAGGAAATACAGCATCATAAATGAGAAACCGTTCCTCATAAAACAAGACCGTGGACAGGATTCCTCTGTGGAGTGGAAGTGGATGGAGAAGAGGCGGGGAAGGCTATGATATATTGCCATCACATGTTAAATAATGCAGAATATTCCAATGCAAAGAGCCCATCACATATTCACATGACACGGTTCACACCCATTATGCTAAAGCACAAGTTCGGCATCTTGATGGGTTTCAACTGCCCCCACCAATCAAAATGTTTGTTATGCACATTAATATGCTAGATAGTGATTAAAATAATAAATATATCTGTAGCCCCAAAAGATCAGGCAAGATTCCCTTTGAGATTTTAATTCATCAAAAGTATGAATAAAAGGGACAATGTGATTTAATGAAAACACATTATCCAGAAAGTGGAAGTAATGAACAGCTGTTGTATAAATATAGCAATCACCTGGGACTCCATCTAGTGTCACAGAGGAACACTGCTACACTACCTGAGACTCCACTGTTCAATTCAAATAATAAACTACCATAATGTACTGTCAGGTAAATTTAGGCAGGGCTTTGCTGTGAGCTAGGCCTGTTTGTTTTGATCTGGGGGGGGGGGGGGGGGGAGTGGTTTAGTGTAGCAGCAGGTGACTGACATGTGCGTCAGCTTTTGGGCGCCTCCTCTGGTTTTCAGAAGGTTCTGGAAAAGAAGCAGGGCAGAGAGCTGAAATGACATGGGGTGTATGTGGGATCCCTGAACAATCCCCAACTAGGATTGGCAGGGGGCAGGCCTCCTATGTATACCCATGGTCAGCCTGCTGTGGGTAGGATTGCCACCTGTCCGGGACTCACCCGGGCATTACGGGATTTGAATCCTCTGCCCGGGTTTCCATCAGTAAAGTAAAGTAAAGCATGGCAATGTGAAAGGATTCCCGCAATATGCAGGTAATTATACTGTATTCACTCCCAATTATAGGTAACACTTCTCAATGTTTCATGCTAAATTTACTCACAGATCGTCTGGTCACTGTACAGAGATCTCCACATACATTCAGGGGAATCAACCTGTCGGTGTGCTCCCACTACAAACGTTTTTTCCAGCTGGCAATGTCCATGACTGTAAGATTCAGATTGGAGGTTGGATGGATTTCTCAGGTCTGTGCATCGAATGTTCGAGTTAAAATATCCCTGAAAATGAGTGGCTAAGCCAAGCAGGGAACTTTGTAAGTTCCGGGTGTAAGGAACGAAACATGTAAACATCTAAACGCTGGGACAGACACCCCCGTTCCCTACTTGGCTCAGCCACCCACTTTCAGGGATATTTTAACCCGAGCATTTGATGCACACATGGAGAAGTCTATCTGACCGGAGAAATCCATCCAACCTCCTCTCAAGGACTCTGGAGAATCACTATACTATATACTGAAATAGAAATACTGATCAGCACAATCTGAATCTTACAGTCAAGGACATTGCCAGCTGGAAAAAAACGTTTGTAGTGGGAGCACACCGATAGGTCGATTCCCCTGAATGTATGTGGAGATCTCTGTACAATGACCAGCGGGATCTGTGAGTAAATTTAGCATGAACAAACACTGAGAAGTGTTGCCTGTTGCCCTGTTGGGAGTGAAAATAATTACCTTTACGCTGCGGGAATCCTTTCACGTTGCCATGCTTTACTTCACTTGAATCTGTTGTAATCTCCTATGTACAATGAATGAATATCTGAGCAGATTGGATCAGTATTGTGCATTTTATGCCGTTTTTCTCCAGTGATGCTATATCTCCTTGTTCTCAATGACTACTTACCTGGAATAAGCAGTCGGGACTGATTATAATCTTCATTACACTCACATGGAATACGGATGTATAAATGTTTGACTGCATTATGATATGCCCATGTTCAATCCCGTTGTCCTTTTAGCCCCACTGACTGACGGACTCAGAGCCGGTTCACACGGGGGCGACTTGTCAGGCGACCTAGCCACCTGACAAGTCGCCTCCCGTTCTGTACAATGGAACCGTTCTAATCGGAGCGACGCAAGTCGCTCCGACTTAGAAGAAAGGTTCCTGTACTACTTTGGGGGCGACTTGCATAGACTTCTATACAGAAGTCGTCTTGCAAGTCGCCGCGGCAGTCGTGTGCAGGTCGTGCCGCTTCTAATGTGAACCGGCGCTCAGGGCTTTTTTTATCAGAGAATAGGTACAGGAACTCACCTCTTCTGAGTCCCCCCCCTTGTCTCCGCCCCCTACCCACCTCCAAGCACCATCCCTTGATTCCACCTCCTACCCACCTCCAAGCACCATCCCTTGATTCCACCCCCTACCCACCTCCAAGCACCATCCCTTGATTCCACCCCCTACCCACCTCCAAGCACCATCCCTTGATTCCACCTCCTACCCACCTCCAAGCACCATCCCTTGATTCCACCCCCTACCCACCTCCAAGCACCATCCCTTGATTCCACCTCCTACCCACCTCCAAGCACCATCCCTTGATTCCACCCCCTACCCACCTCCAAGCACCATCCCTTGATTCCACCCCCTACCCACCTCCAAGCACCATCCCTTGATTCCACCTCCTACCCACCTCCAAGCACCATCCCTTGATTCCACCTCCTACCCACCTCCAAGCACCATCCCTTGATTCCACCCCCTACCCACCTCCAAGCACCATCCCTTGATTCCACCCCCTACCCACCTCCAAGCACCATCCCTTGATTCCACCCCCTACCCACCTCCAAGCACCATCCCTTGATTCCACCCCCTACCCACCTCCCGGTACTGCCCCAAGTATCATATGCTAAATAATTTGTATGGAACTTGTCTAATAACAAGAAAAGCAGTAAAAATACATCCACTGGAGCCAGCAACAATAGACCCCACCCCAGTAATAATAGATCCCCCAAACATCAAAAATTCCCCTCCCAGCAATAATAGACCCCACCCCAGCAACAATAGATCCCTCACACAACAATAGACTCCCCCGGCAACAATAAACTCCCCCAGCAACAATGATCCCCACCCCACTAACAATAGTTCCCTCCCTCCCAGCAAAAATAGACCCCACCCCAGCAACAATAGTTCTCCACACAACAATAGATCCCCCACACAGAAACAATGGACCATCCACAAAAAAATACCACCCTCAGTAACAAAAGATCCAACCCAGCAACATTAGACAAGACCCCCCCCCCAGCCGCATCAACAGATCTCCCAGTGGTCAGCATTAACAGACCCTCCAGCAACAATAGACCTCTCCCTCAACAGTAGATCCCTACAAGCATCATAAGAAACCCCCCCCCCTCGTAACAACAGATCCCTCACAAGAAATAATAGATCCTCACACAAAAACAGATCCCCACCAGTGACCATAAATCCCCCAGCAGACAGCATTAATAGACCCTCCAGCACATCCCTTGCTATTACATACATTTGGTGCTGGAGGTGCCAGAACTGCGTTCCCCCACGTTCCCGCTGAAAAAAAGCTCTGGACGGACTTATAACCAGGGTAGCTGTACGAGATAGTGTGATATATGTTATATGTGTTTTACACAGACACACACTGCTCCATTTTAGGAAAGAGCTGCAGGGATTTTTAGCTGGCTTTGAGGCATTATTTAGGAATCAAGAGGGGTGTTTTGCATTGGGGAGGGTGGGCTTGCCTATTGTGGGTTTTTTTTGCACTTTTTGACCCTCAGTCATACGAGGGCTATTTTTGCCCTACATAGTGTGTTTGGTTTTCAGAGGAATTTTTTGGGGTGAGTTGGATTATATGGGGGGTCTTGGGTGATTGTGCTAATAAATTGTTGTACATCACTTCTTTTGGCAATAAATTATTTTTTTAGTTTAACTCTGGGTGTGTAGAAGTCTTTGTGTTTTTTATTTTTTGTTTGTTGGTATGGGATTACACTGGGAATAGACTGACCCGGGGGGGGGGGGTAATACTGGGAAACAGACTGACCTGGGGGGATTAGATTGGGGGACAGACTGACTTGAGGGGATTATATTAGGGGACAGACTGACCTGGGGGGATTATACTGGTGGACAGACTGAACTGGGGGGATTATACTGGTGGACAAACTGACCTGGAGGGGATTGCACTGGGGACAGGCTCACTTTTCGGCCATTCCCACTGTTTATCACGGCGCCGCATTACTACTCTTAGGTCTTTTACAATTCTATAATGTATACTGCAAAACAAAAAATTGCTGTGCGCCTCTGAAGTGTTCGGGTTTGGCTTGATGAAAAGGTGGGTACCCTAGATGTGGGAGGAGTTGTCGGGTGGAAGAACTGAATGATGGAGTGTTAGACTGTCGTGGTCTCAGGGAACCCCCTTTCTGGGGGAGGGGGGGGGGGGGCGAGCTCAGGCCTGGAGCTCAGGAGCTGGGAGGGAGCCTTTCTTTACACGGTCATTGAGAGGTGTTCTGGGACAGGAGCAGGAAGAGGACAGTTGGGAGCACTGCCAGGCAAGTCATTCAGGAGGGATCCATGCCGGGGTTGGTGAGTGAGAAGCACAGTGTGAAGCTCTGGGAGAGACATGCAAGGAGTTGGATGTGGAGCCAGAGGATGAGACTGTGGTGTTGTTTAGGAGTCAAGTCGTTGCAGCCATGAGGGCTGGCAGGATTTGCATCGGACGTGCTGGGATCACCACCAAGTGTCAGCACATTTATTCTTCTCCACTTAAACGGTTGCTACAAAAGGTGGCTGCGGACCCCTGCCAGTAAAGGGCTACTAGGAAAACATTAGGACTTATTCAGAGTGAGGCCTAGCCATGTGCTAACGGTGACAGGAACCTAGATTTGGACAGTGAAGTGAAGCAAGTGATCTCAAGTATATGTGCAGAGGAAGAAACTGTCAGATCTAGACTCAACCAACTTTGATTTGAGAAGTATTCATTATATGGGCATCCCATGTCCCTTTTCCCCCATCCAAGTTTAATCCCCTAATAAAAACAACAAAAACAAGCAAGAGACTATTCATTGTCTGGGAAAGTGTGCCAAAATGTATGTCTGACCAGCAGGGTGAAATGTGTGGATGCTAGAACACGCAGCGACCCCACGGGGGTACCGCTACATGTACACTATATTACTAAAAGTATTGGGAGGCCTGCCTTTACACGCACATGAACTTTAATGGCGTCCCAGTCTTAGTCCGTAGGGTCCAATATTGAGTTGGCCCACCCTTTGCAGCTATAACAGCTTTAACTCTTCTGGGAAGGCTGTCCACAAGGTTTAGGAGTGTGTCTATGGGAACGTTTGACCATTCTTCCAGAAGCGCATTTGTGAGGTCAGGCACTGATGTTGGACGAGAAGACCTGGCTCACAGTCTCCTCTCTAATTCATACCAATGGTGTTTTATCAGGTTGAGGTCAGGACTCTGTGCAGGTCAGTCAAGTTCCTCCACCCCAAACTCGCTCATCCATGTCTTGTTGGACCTTGTTTGTGCACTGGTGTGCAGTCATGTTGGAACAGGAAGGGGCCATCCCCAAACTGGTCCCACAATGTTGAGAGCATAAAATTGTCCAAAATGTCTTGGTATGCAGACGCCTTAAGAGTTCCCTTCGCTGGAACTAAGGGGCCAAGCCCAACCCCTGAGAAACAACCCCACGCCATAATCCCCCCTCTACCAAAATGATTCAGACCAGTGCACAAAGCAATGTCCATAAAGACATGGATGAGCAAGTTTAGGGTGGTCCTGACCTCAGCCCGATAGAACACCTTTGGGATGAATTAGAGCGGAGGCTGCAAGCCAGGCCTTCTCATCCGCATCAGTGTCTGATCTCACAAAAGCACTTCTGGAAGAATGGTCAAACATTCCCATAGACACACTCTTAAACCTTGTGGACAGCCTTCCCCGAAGAGTTGAAGCGGTTATAGCTGCAAAGGGTGGGCCAACTCAATATTGAACCCTACGTACTAAGACTGAGATGCCATTAAAGTTCATGTGCGTGTAAAGGTAGATGTAGCAATACTTTTGGTAATATAGTGTATATTACTGGGGTATATATCTTAAAGCCCAACTGAGTTTATTTTTGTAAACTTTATTTTAGACATTAAAAGAAAAATGTATCCGATTATCTCTAGCTGCAATAACCATCTTCAGATCACAGCTGTCCCCTGAATTGCCTATTCCTCAGCACAAGATTTTCTCATGTGTTAAATGACAACCAGTGGCGCACAACCCAGGAAAAATGAACAAACACTGAGTGCAGGGTGTCATGGCGCTGCCCCCTAGGCACTCACATTGTACTGAGGCACAGATTGGTGCTGATGTCAAAACCATAGAGCCTCTCTGTTTTATCCAGGACTGCCCACCATCAGAAGACCAAAGATGAAGAGGACTTAAGGTATCATGTGATTGGGAAGAAAAAACAAAGTATACCATAACCCCGGCAGGGGAACGAGGGCCAGGATCTGGGGATCAGGCCCGCCAATGTCATTCCTGCCTACCGGAAGAAGCCAGATGCAAGATGAGTAACTTTTATTTCTATTCTTCTAACATTGTATTGTTTTTTCTTTCACTTAGGATTTTTTATTATAAGAATGAATTGACCTCAGGAATTTTTCTGTCCATATTAAATCTCTCTGTACCTGCAGTTTTCTAGCAGAAGGATAACAAAATAGTTTTCAGATTTTCCATGCCTGTGGTCCTTCTCTGCAGAGGCTGCTGTCAACTGCACATTTCATAGCTGGCAGTTAAAAACAGGTTAGAATAATTGCAGCATCTGCTTTGTTCAGGAAACGTACAGGTCACCCATAGCAACCACTTAATATCTGGGCCAGTGGAGAAAAACACAGCAGTATGCAATTTGAATATATTATGTTTGGTACGATAGATATATATATATATATATATATATATATATATATATATATAAAAAAAAGCTGGGTACCTATGGTATTTAAAAGTCGCAAGCATACTGTGCAACTTATTTTATAGCTTTATGTGCTGAAGACATAAAATAACATAAGTGTGATGGGTAAAACAGGCTGAAACATACAAACAGAAATGGTCTACCACTTATGAACAAGAAGCATGCTGTAAAATTTAAATTTCAAAATGCAACTAAAACTGGTTATAAAGGTTAATTGGCAAAGTCATTGCGATGGTTCTCTCCCAACGAAGAGGCTTGGCAGCACAAAAAGAAAAAGGGATTTTAAATCGGTACAAATTCTTCAGCAAGTCAGCAGGAAAACATCACTGTCATAGAAGGAGGCTGTGACACTACTTGGAAAATGGGCAAGTCCTTTGAAGTCTCAAATCATGAGAAAAAAAAAAAAAAAATAATAAAATGTATAGACTTCATAGACTGTTTTTGTTTTTTCATTTTTTTCTTTTTTGTTATAGCATGCAACTGTTAGATCCTTAGGCTACCCAATTTGTTATCCCTCTTAAAGCGGAACTTCTCCTAAAAGGGGAAGTCCCGCTTGTTTGCCTCCTCCTGCCCTTTTACTGCTTCAGATCGCCACGGCCCCCCTTCCCCTACAGCCTTCTGGGACACGTTACAGGTCCCAGAAGACGTTAGGACCAATCGCAAAGCGCAGCACAGCTCGCACATGTGCCGTCTGTGATGCCGGCGCTAGGGACCTGAAACCCACTGCAGAATCGGCTCGGGTAAAGACAGTGCTGGATCCCTGGACAGGTAAGTGTCCATATATTAAAAGTCTGCAGCTACAGTATTTGTAACTGCTGAGTTTAAATTTTTTGGGGGCGAGACTCAAGCCCCTCTTTAAAGTGTACCATCAGATATTCTTTATGTAACATGCATGCATGTGAAGCAATGTTGAAATATAAAACTGGCCAATTTTCGGTCAATGTACTGCCGTCACTGTTCAAAAGAAGTCGATTGTTATATTGACTTCTGTTGGAAAAATTTTTTCGATCAGTGTATTTTGACAGCAGAAGAGCCGGGGGTGTTTTTGTCAAAAGTCAGTAAAGGTGAACTATTTTTTTAATCACATAATTTTTATTACATTTTTTCCCATTGTACAACACATCACAACACATAACATTTCCAACAAATAACACAACCCAAAAAGAAACAGAAAAAAAAAAAAATCCATATTTACTCTCACCAGACACTTGGATCACCATTACACAGAGCCTTCCATCACTTCAGAACCATTAAACATCCTCCTTTTTGATAAAGTTAGCAGCATTATAGAACCAATTCTTTAATAATTAAAAGTGTTATTAAAGCCAGTTTTTATTTTTTTTATTCAAATAATAAACATGTCAAACTTACCTATCCTGTGTGATGGTTTTGCACAGAGCAGCCCCAATCCTCCTCTTCTCGGATCCCCGCTGGCACTCTTGGTCCTAACCCCCCATCCGAGTGCCCTTATAGAAAGCCACTTTCTATGTGGGCACTCATGCATACTCATTCCCGAGCCTCACTGTCTGTGCCTATTGACAAAGACATAAGGGCTCGCCCCAGCCCCCTCACCATAGGATTTGATTAACAGGAGCTCACAATGGCTCCCACTGCTATCTATCTGTCCAGGGAGGAGGGAGAAGAGAGCCATGAGAGCCACTACTCTCATGCACATCAATGGATCGAGATTAGGTCCAGGTAAGTATGGGGGGGGGGGGGGGGTGGCTGGGAGGGGGTTTCCACTGCAAAAAAAAAAAAAAAATTTTACCCTAATGCATCAAATGCATTAAAAGAGTAAGATCACCATTAAAGAAAAATCTGTAAGGTGAACTTACACAGGACGCCTCCCTCACCCCCCCCCCCCCCATCATTTCTGCTGACCTGGAGTGCGGTGATCACCCGCACCGACACATCGGGTCGTCGCCTCACCGGTCCAGGGCTTATAAACCCCAATCAGCTTAATCTCCAAAACATACCTCATCAGGAGGTACGTTTAGGAACATTCTAATTGGTCGGCGCCGTCACATGGGCGGCGCCGACTAATCAGAACCCGCGTAGCCCGTCCTGTCACTGTGGGTGAAGAGGAGAGAAAGCCGCGGGATTTCAAATCCCCGGACTGGTAAAGAGGCTATATGGTGTGCCAGTGCGGGGGAAATCGCCGGACTCCATGCAAGTGGGCTCGGGGGGGGGGGGGGTTGTGACGGGGCAGGGAGGGGGTCCAGTGTAAGTTCACCTTACAGATTTTCTGTAAAGGTGAACTTAAAGTAAAAAATCTTAAGGCATTAGAACCACTTTAATATTGACTAAGGTGAAGTGTTAAGCACATCAACTACCGTATATACTTGAGTATAAGCCGAGTTTTTCAGCACTTTTTTTTGCACTGAAAATGCCCCCCTCGGCTTATACTAGAGTCAGGTTACCTGCTGCCATGTCAATGTTGATGCGGGGGGAAGGAAAGCCATATTACGCTATACATTGTCCCCTCCGATTCACAGCAGGGCTGTGTGTATAGGAAGTCTGCGCCGTCCACGCCGTCCTGCCTCCTCCTCGTCCGTCCGTGATGAGGAGGAGGCGGAGCTTTGTTACAGTGGCTGTGTGTATAGGAAGTCTGCGCCGTCCAGCCTCCTCCTCATTCGTCCGTGATGAGGAGGAGGCAGAGCTTTGTTACAGTGGCTGTGTGTATAGGAAGTCTGCGCCATCCACTGTAACAAAGCTCCTCCTCATCACGGACGGACGGGGAGGAGGCGGGACGGCATGGGCGCAGCAGAATTCCTATACATACAGCCACTGTAACAAAGCTCCGCCTCCTCCTCATCATGGACGGATGGGGAGAAGGCTGGACGGCACAGACTTCCTATACACACAGCCCTGCTGTGAATCAGAGGGGGCAAAGTACTGCGTAATATGGCTTTCCTTCCCCCCGCATCAATACTGACATGGCGGCAGGAGCTTTTGGGGGTTGGATCAGTCCAGTGGCAATTGGTAAGAAAAAAAGTGGATAATGAAAAAAAAAAAAGTTTTTGAAGGCTTTTATTACATTTTCAGGCTCCTAGGATTACCTAGTTGTCAAGGTGCCCATACTACAGACACAATTCCCTAAGCGCTGGTTCACATTAGAAGTGGCACGACTTGCAGGTCGCCTCACCGAGGCGACCTGCACACAACTGCCGCGGCAACTTGCAAGACGACTTCTGTATAGAAGTCTATGCAAGTCGCCCCCAAAGTAGTACAGGAACCTTTCTTCTAAGTCGGAGCGACTTGCGTCGCTCCGATTAGAACGGTTCCATTGTACAGAACGGGAGGCGACTTGTCAGGCGGCTAGGTCGCCTGACAAGTCGCCCCCGTGTGAACCAGCCCTGAAGCTTCCCTTTTTCACAATCTCTTCTCTATAAGGTACATGGGCACAGTGAGGCTTGCAATGGGCATAGTGAGGCATGCAATGGGCATAGTGAGGCACGCAATGGGCATAGTGAGGCTGAAAATGGGCACAGTGAGGCGGAAAATGGGCACAGTGAGGCGGAAAATGGGCACAGTGAGGCTGCAGATGGGCATTGTTGACCCTCTTTTCCACTTACAGTAGCTGCTGCATTCTGACCCTAGGCTTATACTCGAATCAATAAGTTTTCCCGTTTTTTTGTGGTAAAATTAGGTGCCTCGGCTTATATTTGGGTCGATTTATACTTGAGTATATACGGTATTTTCAGTTAGATTTCTTGTTTTATTAAAGCATTACAATACTTACCTCTCCTTCAGTGGTCCCAGGTTCCTTGATGGCATCCTCTACCCAGCTTCTTCCAGGTGCCGGGATGCAACTGTCTGCATTGGTCGTCACGGGATGACATCCTGCGTATGCGGAGCTCAGTGTACATTCTAAAGAAGACTGAGAGCAGGCAGGTAGGTTTACTTTACTGCAGTAGAGACACTGCATGTCCCTTCCACAATGTCTGCCTGCTTACAGTTTTTAATTAAAGACTTTAGTTCTGCTTTAATACAGGATTAATAAGAAATCGTACAAAAGAAGTCCTGGACATCACACAGCAAGATCAGTAAGCATGATCCAGTGAGTTTAACTGACTCTAGGGAGCCTTTTAAAAGATGGTGAGATTTGTAATATCTGTAACATGTGCACTTAGATTTCCACTGTTCCATAATCTGCATGTTTCTGAAAGTTAAAAGGGAAAATGGAAGCTACAATTCCGAATTTTTTTTAAATGAAACTCATCTACATTTAATCCACAAAAGTGTCCCCTCTGGGTGCTTTTAAGTGCCGCTGCTGAGATAATGCAAGACGAGGTCAGCGTGAAAATTACAAAAGGTTACAAGCAAAACTTCTACAAAAGTTCTGAGATGTTCCTTCTCCATATTTAAGTAAATGCATATCAGACTGAAAGATTTAAGCTGGAAGAGAACCAGTTCCAGGAGCGGGATGATAAGAGACTGTACATTTTTTTAATCCACCTGAACCTACTGCATTTTTCTTAGGAAATATATAGTGTGACTGATGACCCTAGAGTCTAGCAATTAAAGGATAAGTGTAATTTTTAAATGCTCTTTTGATATTCAGGGATACTAAGCAAATTTGCAAAAAAAAAAAAAAAAAAAAACCTGTTGGTGTCCTTTTTTTTCCCTGTGATTTAAAAGCGGTCATCCTAGTCCCACTTCATTGTTTACATTCCACTTGTATGCACTCCAATTTCAGATCAGGACTTTGGCCTGTTTCATATGGGCTTCCGCTTATATTATTATAATTATTATATAGCACCAACAGTCTACGCAGCACTTTACAGCGTAGAGAGGGTACAGTACCATTACAATACAGTTCAATACAGAAGGAATAAGAGGGCCGTTCTCATGGAGTTTACAATCTAAAGGGAGGGGGAGATTGTACAAAAGGTAAATAGCTGCAGGGGATGATCTGATGGAGGTGACTCGGGTACAGGTTTTTTTTTTTTTTTTTTTCTTTAAGGTATGCCGTTGAACATAGTAGTATGACATACCATAGTAAATGAAATCCATTAATTCACAGTAATACAACCATATCAAAGAACCAAAGGATATCAATGAAATACCAGACAAGATTCCAGTACAGCAATATAAGGTATCTGTGAACTGTGGGCAATAGCCTCTATAACAAATATCCCATTTTATAACCTGTAGTGTGGTGGAAGACAAATAGATAGATTTATTTGTAATGAACATACAGGGAGAAAAAAAAAGTGAAAAAAACACTAACTACTGTGTTTCCCCGAAAATAAGCCCTGGTCTTATATCAATTTTGGCAACAAAAGACCCAGTAGGGCTTATTTTCGGGGTAGGGCTTGACATGTGCCGTCTTCTCTCCCCATCTCCCTCCCTGCCTGTCAGGAATCCCCAGTGGCCAGTGGAACTGAGTAAAAGTGGGTGTGGAATCCTGGGGTGCACTACGTTGCAGTATTGTGTAGTGTAATCTGTGCGTTTTTGATGGGTGCCATGTTATAGCGCCATGACCTGCCAATCCTCTTCCCACACTGACCTTAATTTTCTGGTGCAGTCCAGGGCACACTCCGAGCATTGCAGAGGGAGGGGGGCCAGAGATCCCCGCTGACAGCTGAAAGAGGAGCAGAAGAGGAGAGCAGTGGGGGATTAGCGGAGAGCCGCTTGACCCTTCCTTGGCCCTTCCCTGCGCTGAGCACTGCAGGGGGGGGGGCTTCGAAGAGGAGAGCAGCAGGGGATCAGCTGAGTGCCGCTGTACAGAAGGTGTTTGTCACATGTGGATTGCAGCAGCATGCATGTTTTGCATTCTGTAATATTGTAGTGCAGTGCATTTTGGGATTTGACAACCACTTTAAACTAGGGCCTATTTTCGGGGTAGGTCTTATTTTCAGGGAAACATAGTAGTTGGTACCGAACCACTGTGAGGTAGGGAGCAAAATAGTGGACAAAATATGGCTCTCAGCCCTATCCTCCCAGTAACCTAATGACCAACGCATACTGAGAGATTTTTTTCTGTGTAGTACAGAAAAAGGATGACACCCTAGGTGTCTAGAAGGGAAGTAAAAAGGAGAGTTAAAAGTAAGAAAGAGACGAAGGGTGTAGAGCTGTGGAGGGGTCGACAGCACACGGCATCAAAATCCCATGAAGGAAGCTGCTTTAAAAGTAGCTGTTCTAAAGTAGAGGTGGGATAGGCTTCCCTGAATAATGGAGTTTACAGGGATCTCCTAAAGGTGGACAGGGTTGGGGCTGACCGGTGCAGTACATTAGCAAACAAGAAACAACGACTCCTGCGCACAGGTGGATCACCATATAAAAGATGCGTCAACACAGGCCTTGCTGCCCTCAAGGATGGGGAATCCTAGTGCAAACCGAAATAAAAGAAAAACAAGGGCGCACCAGCCTTGTGCATTAACTTTTAAAACCATTTAATATACAAAAGGTAAAAAGAAACAACTCACAAGCAAATAGGTGGAGGAGGCACAGCATAAAGTGTACCAACAGCCAGCATGCGACTTAGGATGAGCAATGCCTTCCAAAAATCGTGGAGAGACGCACAAGCATCACAAGCATTGGGGCTGACTGGGCATAATGGGGGCAGGGAGCTCCAGAAGATGGGAGAGGGTATGGAGAAGTACTGGAGGTGAGCACGGGAGGAGGTAACTAGGGAGCTAGAGATCAGGAGGTCTTGGGAGGAGCGGAGAGGACAATTTGGGCAATATCTGCAGATGAGGTTAGAGATATAGCAGGGGCGTTGTTGTAGACGGCCTTGTATGTTGTGGTTAGTATTTTGAATTTTATACGATGGGGTAGGTGAAGCGAACAGATTGGCAGAGAGGAGCGGTAATCATGGATCTGTTAGTAAGATGTATTAGTCTAGCAGCAGCATGCATAATAGACTGAAGGGGGGGGTAGCCTGTGTACAGGTAGGCCAATGAGGAGAGAGTTGCAGTAGTCAAGGCGAGGAAAAAACCAAGGGAGTGGAGTTTGTTGAGAAGGAGTGGGTGGTCAACTGTGTCAAAGGCAGCATAAAGGTCCAAGAGTATGAGTATGGAGTATTGGCCATTAGTTTTAGCAGTTAGTAGGTCGTTTGTGAGTTTTAGTAGGGCAGTTTTAGTGGAATGTTGTGGCGGAAGCTGGACTATAGGGGATCGAGAAGGTTGTTGTCAGTGAGGTAGGAGTTCATACTGTTGTGGACAAGGAGTTCAAGAAGCTTGGAGGCAAACAAGAGCAGGGAGATGGGTCTTAAGTTATTCAAACAGATTAATTTCAGTGAGGGTTTATTAGGTGTGGGAGTAACCAGTGAATGTTTGAGCGGAAAGGTTGAAGATATGGGTTTGAGAGTTTAGGATAGAGCAAGAAGGTGGTCGCAGTAATTGTGAGGGGACAAGTGGTGAGGTGGGTCGTTGAAAGGGGTTTGACAACTTCCTCAGTGGTAACAGGGCTGAAGAAGGAAAGTATTGAGTATGGTGTTGGACCTGGTCTGTTGGCTTGGGGAGGAAGCTGGGAGCTGGATATATCATGAATTATGTTGATTCCTGGGCAGCAAGCAAGATCGCGGGTGGAGGTGGAAGTAAGGAAGTAAAGGTAGAAAATAGTTGACGAGGTTAGGGTGAGAGGGTTAGAGCAATAGTGGTCTAGTAGGTTTGTTTAGCAGTATGGAGGCAGGAATTGTATTTGAGAAGGGCAGATTTGTAGAGGGTGAAGTCTTGCAGGGATTTATTTTTACGTCATGCTCGCTCAAGGACATGGCTACGTCTCTTGAGACTTCTGGTGTCATCTGTTTGAGTGCAGAGGTGGGAGAATATGAGGTCAAGAGTGTTTGTGTCCATTGTTTTAGGTTAAAAGAGGAGGTTAACTTGAGTAGTTGAGAAGTGGCTGAGGTGTTAACATTGATTGGAAAATGAAAGTCACAAAGGATGATGGCGGGTACTTCAGAGGAGCATTTTATAACAGTAGTGTGAACAGCAAGCTTTTGCAAAGCTTTCAGCAGCTTTCTCTAAGTATTTCACCACTTGACCTCCGGAAGATTTTACCCCCTTTATGATCAGGGCATTTTTGGCTATTCGGCGCTGTGGTACTTCAACTGGTGATTGCTTGGTCATGTAACACTGTACCCAATTGAAATTTACATCTTTTTTTTCACACAGATCTGATGTAGCTGTGCATAGTAACCAATCATCTAACGTGTTCAATTAACCGCTTCAACGCCCTTCCTGACCAGAGTACTTTTTTGTGACTCGGGACTGTGTCGGTTTAACTGACAATTGCGCGGTCATGAGATGCTGTACCCAAACAAAATTGACATCCTTTTTTTTCCACAAATAGAGCTTTCTTTTGGTGGTATTTGATCGCCTCTGCGGTTTTTATTTTTTTGCGCTATAAAACAAAAGAATAGTGACAATTTTGAAAAAAAACAAATTTTTTACTTTTTGCTATAATAAAAATCCCCCAAAAATATATAAAAAAACAAATTTTTTTCCTCAGTTTAGGCCGATATGTATTCTTCTACATATTTTTGGTAAAAAAAAAAAAAAAAAAATCGCAATAAGCTTACATTGGTTTGCGCAAAAGTTATAGCGTCTACAAAATAGGGGATAGATTTATAGCATTTTTATAATTTTTTTTTTTTTTTTATTGGTAATGACGGCTGTGACAGACCTAGCCGGGACAGAGGCTGTTGGAGAGGACTGAATGCAAGCCTCTTGCCTTTTGATTATGGGCCCTGGATTTTCAATGGAACAATACTCTTTGTGAGGTGAATTAGAAATCCAGTCTGAACTGTACTAATCGGACTCAGTCGTGTATATATGTATATATTGTATATTGTTTGATTCTGTTGGGGACTCCTTGCTGTGGTCATTTGGGATTTGTGTCCCTGAAGAGAGTGGGGGGGATTCCTCCAGCAGCCCCCTGCTGATAAGACTGAATTATACTGTTGGGACACATCCTGTGAGGAGATGCTGGTGTCAACAACTCCAACTACCTGTGTTTATGTTAATTGAATGAGCTGATCACATTGTCCTCTATACAATGTAGGAGACGGGACGACTCCTATTGGAGCTGCTGCTATTGTGAGAAAATGTCCTGTGATAATTAACTCAGTCTGGGCAAAAGGTCATGTCTCAGTCACCTAGGCTGTATAAAGGATTAGTTAATTAGCTCATGTTAATTAGGTTACGTTTGTATTGTTAGAGTAATATGAGCAGGAGGGTGGAACCTCATCTTCTCCTGTATATAAGACTGTATTCTGGTTCTGAATAAAGTGAGTTCATGTTAGCAACAAGCAAGTGTCGCCTTGTTTTGTGCTCAGAGAGGTTGGAATATCTGATATCTGTATACAGACTGGGAGGAAGTGGTATATGACGGAAGCACTCAAGCGGAGTGTGGGACGTTCCGTGACAACGGCAATCTGCGTTTTTTTTATTGGGACTGCGACATTATGGCGGACACATCAGACATTTTTGACACTATTTTGGGACCATTGTCATTTATACAGCGATCGATGCTATAAAAATGCACTGATTACTGTGTAAATGACCCTGGCAGGGAAGGGGTTAACCACTGGGGGGCAGTGAAGGGGTTAAGTGTGCCCTAGGGAGCGATTCTAACTGCGAGGGGGCTGGACTTCAACACACAGAACAGTGATCACAGCTCTCAAAGACAGAGAGCTGTGATCACTGTCCTGTTACTGGGCAGAATGGGGAAATGCTTTGTTTACAAAAGCATCTCCCCATTCTTCCTCTCCGAGACATGATCGCGGGCACCCAGCGGACAGAGTCCGTCGGACCCACGGTCACAGGGACCACGGCGGGCGAGCGCCTCCGGCGGCGAGCAAGCGCTCACGACACGGCTTCTTAAAGGGGACGTACCTGTACGCCCTTTGGCCTGCCAGTGCCATTCTGCCAACGTAAATTAGCGTGCGCTGGTCGGCAAACGGTTAAACTTTGACAATAGAAGCTGATTGGTCACTAGGCACAGCTGCACCAGAATCTGTGTGTTCCAGTTTTAGTAAATTACCCCCATTATGTCCCAGGCAGCATGAAAGCAAACAGTGCTTTTGATGGAAGACTTATAGCATGCATCTGTGCTATATTTTTGAACCCAAACTGTTGCTTTTCACTACTACATAGGACTTGTGGCTGCAGATTAGCAAGTGAGGATTAGGTAGGAATTTCTTATTCTGACTTACTGTAAATCTTCCTTTATAAGAATCGTCGGTTCTAGAATGGTATAAAACACATACATTTGTAAATTCACCACAAAGGAAAAAAGTATTTGGATATCTTGGGACAGGACATATTTTTTTTCTTTTGGTAAATAATATTTAAAGCATAAGGATTTTTTAAGTGGAACCCAACTCTTGCAATCAACATTCATTTATTTCAAACCTTATGCTACTAGGCATAGTAAATAGATACATTTATTCAGTTGCTTCCTGGTTTCTGGCCTAGCCCAAAATGATGTCATTAATTCCAGGAGTCTACATGGGGCATTTTTTCTTCCTTTCATCTGGAGGTGGGGCTTTCTCATCTAAGCACACCCTGCATTCTGTCTGCATGCCTGAGCTAAGTGCAGATGGATTCCAGGAAATAAAATGTTACATCAGGGGAGTCAAAGTAATTTTCATTGTGGGCCACATCAGCATTATGGTTGCCCTCAAAGGGCCAGCTGTATCTGTAAAACTAGATGTCCAGAGCACCTCACTCTTACATTAGATGTCATCCCCCCCCTGCTATCAGAAGTCAAGAGTCCCTTATCCTCCCTTACATCACAGTGCACCACCTTACCTTTTTCTGCTACAGGGAAGAAGCTGGGGCAGAGCTGGGAAGCAGAAAGTGCGGAGTCTGGAGGAGGATCAGAGGAGCGCTGGAGTCTGCTGACTGGCAAGGCCAGGGAAGGTGGAGAGGAGGGGGTGCTATGGCTGCACAGAGAGGCGCAGGTTCTGTAGGAGGAGTTCTGTCTTCCTCTGGGCTACCGACTGCAAAGATAGGGAGGAGGGAAGGCAGATACAAGCCTCTCCGTGGCTGCACGGAGGATTGCAAGGATCTGGTGGAGGAGGTCTGTCCTTCTCTCTGCTGCCGCCTGCTGAGACAAGGTGAGGACAACAATGAGGGGGTTTCCACAGCTACAGGAGAGGTGCGAGGGCCGGATTAGCCTCCTGGGCCTTATGTTGGACACATGAGATAAGATAAGAGATAAGATTTATGGTCATTGTAAAACAAATCACAATGAAATTACATGTGTGTTACATGAATCGTTTGCCCTTAATAAAGATGGCCATGGCTAGAAAGGCTAGTGGGGGCATTTTTCAAATTGATTTCTCAACAAAATAAAGCATGGAGACATGGATGGATGGCTGAGTTTTCTCTGAATAATAAAAAGGAAATGGCATTTTCAGTTTGTGGTGCTCAGATACCTTTTATTTATTTTTGCTTTAAGAAATATGCACAAAGCTTGAGTTAATATGGCAAAAAAAAAAAAAAAAAAAGTACAAAGTGTGGGGGTTGCTTTAGATAAAGTGACATGCACTTAGGGGGTACTTGGCAAATATCTGATGTTACACAGACGTGCATAATAAAATAATGTTGAGGAACACTGGACTACATGATGCCATTGGAAACTGCCAAGTTGGCTTGAAAATCTTTCAAAACAAAAATACTCCAGACAACAGCATCAATATTTTAAAAAGCAATTCTAGGCAACAATTAGAAGCATTCAGTGAATAAAGATTATTATCTAGTAAAGGTACAGTAAGTGAGTGGGTGTATTTACTAGACAAGTGAGTGGGATTAGGACATTTTTTGTTTTATTGCCTTGAATTGGACGTTACAGCAGAATTTCCATAAAAAAAGTATAGCCCAGAAGTGTTAAAAACTAAAAAAAGCATCTTTCACAACAATACTCCTCTTCAGCCCACAATATTCCCTCCAGAAGGTGCACTCCTTTAACAAAGAGTAGTTCTCTTACGACCGTACTTCCTGACCCCCAGTTCACATATAGAAAACGCAACAAAATCCTACACGTTTCCCACAGCGCATTGAAATCGCACTCCAGTCATGCGATCTGCCACGGGCGTCAATATTAAATTAATGACATCACAAAACTGGTCGCAAAACAGTGTGATTGCAAGAATTGTGAACACCCATGCGATGCGATTCCAGTGCAACAAAGAATAAAAAAAAAAAAAGAAGAAGAAGATGCCTGCACCTTTTTTGCACAGGTGTGGTGCGAATTGAGCCATACAAAACTAATGGGCTCAAATCACACTGCAAAAAATTGTGCGATTCTTGTCCGAAACACATGCTTCTTTTCCGCACCGCTATAATGTGAACCCAGGCT
This sequence comes from Aquarana catesbeiana, assembly GCF_042186555.1. NCBI lineage: Eukaryota > Metazoa > Chordata > Amphibia > Anura > Ranidae > Aquarana > Aquarana catesbeiana. The sequence continues at coordinate 43,242,300 of NC_133331.1, forward strand.
GAAAGTGCCTGTAAACCTCAGACATGAAATATGAAAAAGGCATATGCCTCTATAGTGTGTACTTGTCTCAATTAAGAACACCAAAGGGTTGATTTACTAAAGCTGGAGCGTGCAAAATCAGGCTCACTTCAGCATAGAAACCAATCAGCTTCCAGGTTTTATTGTCAAAGCCTAATAAAACAAGCTGAAGTTAGAAGCCGATTGGTTTCTATGCAAAAGTGAGCCAGATTTTGCACTCTCTGGCTTTAGTAAATCCACCCCCAAGTGTAATTTCTGTCTGATGCTTCGTTCCTCTGCTATCAGCATGAATCACTTCTGACATTTTCCTGATACCAGAAGAAATATAGGTGACAGGGGAGGGACCTCCAGCACACAGTTTATGATTGACAGCCTCAGCTCTGATCCTGTGTGCAGGGGGAGTGTCCCTTCCCTGTCTATCAACACTACTTTGCACTTTGATGAGCCTGGAGTGCAACTGTGGCTGGGACAGCCTTCGAGAGGAGAATTTGTGGAACAGGTCGAACAACTGGACGAACCCAGCCGAATAAAGGTATTACCCTTTTTTTCCTGCACTCCTGACTGAACGAGCAGCTTACCCTTGCATTGTGTAAGGGTAGGGTGTCGTGGGGTGTGGTGGTCCTCATGTGCTCCATGTTTCCTTCCTCGTTGGGAGCCAAGCAAGGGTCACATGAGAGGCCTACCCTGGGGTGGGTTCTTCTGGGCTATGCTAGGCACTTTGTACAAGGTCACTGCCATACAGATGGGGTACTTCTACTTGAGCCGAGCCCACAACCCAGGAGATGACTAACATGGACCAACTCTAGTAAACTCTCTTGATGTCATATACACTAAGAATGTCACTTGTGCATTTAACAGGGACACGCAGAGCCAATTCCCTCTCCACCTGTCCAGCGTAGCGCCACTACCTCACTCCCATTAACATTATGAGATCCTGCCGTACACCTAGCACTAGCGCGGACTCCATGTGTGCACTTAACTTCACTCTCTCGAGTAGCTGCATACAATATTAGGGCCTCGGCAGTGAAGATCTGCTCCCATTGCTATGGGAGACGGATCATGGCCGAAGGAGTGTCAACAACATCTCCCTTGCTGCAAAAGGCTATCTCATCCACCACATGTACACACTTCAGGCTGCTAGGGAAACCTTTGTTACCCTTGGTAACCACAGTATCTTTACACTGTATTAACCATTTACACCAATGTCTTCATACACCAATGTGTTTAGTGACCTGAGCCGTAAGTTTATGTGTCAGTTACTTACACTTCATCCTTTTAGTAACTTCAGACCAGGCAAGGGCAAAGTTTCAAACGTTTTACTTGTAGAATAGGTTAACATGATGACATTCACAGGTAACAGTTCAGAGTAAAGTACAGACATTCCCCCAACATCCCCAACTCAGGCTTGTGGCTGCCCCAGCATACCTGCATAGGTAAGAATCAATCTTTGGTAGAGTCCATTCTTGGTAGAATCCAGGATTGACATCTTTAGGTAGGACTGCAAGTTCCAGCAATCCTCTTACATCTTACAGGCTGTCTGTGTCTTTCCGCCCATACAGACTGTTTGTGTGTGACTTCTCTCCAACCTGCTCAACAACCATGGATCTAGACCCCCTGTCCCTTTTATAGCACACAGGACCGGAGGGTCGGACCCAAGAAAACCCGCCAAGACAGAAAACCTGGGAGTGTAGTTACCCCTAACTGCCCACTGGGGGGAGCAGTACCCACTACCTGCCTACAGGTGCGGGGAAGGAGGAATTTGTTACTGCAGGGGTAGATTTTGTCTAATTCCTGGTGCTGGGCTTTACATTTTTTAATTGAAGGAAGGCACCAAACGTTTTTGTAACTCAGAAGGAGGAACTATAACATTTTTTCTTATTTGTTATACTATTCATCTGTCAAGATCTGCACAAGTTTTCAATTAAAGCTTTCTCCGATCAAGATTTGGATCAAGTCACTGTCTGCAAATGCTGCTGAGATTGTGAGTTATAGCTATCCTACCAAATTTGCATCAGTTATAGAGACCACGCTTGCAATGCTTAGATAGAGGCGGCAGAACAAAGCTCTTCTATAACTTTTTAAGGTTTAGATTATAATTTTGACTGCAAAATACCTTTAACTTGTTACAGCACAAATCTATCATAAATGCATTAGTGCAACAGCTTGATGAAGCGCAAATAAAAGGCAAATTTGAAGGAAATTGTTGAATGTGAGCTGGAGGGCACTACATTCACCACCAGAAATGAGGAATTCAATTTGTGCGATATGGAAAACAGCGAGTAAGGGTGAATGTTTGCAGAATTACTGACCCACTCTGGAGTACATTTCTGGTGGCTCCTTCATCATCCATATTGACAGCTCGATGAAGATGTTCTCCATTCATCGGTTCTCCTAGAAGACACACAAATACCCAACAGTTAAAATAATATAGCTGACAGTTAAAATGGAACACCAACAAAAAAATTTTTTGCTTGTCTTAGCTAGTGTGGGGAGGGTTAGACCCTTTCCCAAGATTTTACTGCTGTCTGTATCCCCATTATTATTAATAGGGTGAAATGTGCAGCGCTTATGTGATCATATAAACCATAACAAATAATATTAGTACAGAAAACTTGAATAATAAATGATGTGCTCAAAAATACTCCAAGCAGTCCTTTATTATGACATGTGATGTCTATAAACAGAGTAACTTGGACGTGTGATGTCCAAAAAAGAAAAAAGTCAGTGACAAGCTTCAGTCATGTGTGATGATAATCCTCAACCACATGTGGATATAATATAGTGACAGTCTTTAACTTCAAATATGTATGATGTAATAACAGTTAATAGTGGGTCCACCACCAAAGACACCAGAAGCTGCTTACCAGAGGGATTGAACTCAAATAGGTGTACACCTAGTGAGTCAATCAAGCTTTGTGGTATAATATACCAAGGGGATCAGATGCTCTATCCAGATATGACCTCCAGATGGACCTCCGAACAAGTGTAAGGTATGGATGGACTCAGTAGATATAGGTAGTCAGCCCCATAATTAAAAGAAAGAGGAAGGCATATAGTGTAACTCCGTATGGAAATTTTAATACATAAAAAGCAAGGGAAATACACTCACGTGTTAAGCAGTAAAATCAAGCGCTTGTATAAAAGAAGACAGTGGTCTCAGCATATCCTTCCGACGCGTTTCGACTTAGAAGTCATCTGATGACTTCTAAGTCGAAACGCGTCGGAAGGATATGCTGAGACCACTGTCTTCTTTTATACAAGCGCTTGATTTTACTGCTTAACACGTGAGTGTATTTCCTTTGCTTTTTATGTATTAAAATTTCCATACGGAGTTACACTATATGCCTTCCTCTTTCTTTTAATTATGGGGCTGACTACCTATATCTACTGAGTCCATCCATACCTTACACTTGTTCGGAGGTCCATCTGGAGGTCATATCTGGATAGAGCATCTGATCCCCTTGGTATATTATACCACGAAGCTTGATTGACTCACTACGTGTACACCTATTTGAGTTCAATCCCTCTGGTAAGCAGCTTCTGGTGTCTTTGGTGGTGGACCCACTATTAACTGTTATTACATCATACATATTTGAAGTTAAAGACTGTCACTATATTATATCCACATGTGGTTGAGGATTATCATCACACATGACTGAAGCTTGTCACTGACTTTTTTCTTTTTTGGACATCACACGTCCAAGTTACTCTGTTTATAGACATCACATGTCATAATAGAGGACTGCTTGGAGTATTTTTGAGCACATCATTTATTATTCAAGTTTTCTGTACTAATATTATTTGTTATGGTTTATATGATCACATAAGCGCTGCACATTTCACCCTATTTGTCATTTTTGCAACTTTATCCACTGCTGTGCTGGCTGCTTTAGTTTTTTTTTTTTTTTTTTTGAGACAGCGCGGTATATATTTGTTTATAACTTACAGTCCCCATTATTATTCCCTCATTTCCTGTCCGAGTGGCAAAGTCATTAACAGTACAGGAAGTGAAGGAAAATATCTATAGGGGACAGAGGCAACAATAAAAAGCTGATCGTGGTTCAGGCTTCTACCACTCCCCATCAGGACCTACAACGCAATAAAACCCGATTCTTGCCCCTAAGCTATGAAAGAAAAAAAAAAGTTCTGTCTAGAGTTAGATTTAAAGAGGAGTTCCAGTCTGTAAAAAAAAATAAAAGTCAGCAGCTACAAATACTGTAGCTGCTAACTTTTAATATAAGGACACTTCGCTGTCCAGGGATCCCGCAATGTCGGCACCCCTAGCCGATTCATCAGTTGGCTTTGGGTGCAGGTGCCAGCATCTGTAGTAAGGGAAAGGTGAAGTGAAGTTATGCAGCTTCACAGCCAGTTTCCTACTGTGCGTGCGTGAGTCGCGCTGCGCTTTCTGAACGGTCTCGCCGTCTTCTGGGACGGAAATGTCGTGGATTGCTGAGTAGCGATCTTAACCGAAAGTGAGAGCAGGTACCTGTCAAAGCCAGGTACCCGCTAACCCCCCCCCCCCCCCAAAAAAAAGTGCCACATTTGGCAGTGGAGCGGAGGGAGGTGCGAACAAGCGGAGCTTCCACTTTTGGGCGGAGCTCCGCTTTAAAAAAAGGCAGTAGTATTATAAGTATACAGATATATACAACTGCCATTCTAAATTATTAAAGGAATACTCTGCTAAGACTGAGTAAGTTAGGGAAACTTTGTAACTTCCAAATAGCTCCACAGCAACATGGTCAAACATCAAGATTAAAAAAAATAAATACTACAACAAGTTTTAACAGCTTTAGAAAACATTATATATCATCCAAACGTACATGGGGAGAGAGAGAACGTTTTTTATAGCATATATTTTTAGGGTAAAAGTTACAATGCCTAACAACATCATCAATAATAAAGAACATTCTCCTCATTAAACAGGATGAAAAACATTGTGCATAATTAAAGATTAAGAAAAAACATACTATCATAAAAGCATAGGTATGGGAAAAATAATAAATGAAAGAAACATATCCGATACATCTCTGCAAAACATGGACATTTCCCCATTTCTTTAAAATGCAGCTAGTACAGAAAAATTATTTTTGATCTGCCAGAAATCCAGTGAGCCCCTAACTTCCTACAGTGAGTGCCAAACACTGTGCTTTTCAGCCTTGTCAAATCTCCCCTGCTGAATTACTACAGCACACTGCTCTGTTACCTAGATGGGAAGCAGTTTTCTGTACTCCAGCAGAGAAAAAAAACTCAGCAGAGAAGAACTCAGGCATGGCTGACAACAGCTTGGGATCAGGGCCGCTGCAAGGATGTTTGCCTACACAGATGTCTAACTTTTGAGACAGAGAATGGAGATTCTCTGCAGCCTCAGCTGCACAGAATGAATGAACAGGAAGAGCTCTGCAGTGTCTCCCTGTTGATTCACAAATCAAAGCATGTGTTCATTCAGAAAAGGAAGGAAAGTTAAGAAAAAATGTCATTTAATGATTCTTTCCTCGCTCTTCATCTTGAAACTATCCACCCGCATCAGCCGGTCGGAGAGGAGAGGAGGGGAAGTCGGAAGCGCTGAAAGGGGGAACAGGGGAGCACACAGGGGGCCAAGGCAGCAGAAGGAGGTGGAACCTGGACAGAGGGGGTGGTGGGGGGCGGCATATACAGAAACAAATCCCCTATATTTTTCTCCTGCAGTCGCTGAATGGCAGCGGTAGGGAGGAGAGGGGAAGCCAGCTTTTAGCGTATACAGGAGGAAAATATAGGGATTGGTTCCAGTAAATGCTGCTGCCGCTCCTGTACTAGGGTAAAACCCAATGTTACAGGAAGTCTGCACGGGCCCCTGGAGCATGGGCAGGGTTGCCACTGTGACCACCTCAAGCTCCGCCAGTGTCGCCCCCCCCCATCCTGGCACCCCAAGACGGCTGCCTAAGCAGCCTTATGCTAGTGAAATTCCTGCTTGGGATTTCAGTGCAGCAGAGGCATCGTTGTCCATAGCTCCCAACTGTCACTGATATCAAGGGACTTGTCCCTCATTTTGGTCTGATCTATATAGTTGTATATAAAATGGACTTTTTATCTTTCAAAAAGTGTTTCCCAGTACTAAACTTTTCACCCAATTTCAAAATTGCTGCATTTATAAAATTTCAAAAACCAGTATAAAAGAAATAGTAGTGGTGAAAAAATAAAAAAATAAAAACACGTGGGTTTAACTTATTTTATGTATAATTCTCCTTTAAAGGGGATTGGCAAGGGGTGTGTCCTATACCTACATACTTTTGCTGATAGGTGTTCCTCGTTCCCATCTCAAAAAATTGGAAAGTTAGGAGAGCACTGGATTTCTGGCAGATCAATGGTAGTTTTTGTACTTTGTACTTTTAATAGTGAAAAACATGGGGAAAGGCACATGTATTGTAGAGATGTACTGTGTGTTTTAATTTTTTTTTTTAATTACACTTTAAGAAAATAAGAAAACAACATTGTTTTAAACAGCCTGTTAAGTTCTGATAGCACTAAAAATTCACAAGATGTTAAAAACAAAAATGTTACAGCCTGGTTCATATCTATGCAGTGCACTTTTAAGTGTGTGGAGTTGTACATGTGTTATAGGTGTACTACCATTGAATGCTATAGAACATGCATTTTGAGTAAAGTTATCACAATAAAGCACTTTTTCTTTTGTTGACAGAACCCTCCATGCTTTATTTTGTTGAGAAATAACTTTGAAAAACACTCCCCTAGCTGATGATTCATGTAGCATTTACTTCCTGGAATCCCCCTGCCCTTCGCTCAGGCATGCAGGCAGGAGGGTGTGCTTAATTGAGAAAGCCCCCATTCCCTCTCCTCCTCCAGAAGAATGGAAAAAAATGCTCATGAAGTCTCTTGGGATGTATGAAATCATTTTGGCCTAGGCCATAAACCAGAAAGCAACTGTCACTTACCAGATCGTGGCTGTGATCTCTTCTCCTCCTTCTCCTGGAGGTGCGGGGAGCGGTGGCCATAGGTCCGGGGAGCGGCGGCTCCAGTGTCCGCTCCTCCTCACAGCATACTGTAGGTCCGAGCTGATCTCCTCTCCTCCTTCTCACTAAGGTGCAGCAAGTGGCGGCTCCGGCGTCCGCTCCTCTATCTCCTACAGCGTACTGTTCCTCTTCCACCTAAGCGCTAGGCATCCAATAGGATCGCCTGATGCTTAGGCCAATGGGGAAACAGTTCTCACGACCTGCCTCCTGATTGGCAGGGAGGAACTTTAGTGTGAAAATAGCGAAAATTCATTTGCTATAGTCACACAATAGGGTAGGATCGGGACGCAGTGCTCTGCGCCCCGAGCCCACCCTTTTTTTAAGCCTATTAGAGCCTCTGGCTCAAATCACGTGCTTCAAATATCCACCCCTCATTGGAATCCATGCACCCGGCGACCTGATATGTAGATGAGGGGGCCCGACGCATGGATAGGGGAAGGGGGGGCGGCGCCCGTGCACCATCTATGGACGGCTCGCCACTGTTCCTATTGATTTCCTAATGCTAGAAGCATAAGGATTAAAATAGGTAATGGTGATTTAGAGATTTTAGTTCCAGTTTAATGCTCCACACTTAAAATGCATGTAAAACGCAAAAGCGTGAACAGTGCCGAATTGTGGAAAACAATCACAATTGTAAACAGCTTGACTGATTAATATATAAATAGCCTCATTTATACTGCAGCACTGTGCATTAAAACACGACAACCAATCAGAAACCTTTCTTGGCTGAGAAGATAAATAAAGGACACTCTGTCACTACTGTCTGTACTGTATTATTAATCTCGCTAGTTTTACAGTTTCCCATTAGGAAAGTCTATATCGCACTGAATATAGCTGAAACCAGTATTACCACGGTGAAAGTATGGCGAGAAAGAATTTAATCTGACTGTTGCAGCACTTTAAGCAATCTGCTGCAGTTCTTGAAAAGGTATTGTGCCTGAGCTGCTGGATTCTAAAATTCCATCATGTGAGCTATCTAAATCCGCTTTCATTCCATTTTATATGCTTTTCCCCCTTCTAAGCTACAAATCTATTTAAGAGAGAGATATATTAATGTCTTTTTTAGACAGATGATGTTTCTGAACTGGGGAAGAGTATGTTTTACAGCACAGTATTCTATTGTGCCAGCAAATCCTGCAGAACACATCCAATATTCCCCAGAAACACAATTCAGCGTTTGTACGAATTGGAACATAGCGCTATTTATGACGGGTTTGCCTTTTTTTTTCCTACAATGGCTGAAGTATGTGGAGATATGTAGCCCAGAAAGCTATGCGCTTTTCATAACTACACCAAAATGATAAAATAGGAAGGAAATGATAAAACGATGGAAGCAAAATAGGATTTTCATTTGAGAGATTTAACATTCCACTAAAAGATTTTTTGGCTAGCGTATGGTAGGTTGTCAGCTCATAAGGCTAGCAGATATGGACTAGTTACTTTTCTAGATCTGGCATTCTATGGCCAGGGACAAGCTTTCTAGCTCCTTCCTAGCTGTCTGTGGTCAATTTAAAGCCCAACTTCTGGACTTGGACAAAATCTTCCCTTGCAGTGCACCCCGTCCCCAACACTGCAATTGCTCATTAGACACCATTCACACTTTCCCAACTCCAAAGTCGCACGATTTACAATGAAACTTTGGAGTCGCGCAAGTGTTGCAACTTCGAGTGTGACTGATCCAACTTTACACTCTCTGGATCAAAGTCACATCCAAAGTTACACCAAAGAAGTGCAGGCACCTTTTCAAGGTTGCTGTGACTTTAAGTTGCACGGATTTGAACAATTGCCATTGAAAAGAATGGGCTGAGACATATCATGCAACTTTGATGTCCATAGTCGCATGATGAGTCGTAAAAGTGTGAATGGAGCCTTAAAGAGGAGCTCCCCCAAAACATTTTAAAAAGTTAGCAGCTACAAATATTGTAGCTGCTGACTATTAGTATAAGGACACTTACCTGTCCAGGGATCCAGCGATATCCTCACCCGAGCCAATTCTTCAATCGGCTTCGGGTGCAGGCACCGGCATCTCAAAAAAAGGAAACAGGAAGTGAAGCCTTGCGATTTAACAGCAGGTTTTCTACTGCACATGCGTGAGCCACGCTGCGCCTTGTGAATGGGTGAAGTTCCGCTTTAAAGTGGTACCTATGCTATGGACCTATGCTTCAACGGTCCAATGCCCACAAGCTACTTCATTGGCATCTTCTCCCTGGCTTCTTCCAGGTGCTGGTCTTCTGCTGTCATGATTGGCTGGTGCAGGATGATGTCACTCCCACACATGCACAGGAGTGCAAAGGTTATAAGAAAAAAAAAAAGCCAACCATTTATGTTTTAGCAAACTAAATGTCATTCAGTTAGTGGATATGCCTACTTTAAAGTGGTAGTAAAACTACAGCATTAGGGGGAAAACAAATCCCCTGCAAGGCAACTACATAATTTGCTAGTGTGCATCGCAAGGAGTCATGGGTGCAGCAAAGCGGCATGGGTATGCCGTTCCTTTTGAGCGCATGTGCAGGTGACATCATTGGCTGCTGCTCACTAGAATATCTACTAAGTGGTGCATGTTTAGGGGATATTCATTTTACCTAAGGGTAAGCTTTCTAATAAGCTTACCTGTGAGCAAAAATCAATAGGAGGGTTTACTATCACTTTAAAAGAAACCTGTACTAAGAGAATTATGTTGGCTGTCATTGCTTGCCTCCTGTCAGTCAGGCAACTAGCATTTTCAAAAAGAGATCAGCAACGACCAGCCATGTACTGTTAAAAAGTAGAGGGGAGTGCAAGTAAGGAGCACCCAGGTTGTGTATCTATAATTTTCCAAGAAAATTGCTTTATGCAGGAAACATTGTATTTCAACATACTTGTAGTGGAGACGGAGACGAGTGGACTGTATGCACATTCACCATTAAACTCTGTAACTTTCAGTCTGAACCTGTAGGTAGAGCTGGGCTCTAATCCTTCCACAACATGTTTCCGAGAATATCCCCTGAAAGAGAAGAACACATTGATAGTGCAATTTATAAATCACAGGGCAGCAATGAAAAGGTTGTAGAGGCGGATAGATAAATATATAAAGATCATTTCAGCTGTTGGTTACAGCAAGCAATCAAAATCCAGGTTATGTTGCCTAAGTACCTCTGTTAGTCTTCAAACACATCCCTGTGCAGCCCTCTTGCATCACAACTCTGGTCTGCATGTGGGGCCTAAAAATCTAACAAAATTGATCTCTGCTCCCTGTTGAAAAGTCCCCACCGAAGTGTCATCTAAGTTTCAAATACAAGAGATTTACTGCCCACTGAGGTTCTGGCATTAAATATTTGAAGGACAGGGCATGGGGCTTAATCACATGTTGGGCAGAAATTGAGGCTTTATGTAGAGTCTGGATCCAACATCCAATGGGCTCCACAGAGACATCGGGCCAATTTGAAGACCAACACATGTTCTTGCCCAGATTGTGGTAATTCATGAACTTCCATGCTTTCCAGTAACCTAGATTTAAGCTTCCAAAGTGGCAAGCTCTGATGTACAGCTCTGACACTTATATATGGAGAAAACAATTGGTCATTGGTTGAAAATTATCAACTCAGACAACAGCCAATCCCTTCTTTAACAAATCCAACTCTGTATGCTTTCAGGTAACTGGTAAAATCATCCCCCTATGGCAGGCATGTTCAAAGTCTGGCCCGCGTTTCTGATTTAATGTGGCCCCCTTGGTAATTTGGATACATATATGTCGTTTGTGGCCCCAGGGCCACAAAAGATTTATGCTGTATTTATTGGCAATGCCGCGTAGGGGACGGGGGGGGGGGGGGAGCGGGACAAGCACCGTCAGATTACATACAGGATAATTTCCTGTTTACTCGGCGGCATCTGTAATAGGAAGTCCCATCTCCTGGGCTGCCATTGGACGACTGTTCTGTCTATCATAGGAAGCGGGACTTTGTATTAAAGAGACCGCCATGTAAACAGGAGATTCTCCTGTATGTAATCTATTGACGCTCCTCCCGCCCCCTCCCTGTACCCTCAAAGGCTGCAGATAGGCATTGATCAGGCTGCACTGATGGCATCGATCAGGCTGCACTGATGGCAATGGTGAGGCCGCATTCATGGCAATGGTGAGGCCGCATTCATGGCAATGGTGAGGCCGCATTCATGGCAATGGTGAGGCCGCATTCATGGCAATGGTGAGGCCGCATTCATGGCAATGGTGAGGCCGCATTCATGGCAATGGTGAGGCCGCATTCATTGCAATGGTGAGGCCGCATTCATGGCAAGTTCTTTATTTAACATTTAAGTTTTTTCCTGAAACTTCCCTCTTAAAATGAAGGTGCATGTTATACGCCTTTGCATGCCGATAAATACGGTATATCGAAATAATACACCCAAGCTCATCCTTAGTCCTGAGCGGTGCTCGGGAATTCGTTGGGCATATTACATTTGTTGTGGTGGCCATATTTTGATCTTGACCATCAAAATATGGCCAATTAGAAAATTGCTAATAAGACAATGGAAGCTTGATCCTCCTATTAAGCTTTTGCATCAGGTTTCTGAAAAACATTGCATGCCTGTGCTTTATGTGATAATGACTAAGCCCCTCCCCTTCATGACACTGTCAAAAAGGGGCGGAGCATGGGTGACCTTAAAATGATCCCCCCCCATGAAAAAAGTTCTGCGGACGGTTCAAAGGAGCTTTCCATGCAAGTGAAACAGGCCATTCAAAGTAAGGCTTCAAAAACAAAACAAATCAGAGAGATAGCAGCAACATTAGGAGTGACCAAATCAACAGTTTGGTACATTCTGAGGAAAGAAGAACGAACTGGTGAGCTCAGCAACATAAAAAGGCCTGGACGTCCATGGAAGACAACAGTGATGGATAATCACAGGATCCTCTCTATGGTAAAGAAAAACCTATTCACAACATCCAGACAAGTGAAGGACACTCTCCTCTAATAAGTGGGCGTATTATTGTCAAAGTCTACGATCAAGAGAAGACTTCAGAAGAGCAAATACAGAGGGGTCACCACAAGTTGCAAACCATTCATAAGCCTGAAGAATAGAAAAGCCAGATTAGATTTTGCCAAAAAACATCTAAAAAAGCCAGACCAGTTCTGGAAAAGCATTCTTTAGACGGATGAAACTAAGATTAATCTGTACCAGAATGGCGGGGAGAAAAAAGTGTGGAGAAGGCTTGGAACAGCTCATGATACAAAGCACACAACGTCATCTGTAAAACATGGTGGAGGCAGTGTGATGGCATGGGCATGCATGGCTTCCTGTGGCACAGGGTCATGGGTGTTTATTGATGTGACAGAAGACAGAAGAAGGCAGATGAATTCTGTAGTGTTTAGAGATATACTGTCAGACCAGATTAAGCCAAATGCAGCAAAGTTGATTGGATGGCGCTTCACAGTACAGATGGGTAATGATCCAAAACACACTGCAAAAGCAACCCAGGAGCTTTTAAAAGAAAAGAAGTGGAATATTCTGCAATGGCCGAGTCAATCACTTGATCTCAACCCAATTGAGCATTCATTTCACTTGCTGAAGGCAAAACTAAAGGCAGATAGACCCACAAAGAACAACTGAAGACAGCTGCAGTTAGAGTCTGGCAAAGCATCAGAAAGGAGGAAACCCAGTCTTTGGTAATGTCCATGGGTACCAGACTTTGGGCAGTCATTGCCAGTAAAGGATTCCCAACAAAATATTAAGAATAAATATTTTATTTATGATTATATTCATTTGTCCAATTACATTTGAGCCCCTGAAAATGGGGGAACTGTGTATAAAAATGGTTGCATTTCCTAAAATCTGTACTTGATATTCATGTTCAAACCCTTGAATTAAAGCGGAAAGTCTGCACTTCAAATACATTTTGATTGTTTTGTTTTGATTTTATTCTGGTGGCATACAGAGCAAAAGCATGAAAATTGTGCCTGTATCCAAATACATTTGGACCTAACTGTATCAGTGTATCTGACCTTCCAGAAGATGCTTGACAGGATATTTTAAGCCCACATATTACATTTGTCTACTCCGCCAGAGACAAATTAATTCAACTGAAATATTTACATTGTATGTATTATACACTATATAGACTATTTAACATACACCATTGAATAAAACCTGCTATACCATTGGTGGCTTGGTGCAACTTTCTCCTCTTCCCATAACCTCAAATGACGTATGTTCCCTTGTGAACACAAATTTAAAATTACAATGCACAGAGATGTAGCTGATATATAGAGTTCTTTATTGATTTATACGTGACAAGTGCACCCATCTTTACTGTCAATATGTCATATTTTATACATGTTATGCATTTATAACTTTTAAGATATTGAACCTAATGTAAAATGCAAAGATTCACATCCATTGTGGCAGAATTGTATACTAATGTGATATCTGATAACAATTGGATATCTATAGTGTTTACTGTTATTTATCTGTATTATTTATCTGTAAACTCTAATAATCTCTCTCTTATGTCGCGTACACACGGCCGGACTTGCCAACGGGCTCAACTCCGTCGGCATTTCCAACGGAAAGATTTAGAACATGTTCTATATCTGAGTCCGTCGGAAATGCCGACAGAAAAAGTCTGATGGAGCATACACACGGTTGGAATGTTCGACCGAAAGCTCCCATCGGACTTTTTCTGTCGGGAAGTCCGGCCGTGTATGAGGCATTAGAACTGGCAAAGTCGGTAGACAGGCTGACTGCCGCCTGATCCTGGAAAAACTGGCAGAAATCAGACATAAGGCATGTTGACAGTCTTGCCCAACCTTAACGTGATTGTAAAGTCGTTTTTTTTTTTTTTTCTATAAAAATAACAAACATGTTATACTTACCTGCCCTGTGCAGTGGTTTTGCACAGAGCAGCCCAGATCCTCCTCTTCTCGAGTCCCTCTTCTATGCTCCTGGGCCCTCTCTCCTGTCAAGTGCCCCCACAGTAAGTAGCTTGCTATGGGAGCACCCGAGCCGAGTCACAGCTCCCTGTGTCCATTCAGACACGGTGCCCCGGCTCGGCCCCACCCCCTTTCTCTCCTGATTGGCTGACTGACTGACAGCAGCAGAAGCCAATGCGCGCTGCTGTGTCTCAGACAATCAGAAGGGAGAGTCCCAGACAGCCAAGACACTCATGGACATCGCTGGACAGAGATGGGGCTTAGGTAAGTATTAGAGGGGCCAAGGGGGGGCTGCTGTACAGAGGTTTTTTTCATCTTAATGCATTAAGATAAAAAACCTTCTGACTTTACAACCACTTTAATTATTTTTACCCCCTTCCCGCCGACTGTAAACACATATGCAGCCTCACTGAAGTGGCTATTTTTCTTTGAGGCCGCATATGTTCGTACTTATGTTTGTGCTGGGAGCACGCTGCACAACGCACTTCCAGCACAAAGACTGGGCTCCCAATGACAGCCCCGGGTCCTGTACTAATGATCAATCACCTGATCGCCTCGAACTGGCTATTACAGTGATCAATGACTGTACAACCCACCCTTGTACCCTTTTCTCTCCTTAAATGAAGATAATACATTGTGGGGGGAGTTACTAAAACTGGTGAACAGAGAATCTGGTGCAGCTGTGCATAGTAACCAATCAGCTTCTAGGTTTTATTGGCAAAGCCTAAAGTGGTTATAAAGACTGAATGTTTTTCCTTCATGCATTCTTATTCATGAAGGTAAAAAAAAAAAACCTTCGGTGTGCAGCCCCCCTAGCAGACACTAAGCACACAGCCAAGATAACAAAGGAGTGGCTACGGGACAACTCTCTGAATGTCCTTGAGTGGCCCAGTCAGAGCCCATCTTGAACCCAATTGAACATCTCTGGGGAGATCTGAAAATGGCTGTGCACCGACACTCCCCATCCAACTTGATGGAGCTTGAGAGGTCCTACAAAGAAGAATGTGAGAAACTGTCCAAAAATAGGTGTGCCAAGCTTGTAGCATCATACTCAAAAAGACTTGAGCCTGTAATTGGTGCCAAAGATACTTCAACAAAGTACTGAGCAAAGGCTGTGAATACTTATGTACATGGGATTTTTTTTATTTTTAATAAATTTGCAAAAATTTCAAACAAACTTCTTTCACGTTGTCATTATGGTGAATTGTTTGTAGAATTTTGAGGAAAATAATGAATTTATTCCATTTTGGCATAAGGCTGTAACATAACAAAAAAAAAGTGGAAAAAGTGAAGCGCTGTGAATATTTTGCAGATGCACTGTATATATATCCTTGGGAAGTAGTGACGATATCAAGACGATGGCTGCAGTCAAGATCCTGATATTGTTTAAAACCAGTGGATTCCCTTCCTGGCAAAAGTAACCCGGGTGCCTAAACAGCCACCTGATCAGTTTTACAAGTAGCAGAAGGGGGCTCTCTGTTGTGATAGCATTAAAAACTTGATAAAAAAAAAAAAAATTAAGACACAGCGTGAAAAAAATAAAATTAAAATAAATGTTTAATTCTAAAGGGCCCCCATCCCCCTATGCTCATGCACAAATGCAAACGCGTACATACTTGCCGCACACAACAGTGATTGCAGAACATGTGAGGTATTGTTGGGTATGTCAGAGTGACAGCAATAATTCTAGTGCCAGACTTCCTGTTAAAATCTAAACTGGTAAGCTGTAAAGGCTTTTAAAGCGTCACCTATGGATCATTTAATATACGGTCGTTTGTGGCCATTCCATGGGTGTGCGTAATTTTAAATTGTGAAATATGTATCTATTTACTTGGGGTAACATCTTTTATATCTTAAAAAAATTGGGTATTCTATTGAGTTTGTGTGCACTAAAATTCATTAACCACTTGCCTACTGGGCACTTATATCCCCTTCCTATCCAGGCCAATTTTCAGCTTTCAGTGCTCTCACATTTTGAATGACAATTACTGTCATTGGTGTCCTATTTGCACACAAATAGAGCTTTCTTTTGGTGGTATTAAATCGCCACTGGGTTTTTTATTTTTTGCGCTATAAATGAGAATAGACCAAAAATTTTGTAAAAAAAATGCATTTTTCTTCATTTGTTATAAAATGTAGCAAATTTTTAATTTTTCTTCATAAATTTTGGCCAAAAATTCACTGTCACTGAAAACTGATCACACCTGATGTACTGACAGCTCTCTCATTTCTTGAGACACTTTAGCCACTTTCACACTGGGGCGGGGGGGGGAGGCGTTAGCGGTAAAGCACGCTAATTTTAGCGCCGCTTTACCGCTGTTATAGGGGTGCTTTTCGGCCAATAATGGTGTGCTTTTAACCCCAGCCGAATAAAGGGTTAAAAGCACCCACAAAGCGCCGCTGCTGAAGCGGTGCCCATTGATTTCAATGGCAGGGGCAGTGGAGGAGCGGTGTATACACCGCTCCTTCACCGCCCGAAAGATGCTGCTTGCAGGACTTTCTAATGTCCTGCAAGCACATCGCTCCAGTGTGAAAGCACTCAGGCTCTAATACTAGGGCTGCAGGGGAGGCATTTTTCAGGCGCTATTTTTAGCCCTTTAGCGCCTGAAAAACACCTCAGTGTGAAAGGGGTTTAACAAGCCATAAAAGTATAAATGCCCCCCAAATTACCCCTTTTTGGAAAGTGGACATGCCAAGGTATTTAGTAAGAGGCATGGTGAGTTTTTTGAAGTTTTAAGTTTTTCCCACAATTCTTTGCAAAATGAAGATTATTATTTTTTTTCACAAAATGGTCATTGGAACAGGTTATTTCTCTCACATGGCATATGCATACTTGCAACTACACCCCAAAACACATTCTGCTACTCCTCCTGAGTATGGCGATACCATGTGTAAGACTTTTACATAGCCAGGCCACATACAGAGGCCCCAACATGCAGAGAGCAGCGTCGGGTGTTCTAGACCAGTGTTTCTCATCTCCAGTCCTCAAGGAGCCCCAACAGGTCATGTTTTCAGGATTTCCCTCAGATGAAATGGCTTTGTTAATTACTAAAGGCAGTGAAACTGATCAAATCACCTGTGCAAAGAAATGGTAAGCCTGAAAACATGAGGAGTGAAGTTGAGACACCATTCTAGGGACATAAATTACACATTTAATTTCTTGACTACCTATCACACTTGAGGACCTTGGAGCACCAGGACAATGTAAACACCCACAAAATCACCCCATTTTTGGAAAACAAAACCCCAACATATATTCTATGAGACACAATGAGTCTTTTGAACATGTTATTTTTTTCCACAAGTGTTACTGTCACACTCTTCTCTACCCCATCCATAAGAAATTCTAGGATTATGGGGATCGAGGTGGAAACAACCTCTTTTTGTTTACATCAAGTACAAAAGGTTTTCCATACTTTAAAGTATATATTGCTGGATACTGGTTTCCTGCTCAAGAGGAGAGTGTCCATCACTCTGAGCAGCCTTTGCTTCTGAGGATCTGGTGCTCACTAACCAGGCCATCAGATGGAAAGCTCTGGTCTGGGGTGCAACACTGGACCCTGAGAGAGTAGGTCTGGAAAATCCGTGAGTTTCCAGGGAGGCGCTACTGACATCGCTTTCAAGGTTGCAAACCACGCCCTCCTTGGCCACCATGGAGCAACCAGGAGGAAGCGGCCCGAGGACTGGCTGAGTTTTTGAATGACTTGAGGAATCAGTGCCAGAGGAGGGAAGCGTAAGCCAACTGGAACTTCCATTCCTGGGATAAGGCATCTGACTCTTTCCTGAGAGAGGGAGAAGAACGTCTTTACCTTCCTGTTCTTGTAACTGGCAAAGAGGTCTCTATCTGGGCAGCCACATTTTTGGACTAATGCCTGGAATACCTGGGGTTCATTTCCCAGTCTGACAGGTTGGCGGCTGAGGAAGTCTGCTTCCTGATTGTCTGAAGCCTTTATGTAGACTGCTGACAGCGAGAGTACCCTGTGCTTGGCCCAGCTCTAAATCTCTTTTTCTGGGTCCAGAAGGGCTTTGGACCTGGTTCCCCCCTGGTGGTTTAGGTTGGCTACTGCCGTGGTGTTGCCTGAGCAAATCTGGATTTTTTTTGCCTAAGACTCTGCCTTCGAAGGCCTTTAAGGCTTCGCCCACTGCTCCGAGCTCCCTGAGTTTGGAAGAGCATCTGGCTACTCCCTTGTCCCAGGTGCCCTGCACCTTGGCTTTTCCTAGGTGGGCTCCCCAATCCTAGGCACTTGCATCCATGGTGAACTTCAGTGGATCCCACTGACACCACGGTCTTCCTTTTTCCAGATTATCTGGGACTGACCACCACTCCAGGGAAGATCTTACCTGAGGGGTTATGACTAAACTTTCATCTAGGGATTTGTTCCTTTTGTCCCAGGTGGAAAAATTGAATGTCTCTGGAATGCAGTTGTGCCCAAGCGACTGCTGGGATGCTGTCTGACATGAGTCCCAGGACCCTGAGAATATCTTTCCTGGAACACACGGGGGAGCCTATCAGCCTTCTGACAGCTGTGACTAGTTTCTCCACCTTCTCCCTTGGGAGGAAGAGCTTTTGGGCCATTAATCTACCGGATAGCCTAGGTAGGTTTGGACCTGAGCCGGTTCCAGGGATGGTTTTTCCACACTCACCAGCCAGCCCAACTTCTGCAGGACTGAACCTGCCCTTTGGGTATCTGTCTCAACCTGAGTGGCTGACGGACCAAAGATCAGCAGGTCATCCAGGTAAAGTATTAACGCTATTCCCTGGAGATGCAGATAGGCCACTGCTTCGGCTAGGATCTTTGTGAAGATCCTTGGACTGGCTGCTAGCCCAAAGGGAAGGGCCCTGAAGTGCCAATGGCGAGTCCTTTCCTGGGTTACCACTGTAAATCTCAGGAATGCCTGGTGTTCCGGGTGGATCGGGACATACAAATAGGCATCCCTGAGTGCCAGAGTAGTCATAAAGACGTCCCTTAGCAGGTTTTTTTGCACAGAGTAAATACTCTCCATGCAAAAGCTTTTGTACTCTAGGAATTTGTTTAAGTTCCTGAGGTTATTGATATGGCTTGGGTACCACGAAAATATGGGAGGAAAAGCCTTGGTATAGCTGGCTTTTTTTTACTGGCACTACCACTTGTTGTTCTACCAGTTCCTGAATCCCTTCTAGTAGGGCTTGCTTTTTTAAAGCATCCTTGGGAGGATGCGTTACCGTAATCATAAGCGGGAGCTTTGCTGAGAATTCTAAGCGGTAGCCTTCCTTGATCAGCTGAATGATGTATGGACTGTCTAAAATTTCCTCCCACTGGGAAATGAATTGAGACAGTCGCCCCTCCACCTTGATTCTGGCATCACTTGGAATCTTTGGTGTTTTGGGCTGGAGAGGGAAAGAGCAATTTGCCTTTTTTCTTAGCTTTTTGCTGTATTTATCCCGAGGGGCATCGAAAAAATGTCCTGTACATTTCCCTTCTGGGGAAACCCCCCCAAAAAAAAAAAAAAAAAAACATAAGAAAAAAAAAAAAACAAAAACATTATCAAGGCCCGGCCCAAACAGCAAGGACCTTTCGAAGGGGAGACCACAGAGTTTATCCCTTGAAGTGGGGTCCCTTCTCGGGCTTTAACCCAAATGGCCCCTCTGGCCAAGTTAATAAGGGCACCTGTCTTAGCTGATGCTTTTACTGCATCCACAGCCGCATCTGCCAGGAAAGCTAGAGCCTTTCCTATTAATGAAATGGAATCCAGAACCTCTTGAGACTTATTACCCTGTAAGAGGTGCTTATTAAGCCTCTCTATCCAGAAGTCCGCATTCCTGGAAACACAGGTAGCTGCTAATGCTGGGGCCGTAGCGGAGGACTTGCCCTCCCACGCCTTTTTCAACAGGGATTCCGATTTGTGATCCATAGCATCTCGGATGTTCCCCATGTCCTCAAAGAAGAGGTCAGACCTTTTTGTCACCTGGGAGAGGGCGGCGTCCAATTTAGGGACCTTTAGGAATTTTTCCGCTTCCTCCTCCTTCTCTTCCAAGTTTTAGGTTTGACCAGGCTCCTTTTAGGAGACTGCCATTCCTGAAGCACTAAATCCTTCAGGGACTGGTGTAGGGGAAATACCCTTGACTGGTTTTTAACCAACCCCCTATACATCTTATCTTGTGCTGAGGTTTCCTTAGTTGGTTCAGGGATCTCTTCAGTGGCGTAAAATCACTTGAAGTCCCTCCAAGTCCTCTAGACCAAAGAGGTGTCTGTTTAGTTTGATGTCTTCCACATCATTATCCAGGCCCATATCAGCCTGCTCCTCTGAACTGGGCTCAGATTTTGCTTGGCTTTCTGCTTCCTCTATCTCTTTCTCTTCCCTTCCCTGAGCTGAGGGAAGGCCCTGAGATTGATAAAAAAAGCACTTGGCCCTGGTCTGGAGAGAACGCTCTCCTGAGAGGAGGGGCCCTCTTTAGGGCAGGATCTCCTCTGTATCTGCCACCTGGGGAGCGGCTGCAGAGGTGTGAAAAGATTGTATAGTGGCCATCATCTGTTTAAACAATCTTTCATTAGACCAGAGGCCTCTTTCCAAGCCAGTTTGTTAATACATCGGTAACAAAACAGCTTGATGTGGGATTTAGACAATCTTTTTCCACAGTTACCACACTTTTTAATGGCGCTAGTGCTAGTGGAAGAAAGTGGTTTGTCAGAGACCTCCTGACATCCGCCTGGGGAGTCTGCAAGAGAAGAGGAAATAAGAAAACATCACTCTTCCAGCCCCCTTCAGAGATGGCTGCAGGCCCCCTTCCCCAGAGGTGAGAGCCTAGGGGTTTCCCAACTAAATTCTGGTGTCACTCTGCATAATAGGCAAAACACACTTACTGGGCCCTGACTTGCTCTTGCCTGCAGCCACCTGTGATACCTTGCCAACCTCCTTTTCCATGAGGTGGGTAACAGCAGACTTTTTGCTCCTTGCAGCTCCCTGGGTCCTAGCAGAAGACAGGGAACCTTCAGCCTCCGCAGCCACATGGATCTGGCATCTCCTCAATGCTTTATTGCCCCTTCCTGGGTCATGTAGGGCGTGCTCCGCCCCCTTCCTGTTCTGACCGGAGATCCTGGTTTCAGAATGAGGCTTGGAGTGCACAAGTGCCCTTCTGCTGGTGTTTTACTTCCTCTGGGCACTGGCAAAAGGGCGCCCCCTGCACACAAGGGAGTATAGGAGGAGACCCGAGCTGCTGAGCGGCGTGCAACGGCAGGGGAACCTTAGAAACACCCAGACTGCCTGCACCACACCCTGGGGCGACCTATGAGAAGCTTGAAGTGGCAGGTTAGTGCAGCCCTCACCGGCATTCCTGAAACTGGCTCACAGGGGTACCATCCAACTCTTTTTTTTATTCTTCTGGTCAGAGAAAAATAATAAATGTTTTGCTGTAGGAGAAACACAATTAATACTGAGGGACAAGGGGGAAGGTGGGGCCTTTTAACAGTGGTGAACTGATTGTGTATCATCTCTCATGTGTTTCCGTCCAGGAAGGTGAGGTGAGGAATTGTAGTTTTCCTGAAAATATGCGTTTGATAAACTGTTGCACAAATATTGTGTAACATAAAAAAATGCAACTACCACCATTTTATTCTTTGGCCTTCAATTTCAAAAAATATTGAAATGTTTGAGGATTCCAAGTTGCTTTCTAGCAAAAAAAAAAAAGAAAATGCAGGTTTTTGCATGTATGTGTGAAATGTCTGAATTGGCCCGGTTTTGAAGTAATTAAATTAGTATCAGTGGCATTTGGTGTCAGGGTGTATGACAAAAACAAAAAAACAAAAACTAAATAAAATGTGCATTTAATGTTTCTGGGCACTACTACCAATACAAATAACAAACAATGTACACATATGTGATATGAGAACTTAGTTTGGATTATTTTTTGATGGTAGGTTATGAGAAACAGAAATAAATATACAGCAACATAATTTTTTTGTATTATTATTTGATAGTAGGTTATGGAAACAGAAACAAATATACAGCAACATTATTTTTTATTATTATTATATTTTGTGCTATTTTATGCAAATCTTCTTTGATAATAAATAAATAAATAAAATCAGAAGATATCCATTACCATTTGCCACCAAATCAAATCCAATTTGTCTTAAAAAAAACTCAGCATAATAAATTCACCATGACACACTAAGTCATGGGTCTGATGCAATGATATGTACAGTTTTACTAATACATGTCAAATTTAGAAACGGTGTTCAAGTGTTAATCCCTGTTCACACTGGTGTGATGCGGGTAACCCTGCGATTCAGTGCAGATTCTTGCATCGCACCTAAATCGCACACTGGTTCACATTGACATTGGCTAACTGCTGGTGGTGTCAATGTAAAGTTAATGACACCCCCAGATCGGTTCGCAGATGGCAGTGCGAACTGTGAAATTGTGCAGGAATCAGACCACATAGGTGTGAACATCCATGCGATCCAATTCCAGTGCAGACCAAAAAAAACGTCCTGCACCATTTTGGTGCGATTGCGATGCAATTTCAGCCATACAGTTTGTATGCCTGAATTTGCATCGCACAGACATTGCATGTGATCTGCACAGCAACGTGGTGAGAATCATATGCGATGTCTGTGCACAAGTGTGAACCCAGCCTTAAGGTTTGTTTGACTGTAGTCATAAAGGGGTTAAAAATGTCCCCTCCCTCCCTCCTCCTGCTACCTACCCTATGTTAAAAAAAAGATCTGTATACTTGCCTTTTTCCAGCCCCCTCTAGTCACTTGATTTTGCAACTCCGGCTCTGACACGGAGCCCCAGCCCGGCCCACCCCCTCTCTCTCCTGATTGGCTGACTGACTTAGCAGCAGGCGCCAATGGCGCCGCTGCTGTGCCTTAACCAATCAGGAGGAGCGTTTCGGACAGCGAAGACACTCATGGACATTGCTGGAGAGAGATGGGGCTCAGGTAAGTATTAGGGGGTGCTGGAGGGCCACTGCTGCACACAGAAGGTTTTTTATCTGAATGCATATAATGCAATAAGATAAAAAAAAAAAACCTTCTGCCTTTACAAACCCTTTAAAACGCCTCTCCATATTATTCTATGTGTCCATGCACACATAGGCTTTTAGCAGCTGTAAAAAAGTGCCAGGGAGTTCTGGAGTAGTAGGGTTAAATTGGATGTAAACTCTTTCTGATACCCAGTGAAGTGAACAGACTCAGATGATACACAGAGATGAAACAAATCTCCCTACATAAGTTTTAGATCTGCTGTCTTCAGCCATCTATATTTTTTAGAAAGTGAACATCGTGTTAGAATTTTTATTTCCTCTTTCAGCAGTGGGAGGGGAGTCTTGGCATACACTGTGTAACAGCTGTTTGGAGGAAAGGCACCCCCCCCTCCACATAGGAAGAAAAACATGCAGAGCTGTGCTGTGAATAGATCAGCTCTCTGCTAGTCTATTTATAGCACCCTTTTATCTCTAGAATTATTTAGAAGTTATCATGCTGATAACAGAGGAATGAAGCAGCAGAAAGACACAGGACTTAGGCTAGGTTTCCACTATTGCGACTTGAAAGTTGCGCGATTTTGATGCGAATTGAAGCAATACCTGTGTATTCTTGAGGTCTATGGACCTCATGTCGCATCAAAGTAGGACCAAAGCAGTGCAGGGACTACCTTGAAGTCGCACAGATATGAACGGTACTCATTGGAAATCATGGGGTACGACTTGTCATACCAAGTCGCATGACAAGTCGCACTAATGGAAACCGAGCCTTAGGGCTTTGGAGATGGATAAGTAAACATCCCAGATATATGTGCCTGGGTCAAATTTCATGAATCGGGCTTACATCCACTTTAAGCTGTAAAAACGATGTGGCTAAACGCAAAACGTTATACAGCGTTAAGCCACATCAAGCATTTTTAAGCTGTGGTAATTGGATTTGGAAAATAGAAGAGAGCAGATAAACGCTGCTAAACGGGAACGCTCCTAAACGCGTATTAATGTCAATGCAAAACGCTTCTAAAAGCACGTTTTCACAGCTGCTTTGTACCTGGCATCGGTACTGGCTTTGCAGCTCGTTTTTTGAAAACACCCTGTGTGCACAAGCCCTAAAAATATACTGATACAAGAGCAAACAGGAGGTACAGTCTCTACCTGTCTGTTCTATTAATACAGAAGTATTGTATAGGAGACAATGAGGTTGACTCACTAAACTGTAAGAGTTATTTTAGCTGTATAGCTTCTCTTTCATTCCACAATAATTTTCTCATAAAATAAGAGTCAATATGCCAAAATAATTCAGCAAAATAACATATATTATAAAGAGGAAAAATAATAAATGTGTAAATTCATCTGATCCATGGAATTAAACCTGTGAACTGAACATATTGTTTCCAGTTGTAAATATTAGCAGAACACTTTAATGAAAATTCTGCATGCTTTTATGCTTTAGAGAACTGAGCTTTTTTACTAAATCCTTGATGCTTGTAGGTTACCATGGCGGCTCTTAGAGGTTAGATTGTGAGAGAAATTGGCCCTGATGCCACTTTTTTTTTTTTTGGATGTGAACAGCCCTATAAACAATAGAGTGAAATCTGTCTAATACGGGGATGATCATGTAGTAAACATGTATTATATGTAGAGTACCATGGTTGTGTTGAGTTAGTAGATTCCCAATCCAGTACCTATAAAAGAACAGTAACATTTATGTCTTAATATAATTATTACCAATGTTACTGTTCTTTTATAGATAAGGTTGCTCTCTAAAATACTGCTGAGGAAGTGGATATAACCACAAAACACGTTGAGAAGACATACACATATTCTCGGTGATAGACCAGGAGTATAAGCCTTTTGCTATCACTGGATAACAATCCATACAAATGAGAGTATTTACCGTGTATGTTTTAAAACCGATGTAATAAAACATTAATTTTAGACTATGTTGTGTTGTTCCATACCAGTAAAGTCCATGAGATAGCCTCACAATATACATTTTCTATAACGTCACTTAGTACATAGTAGGCAAGTAACGGCGCAAAATTGCTGGGTATTCCTATGTACCCATTATGTAGATGGCAGGAGGTGATAATTGATAAAGTCCATCAAAAGTCTATGTGGGGAAAAAAAGGGAACTAAATAAAACGTTCAAACAAGTATTTCGAAGTCCACACTAATGGCTGCCTTCCTGGAAGAGCTGAACCTAAGCCCCAATAATCTGCAAAAGAACACAAGGAGAGGAGGCGCCTCTAAGTGCAGTATTAAAACCAATTTTAATAAAAACTCTGTGCAAAACACTCACATTTTGTAGATTAACATTAAGCATGTAATGTAACTAGAAGTCCAGGAGGAGAGGGGTCCGTCAGGTCTGTCACTAACTGGCGCTGAGTCCTGCTGTGCGTGCGGCTGTGCCCGAACACCGCTGAAGCCGGCCGCGGTGATGAGGTTCCAAAGCGAGGCCTGAGACGCTGTTGGAAAGCAGGCGCGGAGCTGTGACGTCACTGGTATACGACGCGTTTCGTGAGCGTGCAGGTTACGATAGCACGGTAGCCGCGCTCCTTCATCAAAGCTCTGAGCTTTGATGAAGGAGCGCGGCTACCGTGCTATCGTAGCCTGCACGCTCACGAAACGCGTCGCATCCCAGTGACGTCACAGCTCCGCGCCTGCTTTCCATCAGCGTCTCAGGCCTCGCTTTGGAACCTCATCACCGCGGCCGGCTTCAGCGGTGTTCGGGCACAGCCGCACGCACAGCAGGACTCAGCGCCAGTTAGTGACAGACCTGACGGACCCCTCTCCTCCTGGACTTCTAGTTACATTACATGCTTAATGTTAATCTACAAAATGTGAGTGTTTTGCACAGAGTTTTTATTAAAATTGGTTTTAATACTGCACTTAGAGGCGCCTCCTCTCCTTGTGTTCACTTAGTACATAGGTACTTGTATTAGTGATATACCTGTTGGCATGTAATCTATATATACACCTCATCAGATACCATTTGGCGCAGAGGCTAGTGGCACAGGTAAGGGGGGTATGAAAATATGGGGTGAACAAGAATGAACACAATGTTAGGGTTAGCAAGGTCATTAGGGTGGCCATTACCTTTTACACCAACAGCTCATGCCCTAACGAATCTCTCATCCAACCTCTGTGTACTACAGTGGCAGCTGGTGTTTTTTTTTTTGGGGGGGGGGGGGGGCAAACAAACATCTCCCCCGAGCGGCCAGCGGCACCTCCTTCCCGCTGTCTGCCGGTCGGTCCGGCACTTACCCCATTTAGGTGGGTAGCGAGTAGCGGCTCTGTGTCCTCTCCTCCATCGGCGGCTTCCAGCGTGCGGCTCCTCCCCTCCTCCTAGGCATCCAATGAGATCGCCTGCCCTTTCAGCCAATCAGGTGACAGGTCTCAAAACCCACTTTCTGATTGGCTGGGAGGAGGATCAGTGTTACAACAGAGAATATTCATTTGCTGTTGTAACACACCTGGGTGTACTCGCATTTTCTGCTCCTTCGAGACCACCCTATGTGAGCCTCTGGCTCTAATCAGGTGCTTCAAAAAAAAAAAAACCTGCCATTGTAATTCATGTATCCGGCCACCTGCAGAGGACCAGATGCATGGATAGAGAGAGGCGACGATGGATGAGGGGTGGCACCCGTGCGCCCTTGATGGATGGGCTGCCCCTGGTGTACTATCTGAACATAGAAATCAGGGACTTCCCACTGTGGAATCAGGAAGGAAGTCCAAATACAAAAAACTTTAGAGGACAATAACAGATCTGGATATGGACACATTTAAATGTAAAATTGTCTGCTATCATGGGTGGCGCAAACACAAGCCTCAAGATCAATAGACTGGTTAGACCCCATTGTTCTCAATGGATCAGCTTAAAGCGTTTGTTACCCCAACACTTCATATTCCTGCTATCTGCCTGCTGTACTATGTACTTATATGAGAGAGTATCCTGTTCTCTTTTTTTATTGCTTCCTTTTTATGAAATCTCTGGTGCTCCTGCTAGTTCCCTTACTTTCCTATTAAAAACTGACCACACTAAGCAGTAGAGCACAACGTGGTCCCATCCCATAGCCAGAACAGGAAGTGAGAGGAAATGCCTCTAAAGAAAGGGAGTCCCCGTTTATCACCAGGGTCACCAAAACTAACGTCCCCATTGGAAGATACCCCTACTATTCATGTTCTGGGGACAACCCAGATTTTGGGAATTGTCTTTTACCTTTATCAAATAAAATGAATGTAAACAGGACTAATAGAGAGGTTGAATTTCACTAATGGGAGCACAGACAGCGATAAAATCCTCACATATGCAATCCAATGACAGTGCCATACAAATGTCCAAGGTAATTTAATGGTAAAATCATTAAAGTTTAATTAAAATAATTAAAAGGCAAAACTTTTTTGTTTTGTTTTAGATAAAGTGTAAATGGATTAGAACACCTGTCACATTTTTATTGCAACGTATGCCCCTGTTAGGGAGATTCACCCTCTCCATTTGTCCTGTTTACTATTATCATCAAAAGTGAAAGTAAAAGAAAATCCCAGAACAGTAATAGTGGGGAAATCTTTTAATGGGGACACCAATTCTGGAGACCCCAATGGATTCCCTTAATATGCAGAGATTTCTCTCACTTCCTGTTTTTGCCATGGGACAGGAAGTGAAGCCACATTCCCCCAATGGGACACCGATGGCAAAATAAAATAAAAAACCGACAGGGGTTACAACTAGGCATGCACCGATATATCAGCCGCTGAAAATTACTGGCTGAAAATAGGGTTATTGTTGTTTTGTCGATCTAAGAAAAAATAAAAGTGCCGATAATGGCATGCTGCCTCCCTATTGACTTCAGTGCAAAATCACGTCCTATTGACCTCAATGCAAAAACACCCCCTATTGACTCCAATGCAAAATTGTGCCCCATTGACTTCAATGCCAAAAACGCTAACCCATTGAATTATAATTTAAAAAAATAATTTAAAAACTGTCTATTTCGGTTTTCAGCTAAGTGCATCCTGAATTTTCGGTTTCGGTCCAGAATTTTCTTTTTGGTGCAACACTAGTTACAACCCTCCCTTACACTATCAAAAACGAAAAAAAAAAATAAGTTTTGCCTTTAGTTCTACTTAAACCACTTTAATACCGGGCACTTTCACGCCCATTCTGCCCAGGCCAGCTTTCAGCATTTGGCGCGGTCACACTTTGAATGACAATTTGCGCGGTCATGTAACGCTGTACCCATATTACATTTTTATCATTTTTTCCCCCACATAAATAGAGCTTTCTTTTTGTGGTATTTAATCACCACTGGGTCTTTTTATTTTTTGCTAAATAATTTAAATGTTGTTTTTAAAGTAACTTATTTTTCTTAGTCTGTTATAAAACTTTGCAAATAGATCATCTTTCTTCATAAATTTAAGCCAAAATGTATTCTGTTACATTTCTTTGGTGAAAATAACCCAAATCAGTGTATATTATTTAGTCTGTAGAACGTTATAGAGTCAACAGACAATGGTATATTTAGCTGAAAAATGGATCAATCCTGATGTACTGACAGCTCATTTACATAGTTACATAGTAGGTGAGGTTGAAAAAAGACACAAGTCCATCAAGTCCAACCTGTGTGTGTGATTATGTGTCAGTATTACATTATATATCCCTGTATGTTGTGGTCATTCAGGTGATTATCTAATAGTTTCTTGAAGCTATCGATGCCCCCCGCTGAGACCACTGCCTGTGAAAGGGAATTCCACATCCTTGCTGCTCTTCCAGTAAAGAACCCTCTATGTAGTTTAAGGTTAAACCTCTTTTCTTCTAATTTTAATGAGTGGCCGCGAGTCTTGTTAAACTCTCTTCTGCGAAAAAGTTTTATTTCTATTGTGAGGTCACCAGTACGGTATTTGTATATTGAAATCATATCCCCTCTCAAGCGTCTTCTCCAGAGAGAATAAGTTCAGTGCTTGCAACCTTTCCTCATAACTAAGACCCTCCAGACCCTTTATTAGCTTTGTTGCCCTTCTTTGTACTCGCTCCATTTCCAGTACATCCTTCCTGAGGACTGGTGCCCAGAACTGGACAGCATATTCCAGGTGAGGCCGGACCAGAGTCTTGTAGAGTGGGAGAATTATCGTTTTATCTCTGGATTTGATCCCCTTTTTAATGCATGCCAATATTCTGTTTGCTTTGTTAGCAGCAGCAGCTGCATGCCATTGCTGAGCCTATCATCTACTAGGACCCCCAGGTCCTTTTCCATCCTAGATTCCCCCAGAGGTTCTCCCCCCAGTCTATAGATTGCATTCATATTTTTGCCACCCAAATGCATTATTTTACATTTTTCTACATTGAACCTCATTTGCCATGTAGTTGCCCACCCCATTAATTTGTTCAGATCTTTTTGCAAGGTTTCCACATCCTGCAGAGAAGTTATTGCCCTGCTTAGCTTAGTATTGTCTGCAAATACAGAGATTGAACTGTTTATCCCATCCTCCAGGTCGTTTATGAACAAATTAAATAGGATTGGTCCCAGCACAGAACCCTGGGGAACCCCACTACCCACCCCTGACCGTTCCGAGTACTCCCCATTTATCACCACCCTCTGAACTCGCCCTTGTAGCCAGTTTTCAATCCATATACTCACCCTATGGTCCATGCCAACGGACCTTATTTTGTACAGTAAACGTTTATGGGGAACTGTGTCAAATGCTTTTGCAAAATCCAGATACACCACGTCTACGGGCCTTCCTTTATAGATTGGTTTGGCAAGAACGATTCTTCATGAATCCATGCTGATTACTGCTAATGATACTGTTCTTATTACTAAAATCTTGTATATAGTCCCTTATCATCTCCTCCAAGAGTTTACATACTATTGATGTTAGGCTAACTGGTCTGTAATTCCCAGGGATGTATTTTGGGCCCTTTTTAAATATTGGTGCGACATTGGCTTTTCTCCAATCAGCTAGTACCATTCCAGTCATTAGACTGTCTGTAAAAATTAGGAACAACGGTCTGGCAATCACTTGACTGAGTTCCCCAAGTACCCTCGGATGCAAGCCATCTGGTCCCGGTGATTTATTAATGTTAAGTTTCTCAAGTCTAATTTTAATTCTGTCCTCTGTTAACCATGGAGGTGCTTCCTGTGTTGTGTCATAAGGATAAACACTGCGGTTTTGGTTACTGAAGCCCCCCGATTCACTCGTGAAGACTGAGGAGAAGAATAAATTCAGTACCTTCACCATCTCCCCATCCTTTGTAACCAGATGTCCTTCCTTATTCTTTATGGGGCCAATATGGTCCGTCCTCCCTTTTTTACTGTTTACATAAAGAATTTCTTGGGATTTTTTTTGCTCTCCTCCGCTATGTGTCTTTCATGTTCTATCTTAGCCGTCCTAATTGCACCCTTACATTTCTTGTTGCATTCTTTATGAAGTCTGAATGCTGATGATGATCCCTCAGCCTTGTATTTTTTGAAGGCCTTCTCCTTTGCTTTTATATGCATTTTTACATCTCTCCTCCGTATTCTTTGTTCCTAATATTTTATCCCAATTTATGCCTTTTAGCAAGGTTTGTAGTTTAGGGAAGTTGGCTCTTTTGAAATTCAGTGTCTTTGTATTCCCTTTAGGTCTCCTATTTGTGTGATTTATACTGAAACTAATTGACCTGTGATCGCTGTTACCTAAATTGCCCCGTATTTCCACATCCGTGATCAGGTCTGTATTGTTGGTAATCAGTAGATCCAGTAATGTTTTATTTCTAGTTGGTGCGTCTACCATCTGACCCATAAAATTGTCCTGCAAGACATTAAGGAACTGGCGAGCCTTAAATGAATGCTCGGTTCCCTGCACCCAGTCTATGTCTGGATAATTAAAATCCCCCATTATGCATTATGATAACACTTCCCATCCTTGCTGCTAATCCAAATTGTGATAGGAAATCTGTCTCCACTTTCTCCCTCAGGTTTGGGGGCCTATAGCATACTCCCAGTATTATTTTCCCATTAGCTTCATTCCTTTGGAGCTCTACCTATAAGGATTCCACCTCCTCCCTAGCTCCCTCAGTGATGTCATCTCTCACATTCACTTGTACATTATTCTTGATATATAGGCATACCCCTCCCCCTTTTTTACCCTCTCTATCCTTGCGGTAAAGGGTATACCCTTGAATGCTTGCCAGCCAATCATGAGAGCTGTTGAACCAGGTCTCTGAAATTCCCACAAAATCCAAATCCTCCTTGTACAACAGTATCTCTAGTTCATCCATCTTGTCCGCCATGCTCCTAGCATTGGTGAACATGCCACATAGTTTAGACCGGTCGCATATTGTCCTTGTATTGGGTGTTTCGAGATTGCAACTAGGACTTGTTACTATACTTACCTTGTGTTTTTGTGCTTTGGTTAACCTACCACTAATGCCCCCAATACTACCCTCTGGAATATCTTCCGCGCTGACTATCTCTACCTCTGGACCCTCCCCCCCCCATCGCCTAGTTTAAAAACCCCTCTAACTTTTTGGCCATCTTCATTCCCAGCAGATCTGCACCCTCCTCATTTAGGTGCAGTCCGTTCCTTCTATAGTAACGGTTATCAACTGAGAAGTCGGCCCAGTCCTCCAGGAACCCAAACCCCTCCTTACTACACCAGCTCTTCAGCCACTTGTTTACTTCCCTAATCTCCCTCTGCCTTTCTGGTGTGGCTCGATGTACCGGTAGTATTCCTGAGAATACTACCTTGGAGGTCCTTTTCCTCAATTTAGCTCCTAAGTCCCTAAAATCGTTCTTTAGGACACTCCATCTGCCTCTGACTTTGTCATTGGTGCCAACGTGCACCATGACAGCTGGGTCTTCCCCAGCCCCTCCCAGTAATCTGTCCACAAGATCCGTGATGTGCCGAACCCGAGCGCCCGGTAAACAACATACTGTTCTGCGCTTCAGGTCTTGGTTACAGATTGCCCTCTCTGTCCTTCTAAGAATTGAGTCCCCTACCACCAGAATCTGTCTTTCCTTTCCCTTCGTTGCCCCCCCACTCTCACTGGAGGAGTTCTTCCCCCGGCAGTTAGAGTCCCTCAGCTCCAGCAGTGCTGGTCCCTGACTGGTTTCACCAATGTCACTCAATGGAGCGTACTTATTGGGATGCTCCAGTCCTGGATCGGCCTCCCTGGCACTTCCCCCTCTACCCTTCCTGACTCTGTGCTGGCCCCTGCCGGCACCTGCCGTGCACGTTCCTGGCTCTCCTTTATTATGGAGGGACGTCTCAGTGCTGACAGTTGCTTCCCCAGATTCAGAACCTGGGCTTCCAGGGAAACATTGTGCTTACATTTTGCACAGCAGTATTCGCCCTCGATTGGATGATCAAGAAACACATACATGCAGCAAGATGTACAAAGTCGCCTCTCCACACCCGCCGGGCATCGTACCTATTAAATTTAGTGAGGATTGGGGATTATACCCTGTCCAAATTACCTAACAGCTAGCTTCCTGGCACTAATACTCAAGACAATACACAGGTACTCACAGACCTACGTGCACTCGCAATACACAAGTATACAGTACACAATACACAAGTACTAACAATCCACACACACTACTCAGACAACACTCAGGTACTCACACTACACAGGTACTATGACCCCTGTTATAACCTTCTGTTTTAAACTCTGGTTTTAACTCACCACTTAGACCAGTTCCACTTGGACTGAGTTCCAACAGCCTCACAATGAGCAGGCTCAGTATGAGTCCTACACAAAGTTATATAGGCCTCAAGCACCTGTGAGCAATTAACCACTCCCCTTAATTGGTAGTCTGATAGTCTGAAGGAACAAAAAAAAAAAAAAAGGCCCAAAAATCCCACGACAGTACAAATATCCCCCAAATGATTTATTTTTGCAAAGTAGACAGTCCAAGGTATTTAGTAAGAGGCATGGCAAGTTATTGGAGTGGTAATTTTTGTCACTTTTTTTTGGAGAATGAAGAAATTGAATTAAAAAAAAAAAAAAAAAAAAAAAAAAAAAAAAAAAGGTTTATTCGCTTAAAAAAAAAAAAACTGTCACCAGTGCAGTACAGCGTACAACTGACTGGGGACCGTAAGTAAAATAAAAAAATGTTTTTTTCAACACACTGTGACCAGAGCAATACAGTGTTACCATAGTAACACTGTACTACTCTGGGGAAGTGATCAGGATTTTTTTTTTACACATTATGATTGCTTATACCAGTAAATTTCACTGGTATAAGCAACCATTTGTACTGAATGAAATTAATTCATTCATTCAGCGTTTACTATTGTTGTTAGCTGTGATTGACCCTGTCTGTACCAATCACAGAGATCAACACAATAGTACACAATGAATGGCATGGATAAAAGCGAACGTGCGTTGACATGTATTGATTCACTGCAGCACAGAAATTTGTCGCAGTCAATGCAAAGTCTGTGATGCGAAAATTCCCTGAGGTTGGTAGTTCAGTTGCTGAACAATTTTTGCAGCGTTTGGGAGGTAGCAACAGGATCCCCAGCTTCAGTAGCTATAATAACATTATCGAATATGGTTGTGATTTTGCGATTCTAGCTGCATAGATGAGAACCTTTCACCCATTTACTAAATTGCAGGTAAAAGTTCACAAAAATTCAGCATTTTAAATGAGTGCTTGCAGTGTCTTTCCATTCCATAAATTATTTTTTTATTCACCTGTAATGTGCCTTTCAAATGCTGGAAATTTTGACTAGTCAATCCCCTAGTAACCCAACACCCCGCCCCGGGGGATGAGTAATTAGGGAATATTTACTTGAGTGACAGCTAAATCTGCTGGACTACTGACATAACATCCAAGATTATATGGCAACGGGGTCTCTTTAAAGGTGAAAATGCATTTGCCTATATTTTGCCTTCAATGGTTTCTCCTACCCCATGGTACCCCCCTAGAGTTTCTAGCTGCGGCCATCTTGTGTAAGGGCAGATAGTTAAACATCTACTTCCTGGAATCCATCTGCTCTTAGCTCAGGCATGCAGACAGGAGGGTGTGCTTAGCTGAGAAAGCCCCTCCTTGCCTTCTGAAGGCTCCTGGGATGTATGACATAATTTGCCTAGGCCATAAACCAGGAAGTAACTGAAGAAGAAATGTAAAACAAAAAAGTTTAAAATTCATAAATATTATAGACCTTCCTATCCATTTATGAATGCTAGCAGTGTAACGATTAACAAATAGTTCATGTTAATGAGAGAGTGAAGTTCCGCCTTTAAGGACTTCCACTTTACACTCCAGTATTCACTAACTGGCCCTTTCATGGTCTTGCCCATCACAACCAAATGTTAGCTTAAATCGTTTTTTTTTTTTTTTGTTTTTTAAATACTCTAGGCTGGAGAGCTGTAATCTGGTTGCTATTGGCATCTATTCAATTTTCTCTAATGTTCCCAGATTTCAGTTTTGAAATTAAAAAATTCACCTGATTTCCTCCGGCATCCCAGCCTACGTGAAATAAATGGTCTAATGAAATATTTACAGCATTTGCAGAAGCTGCCAAAAACCTAGTGTCGCCGGGTGCAACAAAACATAGCAGAAGCCTTGTTTGCAGCTTCATCATCTTTAACCAAAAATTATTTTTCAACAATACTGAAATGTTCTCTTGCCTTCAAGTAGTAAAACCTGTAAACGCAAAAAAATCAGGCGGTCTCCGGAGATGTGATGGCAGCATTACCAATGTAAGTCTGCCACCTAGTGGTGCATGCAGGCGCTCCTCCGACTGTGCAAATCGTCAAATCTCATTAGATATGGTGACAATGCAAGAGGTGAACCAAGCAGAAAAATAATCTCTATTCAAATTATCATAGTGAAAGAAAAATCACAAACTGGATTAACATGGATTTGTATCTGCATCAGCATAAACTAAGGTTCACCTGAGCAAGTGGAAGTGCAACCCAGATATGGTAGAAAGAAGGGTCATTTGAAGTTCACACAGAGAGAAGATCATGGGGGGGAAATATGATGACACTGCATAAAAGCTTGAAGCTGTTTTTCTAGAGTATGTACAGTTCTGTTTATAGGACAAGAACTAATATTGCATTAGGAGGAGAACATGTCCTGATGAATGCACTCCAGCAGCAGCTGCGGTATCATTGCTCAGGGCTGTTTTCTTGATGGTTGCAACAGTGGAGTACGTCAGCGCAGAGGGTTGGCATGGCTGCTTATGCATATAATATGGTGACAACATAGGGGAGCAAATGGGAGACAGGGACAGAGTGTTGTCACCCTATACACAGGAAGTGCCTGAACAAGGACCTCCATGGCAGGATTAGCAAGTTATTAGCAAAATAAGGATTAGCAAAATAACTTGAAATTGCACAAACATAGTAAAGATTATATACACTCATCGTCCACTTTATTAGGTACACCTTGCTAGTAGTGGGTTGGACCCCTTTTGCCTTCAGAACAACCTTAAAGCGGAGTTCCACACAAAAATGGAACTTCTGCTTTTTGGAACCCTCCCCCCTCCGGTGTCACATTTGGCACCTTTCAGGGGGGAGGGGGGTGCAGATACCTGTCAAAGACAGGTATTTGCACCTACTTCTGGCATAGACTCCCATGGGAGTCTATGCTTCTTCCTGTCCCGGCCGCGCTTTCTGCTGGGAACACACAGCTCCCAGCAGAGAGCGGGGACCACTAGGGACGCGCAGCGCGACTCGCGCATGCGCAGTAGGGAGCCGGGAAGTGAAGCCGCAACGCTTCACTTCCTGATTCCCTCACCTAGGATGGCGGCGGCGGCAGCTGCCGAGAACCGAGCGGGTTCTCGGCGTCCGCTGCCGACATCGCTGGACCCCGGGACAGGTAAGTGGCAACGTATTAAAAGTCAGCAGCTGCAGTATTTGTAGCTGCTGGCTTTTAATATTTTTTTTTTTTTGGCGGTGTGGGTGAACCCCCGCTTTAATTCTTCATGGCATAGATTCAACAAGGTGTTGGAAACATTCCTCAGAGATTTTGGTCCATAGTGACATGATAGCATCACACAGTTGCTGCAGATGGCGGCTGTACATCCATGATGCAAATGATGCAAATCTCCCATTCCATTACATCCCAAAGGTGCTCTATTGGACTGAGATCTGGTGAGTGTGAAGGCATTATATTTTTCATCTTGTTTCTGTGTTTTCAAAAAAATTGTGGCAAAAATTGAAGTCTTCAAAAGACTCACCATGCCTCTTAGATAATACCTTGGGATATTTGCTTTCCAAAGTGTGGTCATTTTGTGGGTACAGTACAGGGACCTCATTGTCATGTTGAAGAAACCAGTGGTGAGATGATT
Source organism: Aquarana catesbeiana (assembly GCF_042186555.1). NCBI lineage: Eukaryota > Metazoa > Chordata > Amphibia > Anura > Ranidae > Aquarana > Aquarana catesbeiana. The sequence continues at coordinate 43,278,476 of NC_133331.1, forward strand.
TGATCTTTGTGACATGGTGCATTATCCTGCTGGAAGGAGCCATCAGAAGATGTGTACACTGTAGTCATAAAGGGATGGACATGGTCAGCAACAATACTCAGGTAGGTCGTGGTGTTTAAATGATGCTCAGTTGGTATTAAGGGACCCAAAGTGTGCCAAGAAAATATCCCCCACACCATTACACCACCAGCCAGAACCATTGATACAAGGCAGGATGGATCCATGATTTTATGTTGTTTATGGCAAATTCTGACCCGACCATCTGAATGTCACAGTTGAAAATCAAGACTCATCAGACCAGGCAACATTTTTTCCAATCTTCTATTGTCCAATGTTGGAGATCCTGTGCAAAGTGTAGCCTCAGTTTCCTGTTCTTAGCTTACAGGACTGGCACCCGGTGTGGTCTTCTGCTGCTGTAGCCCATCTGCTTCAAGGTTCGATGTGTTGCACATTCAGAGCTGGTATTCTGCATACCTTGGTTGTAACGAGGGGTTACTGGAGTTACTGTTGCCTTTCTATCATCTGGAACCAGTCTGCCCATTCTCCTCTGACATCAACAAGGCATTTTCCCCCACACTCCGCTCACTGGATATTTTCTCTTTTTCGGACCATTCTCTGTAAACCTGAGAGATGGTTGTGTGTGAAAATTCCAGTAGATCAGCAGTTTCTGAAATACTCAGACCAGCCCGTCTGGAAACAAATACGCAACGTTCAAAGTCACTTAAATCCCCTTTATTCCCCATTCTGATGCTCAGTTTGAACTTCAGAAAGTCATCTTCACCATGTCTAGATGCCTAAATGCATTGAGTTGCTGTCATGCGATTGGCTGATCAGCAATGTGTGTTACCAAGCAACAGGTGTACCTAATAAAGTGGCTGGTGAGTGTTCTTTTCTATTATAGGAGATTATAGTGACTGGGTTTACATATACTTAAAGCAGACTGCTCATCCTCCTCGCTAACAAATGTCCAGGGTTTCTTTTTAGGGGAGCAGGTATCTACTCCCACTTCCCTGAAAAATTAAAAAGTGAACACCCTACACCTTCCCCAACCCCACTGTCCCTGCTGTACTTACCTCTTTGGGTGATGAGCTGTCAGTACTCACGCAGCCAGTGTAGCGTACCAGGGGTTTAAAATCCCTGCTCTACACCTGCTTTCAGTAAGGCTTCTGGACAGATCAGAGCAACTTCGATTGGTGAAAGTAGTCACACACCAGCAATGACCAATCATAAATCACTCTGATCCATCCTGGAAGCTGTACAGAAAGAAAGGGATGAAGAACCCGGATTTTACATCCCCAGACTGCCCAGTTGTGTGGGTACTGACAGCTCATCACCCTAGGAGGTAAATACAGCGGGGACCATTAGGGGGTGAGGAAGGTGTGGAGTGTTTTCGAGCATCTATTATTTTTCTAAAAAGTTAACTAACCTCTTTTAATCCTTAAAGTGGTTGTAAACCCTACATATACCAAGTGTACTGACTATACTCAGGTGATACACAGAGACTAAATAAATCCTCCTACATAAGTTGTACCTGGTTATCTGAAGTCTTCTCCTATCTACATCCTTTCAAAGTCCTGAATTTATACAGTTTGTCTGAGTTGTCAGAAAAAAGAAGGGGGGGAGCTGAAACCACACTGCAGAGCTCACTGAGGATAGCTCTCAGCGCTGATTGGAGGGAAGGGACACCCCCCCTTCACACAACACACAGGAATAGAGCTGAGGCTGCCAATCAGCTGGAGCTCCCTCCCCATCACCATTTTTCACTTGGTGTCAGGAAAACTTGTCAGAAGTCACTTATGCAGATATCAGGGGAATGAAGCAGCAAACAGAAATTACACTTAGTGCTCTGGATTGAGACAAGTACACACTATAGGAGGCATATGCTTAGTTCATATCTCATGTTTAAGACCCTTTCACACTGAAGCGCCTCTAATGCGCCTGTCGTTTTTGCGGCGCTTTTTGGGCACTAAAAATAAAAAAAAACCTGTTTTGCGGCGCTTTGGAACGCTGCCCATTCATTTCTTGCCCACAGCCTCCTGGGAGAACACAACACATCCCAGAAGGCTGCAGCACCAGCAATCTAGCATTGTGCATGGTGGGAAGCTGGCCGTGAATCTGGAAATCACAGCCGGCTCCCAAATAAAAAATGGCGGTGCCAGGAATCTGCAGCTCTAAGAAGAACGGCTGCGGAAAAGACAGCGATGGACTCCATGGACTGGTACATTTCTGTTTTTTTTAAAAGCAGCTATAGTATTTGTAGCTGCTAGCTTTTAAATTTATATTGAACCAAAGTGAAGTTGCTTTATAAAATAAGTTGGATTACTTTTTTACAAGTTTCAGCAGCAGAAACAAATATTAGTCTCTGTACCCAGCTAGACTGACTTAACTGGAACTACAGATGATGTCTGGTGGTCCGCACCATAGTCCCAATGAGGTTCTGTGGTTTTAATAAAGCAGAATCTAAGCTGAATAATAATCTGTATATATAGTTAGCAATAAAAAGCTCCTAAGGTCTGTAAATAGAATTACCTTTCAGTTCGCTTTAGGCATCCCATCTCTGGGGGCACTGACAATATGTAAATGGTATTCTATGTAACATGCATATTCTAGGCTCTGCAGATCCTGACCCTTAAAGTGATTGTAAACCTTTTTAATAACAAAGATGTTACACTTGCATGCTCTGTGCAATAGTTTTGCAAAGAGCAGCCCTGATCCTTCTCTGCTCAAGTCCCCCTGCTCTTGGCTCCTCTCCTCTGCCGAGTGCCCACCATAGCAAGCCACTTGCTACGGGATCACTCATGCAGACTTGCTCCCAAGCCAGCTCTGTGATTGACATCAGCAGGAGCCAATGGCTTCTGCTGCTGTCTCTAAACCTATGAGGAGGGAGGAGGTAAGAGTGCAGAGAGAGCCACTGTTGTGCCCCCATCACTGGATCGAGATGGGGCTCAGCCTTTAGAACCACTTTAAGCCACTGTTGCACACAGGTCCATTTCCATTTTAAAGTCAAGGCAAACTACCAACTTCCCTGCAATATATATATATATATATATATATATATATATATATATATATATATATATATATATATATATATATATATATATATATATATACACATACACACACACACATATACATATACACACACGCACACATACATACACACACACACATACAAACATACATACACACACTATATATCTCACAAAAGTGAGTACTCCCCTCAAATTTTTGTAAATATTTTATTATATCTTTTCATGTGACAACACTATAGAATTAAACTTTGCTACAATGTAATGTAGTGAGTGTACAGATTGTATAACAGTGTAAATTTGCTGTCCCCTCAAAATAACAACACACAGCCATTAATGTCAAAAACGCTGACAACAAAAGTGAGTACACCCCTAAGTGAAAATGTCCAAATTGTCCAAATTGTGCCCAAAAGTGTCAATATTTTGTGTGGCCACCATTATTTTCCAGCACTGCCTTAACCTTCTTGGGTATGGAGTTCACCAGAGCTTCACAGATTGCCACTGGAGTCCTCTTCCACTCCTCCTGACGACACCACGGAGCTCGTGGAGGTTAGAGACCTTGCGCTCCTCCAACTTTCGTTTGAGGATGCCCCACAGATGCTCAATAGGGTTTAGGTCTGGAGACATGCTTGGCCAGTCCATCACCTTTACCCTCAGCTTCTTTAGCAAGGCATTGGTCATCTTGGAGGTGTGTTTGGGGTTGTTATGTTGGAATACTGCCCTGCGGCCCAGTCTCCGAAGGGAGGGGATCATGCTCTGCTTCAGTAGGTCACAGTACATGTTGCCATTCATGGTTCCCTCAATGAACTGTAGCCCCCCCATGACCATAACACTCCCATCAACTTGACTGTAGGCAGGACACACTTGTCTTTGTACTCCTCACTTGGTTGCCACCACACACGCTTGACACCATCTGAGCCAAATAAGTCTATCTTGGTCTCAGACCACAGGACATGGCTCCAGTAATCCATGACCTTACTCTGCTGGTCTTCAGCAAACTGTTTGCGGGCTTTCTTGTGCATCATCTTTAGAAGAGGCTTTCTTTTGGGATGACAGCCATGCAGACCAATTTGATGCAGTGTGCGGCATATGGTCTGAGCACTGACAGGCTGACCCCCCACCCCCCCACTCCTTCAACCTCTGCAGCAATGCTGGCAGCACTCATATGTCTATTTCCCAAAGACAACCTCTGGATATGACGCTGCGCACATGCACTCAACTTCTTTGGTCAACCATGGCGAGGCCTGTTCTGAGTGGAACCTGTCCTGTTAAACTGCTGTATGGTCTTGGCCACCGTGCTGCAGCTCAGTTTCTGGGTCTTGCCAATCTTTTTATAGCCTAGGCCATCTTTATGTAGAGCAACATTTCTTTTTTTCAGATCCTCAGAGAGTTCTTTGCCATGAGGTGCCATGTTGATCTTTCAGTGACCAGTATGAGAGAGTGAGAGCGATAACACCAAATTTAACACACCTGCTCCCCATTCACACCTGAGACCTTGTCATGGACAGACCTTAGGTGGCGTTGTTTCGTCCCCAGTTATCCAGAAGTATAAGCCCCTGTTTTCGGTCACCCTTTCTTGGGCTGAGTCGTCTATCGAGATACAGGCTCTAATCGACTCTGGGGCTGCAGGCCTGTTCATTGATGCTGCCTTTGTATCGCAGCACTCGATTCCGCTGCAGCTGCGTGACACTCCACTTGCCATTGAGGCTCTTGACGGGAGGCCTCTACAGCCTGCCCATGTGACTCATGAGAAGGTTCCATTGTCCATGGCCGTAGGGGCTCTTCACCATTAGAAAATCCAATTCCAAGTTATTTCCTCACCTAGGTTTCCGCTGGTTATTGGTTATCCTTGGTTACAGAGGCACAACCCCATTTTTGATTGGCTCTGTGCTGAGGTTCTCTCCTGGTCACCACAATGCAGTGAGACATGCTTCCAGAAGGTAGCCAAGCTCCTGTGCACCTCTTCACTCTCCTCCCTGCTGGACGAATACCGCGATTTTAGCAATGTCTTTGACAAAGGTAAAGCCGGTAGTTTGCCTCCACACCGGCCTTATTTTTGCGCAATTGACCTTAAACCTGGTGCCATACCCCCTCGTGGCCGGGTTTACCCTTTGTCAGTCTTGGAGGATAAGGCCATGGAGGAGTATGTTGCAGATGCACTGTCTCGAGGTTTCATCCGCAAATCCTCATCTACTGCTGGTGCTGGTTTCTTCTTTGTGAAGAAGAGCGGTGAACTGAGACCTTGTATCAATTATAGGGGTCTCAACCGTTTCAAGATTAAGAATGCCTACCCGATTCCGTTGATTACAGAGTTATTTGACCGCCTCAAGGGAGCAACAGTTTTCACGAAGCTTGATTTGAGAGGGGCATACAATCTTGTGCGGATTAAGGAGGGCGACGAGTGGAAAACTGCGTTTAATACCAGAACAGGCCATTATGAGTACCTCGTAATGCCTTTTGGCCTTTGTAACGCCATGGCAGTTTTCCAGGAATTTATTAACAATGTCCTGCGATATTTGTTGCAGTTATGTGTGGTGGTTTATCTCGATGATATCCTCATATTTTCCAAGTCCCTGGAGAGCCACCACACAGATGTCTGTCGTGTGCTTCAGAAACTAAGAGAGAACAATCTCTATTGTAAACTGGAGAAGTGCGAGTTCCATCGTGAACAGGTTAAATTCCTGGGCTTTGTCATTTCCACTGCTGATTTTTCGAAGGACCCAGAGAAACTCCTATAGTGGCCCCGACCCGTGGGTTTACGTCCTCTGCAGCGTTTCCTGGGCTTTGCCAACTATTATCGGAAGTTTATTCGTAACTTATCGTCTCTGGTCAAGCCCCTGACTGATATGACCAGAAAGGACGGTAACCCACAGAGTTGGTCTCCGGAGTCCATTAAAGAGGAAGTAAACCCTGTACGTTCTTATTTTTTTAAAATAATGATCCTGCAATGTATTAATAAAGCCATACACATTTAAATACCTTATTTCCCTTTTTTTTTTAATTTTGTTTCTTCCTGGTATTGGCTGCGCCATCTTAACTAATGCTTGATGAATCTTATGTGGGTGTCATTTCCGCCCTTACTTTGTTTTCCTGTCCAAGTCTAAACCAAGCCTCTATCTCAATTGTCGTTACTACGGCAACCGAGCTAAGCCATTAATCACAGCAAATCACACTCTGTGCTGCTCTGGTTCCCTCCCCGTGTGACCTCTTATCAGTCACAAGGGGGAGAAGCAGGAATGAGATATTCAGAGCAGCATCGCGAGACTTCCCTCTGTGCCGTTTTGAGAGGAAGCTCGTCAATCCTAATGTCGCGGCATGCAGGGGAGATAGATAGTGTGCCGTTAATGAAAATACCTACTGCGCAATCGCGCCTGACATCAATTTTGATTGTATGGCGATTTCTATGCAAACGAACAAAGTGAGTATACTTTAACAGGCAGCGATCAGCTGCCTGCGCTATGTAGATTACTAAGAGATAAAGTTGTTTTGGAGGGTTTACAACCACTTTAAGGCCTTTGAGAGTCTCAAGGCTGCCTTTGTTTCTGCTCCTGTGTTGGCACATCCTGATCCTACATTGCCTTTTATCCTAGAAGTTGATGTTTCTGAGACTGGAATTGGCGCCCTTCTGTCTCAACGTCCTAACTCTGAGAGCGCTATGCATCCGTGTGGTTACTTTTCCAAGAAATTGTCACCTGCAGAGTGCAATTACGAGATTGGTGACAGATAGCTGTTGGCGATCATTTTAGCCCTGAAAGAATGGAGCTATCTCCTTGAAGGTACCACTGTACCGGTTCTCATTCTTACTGGCCATAAGAATCTAACATTCTTGTCTGAGGCTAAGCCCCACTCTCCCAGAAGGGCGCGATGGGCTCTTTTCTTGTTGAGTTTTAATTACATTGTCTCATTCTTACCCGGTATTAAGAATGTAAGGGCTGCGCCTTGTCACGACAATTTTCCTCCACTTCCAAGTTGGAGTCGGTTCCAATTCCTGCGATTCCTCCTGATCGTATTCTGGCTATGGTTCGCACCAGTCTTACTTCTCCTTTGGGTGTCAAAATTCTTGCTGCTCAGGTCCATGCTCCTCCTGAGAAACCTTGTGACCGCTGCTTTGTCCCAGAGAGTCTCCGTACTGCCGTGCTCCAGACTTACCATTCTCCCAAGGCAGCTGGCCACCCTGGGAAGCATCAACTCGTTTGGGCTATTTCCCAACTATTCTGGTGGCCTAGTCTACGGGCTGATCCAACTGCCTTCGTAGCTGCCTGTTCCGTGTGTGCTCAGAGTAAGACTCCACAACACCTTCCAGTGGGTATCCTACAACCCATGCCCAATGGAGAGAGGCCCTGGACCCACCTGTCTATGGATTTCTATGGAGTTATCCAACTACCAAGGCAACACATTTATCCTTATGGTGGTTGACCGGTTCTCAAAGATGTGTCATTGTATTCCACTTAAGAAGTTGCCCACTTTTAAGGAACTGGCTTCAATTTTTCCTCCCTTACATGGGCTACCCAAGGTGATTGTTTCGGACAGGGGTAGTCAGTTTGTCTCTCGGTTCTGGCGAGCCTTTTATGCACAGTTGGGAATTCAGCTTGCTTTCTCCTCTGCGTATCACCCGCAGTCTAATGGGGCCGCAGAATGAGCCAATCAGTCCTTGGAGCAATTCTTACGTTGCTATATTTCTGACCATCATAACAACTGGTCAGACCTATTACCGTGGGCAGTTTTCTCACAACAGTGCCTTGAGTTCTGCTTCCCGAATGTCCCCATTTATGGCGAATTATGGCTTCCAACCTTCCATGTTGCCTGACTCGTTTGTTCCGCAGGGTATTCCTGCGTTAGAGGAGCAACTCGGTGGTCTTCGTTCCACTTAGGCACAAGTTCAGGAGGCTTTGCAACATGCTAACGATAGGTACAGACTCCTTGCTGACCGCAGACGCGTGCCTGCACCTTCCTACCAGGTTGGGGACAGAGTCTGGCTGTCGTCTTGCAACTTCCGACTTAGTGTTCCTTCTTTGAAGTTCGCACCTCGGTTTATTGGGCCTTTCCGTATCCTTCGCAGGATTAACCCAGTGGCTTATGCCTTGGATCTTCCTCCTAGTATGCGCATCTCAAATGTGTTTCATGTCTCCTTATTGAAACCTTTGGTCTGCAATCGCTTTACCACCTCAGTGCCACGTCCTCACCCTATACAGGTTGAGAACCATGAGGAGTATGAAGTACAATCCATTGTTGACTCCCGTAGCTTCCGTGGGCACATACAGTACCTGGTGCATTGGAAGGGGTACGGTCCGGAGGAACGCTCTTGGGTCTCATCCTCGGGCGTACATGCCCGTCCTCCTCCGTGATTTCCATGGACGTTTTCCCCTCAAGCCCGGTGGTCCTCTGAGGGGCAGGGGTCGTTGAGGAGGGGGTACTGTCAGGGCTGGGCTCAGCCTTTCCTTCTCTGAGCTGGCCACTAAGCTGTTGGCTAATTGCCAGCTCCCATCTCTCTCCACAGTTACCCAGCTGTTGTTGATTCTGCTCGTCAGCCCTGCCTACTTAAAGCCGTCTAGCTCACTTGATCTCTGCCTTCGCCTTTTTCAACATCACAGAGATTTTCTCCTGCATTCCTGTTGAAGACTTGCTCAGCTGACGTTCCTTCTGGCTCCTGATCCTGCTTGCTGTACTTTTACGTTTATCTCTGGCTCTCTGACATTTGCTTGGCTGACTACCCGATCCGGTTACTGAACTCTGGCTTGTTTTGACTACACTTACTCTGTTTACCTTACTATTATTATTATTAAACAAGTGTGATTTAACTTTACTTCTGCTCGGTCTGATTCATGGTTCCTGATATTTCCCATTGGGATGCACTGGCTAATACCCTTATTTAATATGCTCTTAAAGCATACCCATTTTTCCTCAGTGTTCTTTGTTCCTAAGATTTTATCACATTTAGAATCTTCTAGCAAGGGTCGTAGTTCAGGGAAGCTGGATCTTTTGAAATTCAGTGTCTTTGTATTCCCCTTATGTTTCCTATTTGTGTGATTTATACTGAAACTAATTGACCTGTGATCGCGGTTTCCTAAATTGCCCCGTATTTCCACATCCGTGATCAGGTCTGTATCATTGGTAATCAGTAGGTCTAGTAACGCTTTGTTTCTTGTTGGTGCATTTACCATCTGACCCATGAAATTGTCTTGCAAGGCATTTAGGAAATGGCGAGCTTTAGATGAATGCGCGGTTCCTTACACCCAGTCTATGTCCGGATAATTAAAATCCCCCTATCATGACAATTCCCATTCTTGCCGCTAATCCAAATTGTGATAGGAGGTCAGCCTCGCCCTTCTCCCTCTGGTTAGGGGGCCTATAGCATATGCCCAGTATTACTTTCCCCTTAGTTTCCTCCCTTTGTAGCTCTACCCATAAGGATTGCACCTTCTCCCTTGCTCCATTAGTGATGTCGTCTCTCACATTCACTTGTACATCATTTTTGATATACAGGCATACACCTCCCCCTTTTTTACACTCTCTATCCCTGTGATATAGGGAATACCCTTGAATGGTTGCCAGCCAATCATGAGAGCTGTTGAATCAAGTCTCTGCAATTTCTACAAAAACTAAATCCTCCTCGTACAACAGTAGCTCTAGTTCTCCCATTTTGTCGGCCAGACTCCTGGCATTGGTGAACATGCCACATAGTTTAGACCGGATGCATACTATCTCCTTATGGGGTGTTCTGAGCTGGCAAATAGGACTTGTTACTGTACTTACCTCGGGTTTAGGTGCTTTAGTCAACCTGCCACTAATTCCCACAATACTACCCTCTGGAATTTGTTCCGCGCTGACTGACTATCTCTACCTCTGGGCCCTCCCCCGTCGCCTAGTTTAAAAGCCCCTCTAACTTGTCGGTCATCTTCACTCCCGGCCAATCAGCACCTTCCCCATTCAGGTGCAGTCTGTCCCTGCTAAAGAGCTGGTAACTGAATGAGAAGTCGGCCCAGTTCTCCAGGAACCCAAACCCCTGTATAGCGGCATGAATTTATATTCTCAATCCCAGAAAGCAAGTAATTGTGCTGCAAGTTTGAAAATGACTTGCTAAGCTATTGCTAGACTTGCCAGGCTTCACAAGTTTGTTACACAATTACAGAAAGTCTGCATGCCACTGCATGACTCCAGATTAACTTTCTTTGCAAACATTCTGCAAGTCTGCTGCAAGTGCTGCTTCAGCTATGTTGTGCAATAGTCATCCCACCACAGGGGTCACTGTGGCTGAATTTTAATGCTGAAGACTTGCAGAGCTCTTTCAGTAGACTCACCACTGCCACTTTGCTCTTGCTAGAGACTTGCCACGCAAATTTGCTACAAATTGGAAAATTGTCAACTAGAACTTGTGCTTCAAGTGCTCTGCAAGTGCACAACTTGCCAGTGAAAATATGTAGCAAGTTAACAAGACTTACAATTCAACACTGGAACAAATTTGTGGCAAGTTATCCTTGCTATCTGGGATGGTGACCCAGCCGCCGAATGCACACTGTCTGCGTTCAGGGGCCACTCACCCACCCATGCACGCCTATCACAATAGGATGAGTGGCTGTATCTGTACAGCCGCTGCTTCCCCTTGAGAAACATACGTTGCCTGCATTCAGCCCCTGGTGGCTCCCACCACATAAACAAGATGCTCGTTCATACTGTATGGTCCTCAGTAACCGTATGAATAAGGCCTAAAAGTGTGCTCAAACACTTACATATTTTGTTACCACTGCCTCCAGCTCTGGATCCCCGAAGTGCAGCTTCCCTGATCTTCTGTTCAGGAAAAAGGCGCTCTGTGTACTAAATCACAAGGGACAGCAGTTGTCCATCTATTGGCTTTGAGGAGGGAAGACATGGGAGCAGAGAATTATCTTGCCATCCTAAGGCATTAAAGATGTTTGTGTGGGTAAGGGAGCGTGCATGTAAGGGTGGCTCCACAGGAACGTATAAGGAAAAGAACAAGGATCCAGTGAAGAAGGCCACTGCAATCATTAAAAAAACAGCATACACTGTAAGTAATCACTTCATCAGTAGGAATGGAGAAAACTATTTTAAGCTTTAATATCATTTTAAACCCTCTTTGGCTTGGTGACCAGGGTCTGAGACAGAAGTGAGGGAAAAATTCAAAAATGTTGAGTTGTCAGCAGAGCTGGCGTTAAGGGAAAATCTTCCTATGGGGATCCCTGTTTCTATGACAATTCTCTCAAATTCCACTCGCTCTAGATAGATTTCCTAATTTCTTTTTGTGTCTTCAGGAAAAAACAACAAAAACATTCCCAGTAGGGCAGTGGCAGCAAAAAATAATCTAATGGGGGTATTAATCTTTCCCTACGCTATACAAAAAAATAAAATAAAAGGTTTGCCTTTTTCATCCTTTGGGAAAACCAGATTTAAAAGGAGTTAAAATTATAGGGAAGACTGAAAATAAAATAAAACAAAACCCAGTTTAAGGCTAGGAGGAAACAATTTATGATTTACTGCTAATTTACAGCAAGCAAAAGAAGTAACCATGCAAACGGCGCAGGATTGTCTGTACTCGTGACTCCAGTTCAATATTCCTGCAGAAATCTCTCTTGGCATGCTGGTCACAGAGGAACTCTTTATTATTGTGGTCAATTTACTAAACCTCCCTCACACTTCGTAAAATGCACCAGTAAACGAAGATAAAATGGTAAGGGAATCCTTTATTGCAGCATAACAGTACATGGCACTACTACAGTCTATACATTCTCCGGTATAATTGCAGCACCATGGGAAAGAAGAATGAGCAATGAAATGGTGATGGCCCAATGTATTATTTAATATAGCAGGGTTATGACCCTGAGCTTGCTCTTCCACTGCTGGGCTTTCCATGCAACTGTTTAACAATCTACATTTTAATGGAGAATGTCAGCAGCCATACCAATAGTGCACTACCGCTGTGCATGTGTGATTGCAAAAGGCAAAGTTACTGTTTAATATGCAGATGAGGGATAAGGAGAACAGGATATTTAGATAGCAAAGAGCTGCGGCTGACTGTTACAAGGTTCCTGTGCATGCTGTATTCCACAGGATACAGCCTTACATCTTGTGTTCAAGCTGTTTAAAGCACAGCCTTTAAACCAGCAGTATATGAACCCCCTAGGGTACGGTTGGTGGGTTCAGGGGTAGTCCTTCTTGATATACTGTAAGACTACCAGCTTGAACAAGTAGTCATTTTACAACAGCTCTAAAGGGAGTCGTTTTTTGTACTTCCTGTAAAATACTTTTTCTCTGTGCTCATTGAAGGTCAACTAAAAGGACATTACACTGCTTTAGTTAATAACCAACTGGGCATATCACCACCTGCAGGAGTAGGAACGCTAGGTGCACACACACAAACCTTCCCCAGGGGCAGCTCTTGCTGGTGGACAAATCCCCCTTCACACATGTGGACAATTTATTTACATGGCATAACAGGGTAAATATCAAGAAAAAAATTACACATACAGTGGCAGCAAACCAAAGGGGCGCGTGCTGTGTCCGCCAATTAATGCGGAGAATACGATTTTCCAGTCCACCTTGTAATATATGGTGACTGTATGAGCGACCAACCAAGTAGCCACCTTAGAAACCAGAAAACCTGTGAAATTGATGCCTGATGGTGGAAAGCCTAGAATGCACTCATCGAAGCACTGAAGAAGACCTTTACATAGACTCTTTACAACTACCAACAGGGAGTCCGTCCCACAAAATCCGACTGCGGCATTTAAGTACATTCTAACCACCCCAATTACTTTTGAGGAATGTAGGGCCGTGTCCTCAGGTTATACTGGTTTGGAAGCACGATATCCTCATTCAGGTGAAAGGCTGACACAGCTTTTGGCAAAAAGAAGAGTCTTGGAACAAGACAATTTTACCCTTATGAAGCACCAAACATGGTAGCTTATAAGGACAATGCAGCCATTTGAGATACTCAGCTTGCTGAAGTGATAGCTTCTAGAAATGACACATTTTGAGAAAATGTCAGCAGATCTATGATATTCTTACTACATTTAGGTCTCACAGTGACAATGTTGGCCTGACTTGTGGCATGATGTGCATAACCCCCTGAATGAAAGTGTGGACAAGTGACAGCCATGCCAGTGGACATTGAAACACAAACTGCCAATACAGACACCCGACCCTTGCATAGCTCCCAACTGTCCCCGATTTTGAGGGACTGTCCCTGATTTGGAGCAATGTCCCTCTTTGCTGCTTATTTGTCCCTCATTTTGGTCTGATCTATATAGTTGTATATAAAATGCACTTGTTATCTTTCAAAAAGTGTTTCCCAGTGCTAAACCTTTCATCCAAATTCTAAATTTTAAAAGCCAATATAAAGGAATAGGAGTGGTAAAAAAAAAAAGTCCTTATGGATTTAAATAACCTTTTTTTGGTTAATTGTCCTATATGCCTACATACATTTGCAAGTAGGTGTCCCTCATTCCCATCTCAAAATGTTGGGAGGTATGCCCTTGGCCACCGCTCCACTCTGGAGCTGGTGCTGGAGAAAGGCCAAGAAACAGGCAACTGAAAAAGAATGACAGCACACCCCTAGGGATTCAAACTATGTAAAATATGTCTTCCATGTATGAAAATACTGTACAATTTTGCTGGATGTGGCCTTCGGCATGGAACAAAAGACCGCCTCTGACAACTTTCTGACCCATAGTACTTGACGTTCAAAGGCTGGTAAAGCCAGTGACTACAAAATCAGAGTGGTAAACCAGCCCTTGAGAGCATCTCTTTTTAGAATAGTCGACATAACAGAGCAACCACTAGCAGATAAAAAAGATCCACATACCATGACTTGTCAGGCTACCAGGATCACCAGAATCCCCCTGACCTCTAACTGGCATAGTAGTCACTGCAACAGATTCACTGCTGGGAAAGCATACATACACTGATCAACCATAACATTATGACCACTAACAGGAATGGACATCTGACAGTGGGTGGGATATATTGGGCAGCAACTGAACATGTCCCTAAAGCTGATGTGTTGAAAGCAAAAAAAAAAAAAAAGTGCTGGAAAAACAAGTAGATCCATGGTGGCCCTACCTCACAACTTACAGGACTTAAAGGATCTGCTACTGATGGCTTGGTGCCAGATACCACATCATACCTTCAGAGGTCTAGTGCCATAGATGCCTCAACGTTTTTTTTAATATAGGTAATCATAATGTAATGGAATATTATTATTGTAAATCAGACAGAGTCAGCATGTGATGCAGGATGTTGGCCACTTCCAGCACTGCTGCCATGCTCTCGGTCCCCCTTGATAGTTTACATATGCCATGACTGTGGTGTTGTCTTATCGCACTGATACAGAGTGTCCCTCTAGGAGGTGCATCCAGCAAAGTCCATCTGAACGCTCGAAAATCAGTGCATTGATGGAGAGCAGGTGTTCCTCCGGGCTCCAAGATCCCCGGTACTCATCTCTAGCCATGCAAGCCGGCATCTGTTGTTACTATTTTCCAGGTCAGAGGTAGAAACTACTCCCTGGCTAGTAGCAGTCGAGAGCAGAGTTGTCCACAGCTGAGAAGGTGGTTTTGTCCACCAGAAGGTGCTGCCCCTGGGCTGTCTTGTTTTTTTAGTGAACCTAGTGTTCTACTCCTGCAGGTGGCGGTACACCCAGTTTGTGTTTATGTAAAGCAGAGCGGTGTACTACAATGAGTGAAAGATAGATATTTATTTCCACCAGGCAAATGCTAGCAATGTCAAAAGTTTAGAACATGTGATTAAGCCCCCATTCACACTGGTGCAGCTTTGAAATCACGTTACTTCAGCGCAATTTCAAAGCGGCACATCAGTGTGATTTGCAGCATGACTGCGACAAACAAATCTGACACTTAGTGACACTTTTTGGGGACCAGTAACACCAATACAGTGATCAGTGCTAAAGAAAAAAAAAAAAGAAGTACTGTCACTGTATAAATGACACTGGCAGGGAAGGGATTAACATCAGGGGCAATCAAAGGGTTAACTGTGTTCCCTATGAGTGTTATCTTACTGTGTGGGGGATGGATGCACTCGAGGAAGAGACGCATCTGTTTTCCTGATGAGCAGGAATCACAGATGTCTCTTTTCCTGTCTGACAGAAAGACGATCTGATTTGTTTACATAGGCAAACCGTCCTGCTTTCTCTCCAGCGAGCGATCATGGGTGGCCAGCGGCCATTGCGGCTGCTGGACCCGCTGACTGGCTCCCGCTGTGTCCAATCACAGTGGGAGCGTGTCCCAGAGCCGTGCACGAGAATCACATACAGGTATGTGATTTGGCGCTTAAGGGCCGCCCTGCCACAGTAAATGTACGTGGGGTGGTCCTTAAGTTGTTAGCATGTTATACAGCACAGTGCTTGTGCTTTGTCATTTGGCCCTTCTGTCACCTAAAAAAACCTGGCTGACCCTGCCAGTTTCTGCCCACCCCTTTGTAAACTGACCATGGTATATCATGGCTGCTGAGCCCTGACAACGTGGTAGTTTAGCTGCCTCCGTCATCTGCAGCCCTGCTCTCTCCCATCCTTCTCTGTCCTCTTTCCCCCCCCCCCCCCCCGTCAGCTCGGGACAGTGCCCGCCCCTGCGACTTCTGCCGCACAAATAACATTTAGATTGTCATACGATCAGCGCTGTGTCCGAATCCTGTGTCCCCTTGTGTGAGTGTTATAAAAAAAGAAAAGCTCTCTTATTTCACAGCGCCTCCCAGCGATCACGTGACCGGCCGGCTCTCCCTTTCTCTCCTCCTCCTCTCCCGAGCAACGTCAGCGGGGGAATCTCGACCCCGCCCGCTGCAGCTGTCAGACAAAGAAAGGAGAGAGCCAGCCGGTCACCTGATCGCTGAGAAGCGCTATGAAATGAGGTTTAATCTGTTTTTGCCTTTATAAATCACTGCGCTCAGAATTTGAAGTTTTCCTCCCTCCCCCCTGCAGTCTTCTGGGACACTGACAGGTCCCAGAAGACTGCATCCACCAGTCACGATGCACTGCGCGACTCGTGCATGCACAGTGGGCACCCGTCTGTGAAGCCGCAAGCTGTCACAGCCGAGTGCCCATAGTGAAGATGCTGGCACCGGGGACTGAAGACAGCAGGTGAGACCGACTGGGGTGAGCACACCGCTGGATTGTGGGACAGGTGAGTGGCTGTTTTTTTATGAGGCAGCAGCTACAGTTTTTGTAGCTGTTCACTTTTATTTTTTCCACAGGGCACTGGAACTCCTCTTTAATGGCCCTGTAATCTATTTTTCAGGAAATTGCTTCTTACTGTGTTTTTCTGCCTCCTTGTAACATTCTCCATAAGCGCAAAAGAAGCATCTGAAACTTAAATCATACTGATGCCATCCACACAAGCACCAAACTCTAGATCTGTTTGATACTTGGTAAAAATGCCTGTTGATCCTGCCAGAAACCCACTAAGCTTGTAAGTTCCTGTAGTGAGCCAACAATACTACTTTTGTTGCACTGAAATCCCAAGCAGTGTCATCAGCCTAACCCAGTTCACCTCTCTAAAACTAAAGAACACGAGACCAGTAAGCCGAGATATTTTATATCCTTGTACTTGGATTTAGACACACTTTACCAGCATTAGTAACATGCCTAAAGTGCATCTATGGTCAAAATGTAAAATCATATATTAAGTTCCATATTGTATTTCAATTTCCAGCCTACTAATCTGAACAATCTTGAAGTTTGTCAAGTTACTTTGTGAAGATCCCCACATAATTACTTTGAATTCTGTGACACAGATTCACTATAAGCTGTGAGCAGACACTGCTGTGTCACAGAATTCACAGAGCCTGCCTTCTGAACTATAGAGCTG
Organism: Aquarana catesbeiana; assembly: GCF_042186555.1. Taxonomy (NCBI): domain Eukaryota; kingdom Metazoa; phylum Chordata; class Amphibia; order Anura; family Ranidae; genus Aquarana; species Aquarana catesbeiana. The sequence goes on from NC_133331.1 coordinate 43,295,334, forward strand.
CTGGGAGGTGAAGTTTCAGGAGGCAGAGTCAGTACAGAATCACCGCTTCCAGGTACCATGGGATATGTAGTCCTTAAAAATTGAGCGTAAACAGCGGAGGAGGAGCTTCTGAAGCATGCAGGGAGTCCAGGAAGTTGTGGAAAGACAGCCAGCTGACAGGCAGAGCTCACAATATGAAAGGATATTTTTAATGTAAGCTTTTTTGGGTTGCCAAATATAAAGTATTGTTTGTATTGTTTTTACAATGAAGACGTTAAAAAAATGAAAGTGTATGCTGTGATCACAGCTGAACAAGATCCCAATCAAAGTAAATGAAAAAAAATACAAGTACAATTTTAGTAAATACAGAATGACAGACCATTGCATGCCCTTCTAGGCACAACATAAGATCACTCATAAAACCTTGAACTGACAATTATATAAAACAATACAGTAAAAATCCCAATTACACAAGGTAACACAAGTAGCAAAATGTAACAATGCCATATAAATAAGTGTGCAGTTATATCAAACTCCAATAAAATAATGCATTTGCTGAATAAATATTAAAAGTTATAAAGCAAAAATTGAAAAATTACATAAAAACAAACATAAATAAACTGAAACATCATATAGTAGATCCTATTGAAATATCGCCAGTATAACTGGTATTACTGGTAGGTAAAAGACTGATATTAAGGAATAAAGTGTGGCGTTAAAAAAGACTTGTTCTTTATTGTGTTCTTTATACCCCAGTTGAAGTCCTCGCGGACGAAACGTGTCGGGTTTGATATGCCTGTCTTGCCACGATTGAATAAGCGCTTTTTTTATTGATTTTATACGTTTTTGTACCCGGCCCCTGTTGTCGTCTATGGGCCAATGTACCTTTATTATACCTGGTCTCTATTGTTGTCTATGAGCCAGTGTATTTCTTTTATCGCAAAACTCTTATTAAAGTTTTTGGAAGCAGTCTTACGCTATGTGGAATTTTTTTCCCTAACTTCTTCACCTGAGGATTTGTTTGAAGAACCGAGCACTGACTATGGGAGGCTGTTCTTTGGGGATCTTCATCTTCCGGTGTCTCTACTAGCGAATAAACAGCATTGCAACCACCTGCTGTCTGCTCTGCCATAAGCCTGCCTGGACTCCGAAGCCGCTGGCTGGTGAGTCCACCACCTCTGGTAAGAGTATTTTTTACCTATCTATCTACATTAGCAGTTTGACCAGCAGAGCATATGGGAACCATCCTTACATTCCAAAAGAAGCCTCATTGGTCAAGTTTCCAGTTATATTTCTAGAGGACTTTTATTTGGACTTTCACTGTTCATCCGGGCTATAGCAAAAACACCATTTGCATGAATGTCGTTGCACTTATATTTATACATTTCCCATTTGCACTCATCGATTTAATATATATGCACCTGAATGTTGCCTGTTATGAGTAGGCAAACACATTTGCAGATCTGCTCATGAGCACAATAGATGTGTATTCACATTTTTTTAGTGTTTCATATACTTGATTCTAATTTTGGCACTATGTTTGCTTTTGCCTTTTTTCTCTTTTTTACGTTTTAATAAGACACTTAATTGATATAATCTCACAGTGATATTCCCTTGGGGGTAAACGCAACTAATTCCCCATTTTGATTGTTTTCCATTGGATCTTGTTTGTAATACACACTTTATATGTGGGATTATATGAGTGATCACTTCACAGAGATACCCTTTTCCCATTGCGTATAAGTATTATTTACACACAGGATTAGCGAAAGTCCTATTTTCATCAAACACCTTATTGGGCTAGATTTGGCCCCCAGACTGTTATTCTGGTGGGTCTTGCACAATAAAGAACAAGTCTTTTTTAGCGCCACACTTTATTCCTTATTTCTGATTCACAATTTGTCTGATTGTTGTGTTGGCAGCTTTCCATATTTTTGGATTGGCGCAATATTATTTCCAATTCAAAAGACTGATATTAACTTTTTAAATCCAGTCCCACCGCTACCTAAGTCCTCTGGTAAGCAGTCTCCTTGGCTTTATTAGAGCTACTGCACATTTTCTAATTTCTGTAGCCTTCACTCTGGTGTTTTGTGTGCGCTCAATATAAAGGATACATTCACTTTAAAAAAATAAATAAAATAAATGTAACATTTTTTGCAGGTAAACAAAATGTGCATTGATTCTTTTTTCTTGGAGTCTGTAAAGCATTGCAATAGCGATCAACAGATCGCTGGTGCCATGCAGATCTCCTGTAGATCTGTCAGTGTATTTGTGTGCCCGTACATCCTGGCAATGGTGTATCATCCATGGGTGCAGGGTGTTCATTGAACACAGACCCTGAGAGGGGGGGCACTGTGCTCTGACCCACACTGCACCGTGTCCTCCTCCAGCATCCTCCTCCAACCCACATGCCCCCCCCCCTCCCCCGACTTCCCTCCTCTCTCCCTCCAGCTGTGGTGGTGGTGGTGGGGGGGGGGGGGAATATGCCAGGATTGAGGGCAGAGGAAGGGGCCAGAAAGCATGTCACTTACCGGCCCCTTTCTTTTCTGAATGAGCAGAGTCCGTGATCACTGACTGTCCATTCAGAACTGAAGCATCCTAAACTGTGTTTACTCTGCTTCAGTTTATGAAAGAGGAGGAGCCTCTGTCTCCTGTCCATTCATCTTCAGTGCAACTGAGGCTGCAGAGAAAAGGAATCTCTGTCTTCCGTCCCTTTCTCTGTCTCAAAGGGGAGATGTAAGGAGTCTGATTAGACCCCCAATATCTCAAAGCCCCCCAACAGGCCTGATTAAAGAAAAAAAACCTGGAATTGTAATAAATATTTAAAAAAAAAAAAAAAAAAAAATGATACTGTCCACCCCCCAAGAAAAAAGCATTGTGAGAAAATACAAATAAATTGTAAAAAATATTAAAATTAAATACTGACACCAACCTGCACATACTACCCACCGCCATACACTCCATACACCTCTCCTGCACATACTACCCACTGCTATACACTCCGCACATACATTCCTTATTTAACATTACCGCATTCTGCACTACGCATGTCTTGTCAGACTATTAAACCACACCCCCTTTAAGCCACGCCGAATATTTAGCGCAATTTTAACCAAGCCCACTTTTCCTTCTGTGCACCACATTTTTTTGGTTTATCGATGCCTAGGGCCCACTTTTTATCTTGCACACGGACCCACTGATTTCATAATATGCTCCTGCATACGGGCAAGCAGATACATTGACAAGAAGAATCAATTAACTACCACTGAGCTCCACAGCGCCATGGTAATTTATTGAAAACTACAAGCCGACAGCCGCAAAGAATGAACATTCACACACAGAGCTAATTTTAAAAAAGTGGCTGCTAGTACTAGGAACTTCTCCCCGTACTGCTGGGGAGGGGGGGGGGGGGCGAGCAGCAGCTGCAGCATTGGGAACATGTAACAATTACCAAATATGTACCCAAATGGGTGAAACATGAAACATGTTCCCAAAAAGGTGAATGTATCCTTTAAGCCTCTGTTCACCCATCCAGCTGGTGCCATGGAGGCATTGCTATTTCATTTTCCAAGATATTAGACTATACAATTTCAATGAATATCTGATGATGGCTACAGAACATCTATTGACTCACAAATCTCATTTTTCATAAGGTTTACTATCTCAAGAGATGGGAAGATGGCTTGTTCTATGCTTTTTAGACACAGCTAGACTGTGGCGCCAGACATGGCCAGAAACTCCAATTCCTATTTATTTTAATGCAACGCAGTATAAGGAGAGTGTTACAGAGTGCTTGTATGTATTAAAGCCAGTTTTTTTTTTTGGAGGATAGAGTTGGGAAGAGTTATGGCTTCTATTTTTGCTTGTAACCACTGGGGAGACTTCCCCTCACTTTCTGTCTATGAAGCTCACATAGCACATCTGGGTAAGATTTCACCACTAGAGTTTCCATAACTTCCTCTTCTAGCAGGCAAAATCTTCCCTATAGGGACACAGATGGCAATAAAAACCAGACAGAGGATCGATCTAAACAAATTAAAATGTTTTATCTGAATCTTATACTGCTTCTATTTCCTCCACTTAGGTCTCAGACTACACTCAGCTCCCTGCTCTGTATTGTGTGTGAAATCAGATCACCGTCCCTTGCCTGCTTGAGCTCAGAAATATTGTGTAAATTGCATGCTTTAGGAGGCTGTAGAGAAGAAAGGGCTACAGGTAAACCTGTAAAAAACTTATGTATGAGGATTTGTTTAATCTCTGTGCAGCACCAGAGGCCAGTCACTTCAGCGAGTATATGTAAGGGTTTCCAACCACTTTTAGACATCTACTTGACAACCAACACACTGCCATCCCATAAAGCACTGTCAGCTAAAAACCATTCCCCTTCCAAACACTGTAGCTCGTAAAAAGGAGATACATTCATGGTTACATTAAAGTGAGTTAGTAGTTGATACTAGAGTAAGCATATTCTCGCAAATGTGTTTTTCACATTAATCCCAAACTCTGCTGTGTATGGCCTACAGTGAAGAGGAATATAACCAGCAGTATGCATCCCACATGCTGGGAAACATTGAGCTAAAAGAATTTACGGTTTGTACCTACTGTCACTTATTTTTGAACTGCATTTCCAGTGTAGCAGTGAGAGGTACAACATTTCCAGACGGATTTCCTGGAGACTACCAGAAGGCTGCACAGTGCTGGAGACCCGTACAAAAGGCTTTAGCAAAACCAGAAAAAAAAAAAAACAAAAAAAAAACAACTCAGCAGCATCTGGGATTCTTACCAATACATATCCTTTTTTTATTGCACTGTCCACATCTAAAAGTGGTGGCTACGTGATCAAACCACATAAATCAGCTTGTCCTATTCAGCTCCATACAGACCCCCTTGGATGGAAACATGGGTATTGCCATTAGATTATGATGCCACGAGAAATGATTGGTAAGTCTCAGTAAATGCTGCTGCTGCAGAATTTTTTTCTGGTACAGATTACTTGTGTGATAAGCACTTGTCATCTTCAACAGCGAAAAATTAAAACAGATCAATTAAATGCGTCATCAAGCCACTAGATTCAGTACAAAGGACAGATAGAATTCATATTATTGATTTTGTGTTACGATCTCCCATGGTAGTGTAAAAGATACTTAGAACACATTATAAAGACCATATCTAAGAATGTCAAGTATTTTTTTAAAACCAGCAGATCAAACGGTAATAAAGCCAATACAATACAAAGGGCTCACACATCCTATTAAAGTACATATACAGATGACTAGTGCTACTTCTCCAATTAAGAGGAGTATTATACACCAAGTGCAAGCAGATAACCATCCAACCTCCTTTATTACAGATGACAAAGTAAAGGTTAGCTTTAACTGTATGTGTTTAAGACCTTCGTTTATCCTTTCCTAATTTGCGGTGGAAGAATAAAAATGGCACTGGGCATAAAGAGCAACAATTCTGGAGATTTTTTATATAAAAGGCAGCATGTGTTTCTTTTTTCTTTTATCCTTTATTTATGCATTTAACAGAAGGTTAGAACAAAGCAAGGATTAGAAGCTGGACAAAACAGCCAGCTACAAAAACACCAGGCAACCAGTGTGGGTGTCATAAACATACCCTGGGAACACGGATTGACACAGAGAGGTCAGTTACATGAATAATAGACCATGTTGCCAATCGTCAGTATTTTTACTGGAAGCCAGTAAAAAACGGGCACTTTAAAATGCTAGTGACAGGAAAATGTTGTCAATAAAATAATCTGGCTGACACGCTTGACTCGGAGCTGCAGTATCGGTCTGGAGCTGGCCAAGACCATCCCAGTGCCTGCTACTGTGTTCAGGTGGTGATCTGGCAGAGGTGGTGTCTGAAACTTTTACTGTAACTTTTTTAAATGTCAGTAATAAAACTTGGCAGAGGCAGTAAATTTCAATCTGGTAGGTTGGCAACACTGATAATAATTCACCCAGTGTTTTAAAACTTACAACTTTTGGGGGTCCACCGCCATCATCATTCCAGCAAAGGACAAGATAGATATAGAGGCAGACATAAGAAAAAAAGGGGGGGGGGGGGGGGGGGGCGAGTGTAAAAGGAAGGGGAACAAAAAAAAAAAAAAAAAAAAAAGGGGGGGGGGGCACAGGGAGGGAAGATGGGGCCAGGGGGCTACTGGGACTGCAACAGAATGGGGACAATAAGGAATCATAGTCCCGAGAATATGTAAACAGAGACCAGTGGAACCAGACGGTTATAAATTTCCCTTCAGTGTCCTTGAGCACTGCCATGAGGCTTTGCATGCTGCAAATTTCAGTGATTTTTTCGAGCAACGGCACGGGGAGGCTCCTGCTTCCATATGCCTGGGATGCAAGCCCTAGCAGCATTTACCAAATGGATCAACATAGTTTCCTTGTAGTGTTTCCTGGGAGGTGAGAAGCATGTAACAAATATTGGGCCAGGTCTGTTCCCAGATCAAAATCAGTCAATAGGTTAATAACCGATCTGACAGTGGACAAAAAGTGTTGAAGTGCAATAGGGTACCCTTTTTTTCTGGCATCGCCAACAGGTTCCAGATGTTCGTGGAAATATTTTACGGAGAACCGCTGAGACTCTGTACCACCGTGCCAGGAGCTTATACCTCAGTTCTGTATCCTGGTTAGCAATGAATGCGTAATGTGCAAAATACAGAATGTCCTCCCTCTGAGCTGGTGAAAGAGAAAAACCCAAGTCGCATTCCCAATTGAATAGAAATGGTGTCACAAAATTCTCCTCAGGGAGGACCAAGAGCTTATATGTGGCGGCGACCGAATGAGCCGATGGCACAAATGCATTCGAAAGATGTTTCGGAAGTTTGGAGCATGCCACATTTCCCCACTGGAAGTAGGTAATGACGAAGTTGTTGAAGTCTCCATGGATCCAAGGAGGGATCAAACGTTTGCTGAATAGAATGGGTGGGTTTCAGGCCTGTGTCACTAACGGAATTAATGCGGTAAGTACCCGAATGCAGAAGTCGCCTAAAGCGATGGTTTGAGAGTCTAGGCGGGAACTCTGGGTTTCCCAGGAATGGAGTCAAACAAAAAGTTTGGGAGAGAATTCATTGCCCTGCAGGTGGGCTCACCTAGTTGGGCTGATCAGCGGATGGCCTCTGAGACCCTTCGAGAATGACCGGTGGACCCAAGGAAGGCAGAGTAGAGGTAAGTCTGTGGTAGACTGCTCTAAAGAAATCCACTGCTTAGTATCATAGGCTCCACACCAGTAAATATAATAAACTTTCCTATGTATTTACTAATGCTAGCAGCATGAGGATTAAACTAATCAATGTTGATTGGGAGAGGGAAGATCTACTTTAAGTGCCAAAAAGTTTAGAACCTCTGACAAGGTTTTTATTGCTTGGCAATCAATTGGGTACAGATGCATCAGTTACTACATATTAAGATGTGCCACCGTCTCTAGCCCCTTGCTGCCCGGGGCAATTTTAACATTTCTCTCATACATGTAAAAATCCACATTTTTTTGTTTTTGCTATAAAATGACCTAAAACCCCCAAATATGATATAATTTCTGAAAGCAAAAGCTCTGAAGACTAAAGTGGTGGTTGTTGCAATTTTTTTTTAGGTCACACGATATTTGCGCAGCAACTTATCAAATGCAAAGTTTAGGAAAAAATAAACTTTAATCGTTGTGCACACAAACCCAATACCCATTTACAATACTCAAATATAAAACATTATGCTATGATGAGTAGATGGATACTGAACATGTCATGCTTTAACCGCTTCAGCCCCGGAAGATTTTACCCCCCTTCCTGACCAGAGGACTTTTTGCGATTCGGCACTGCGTCGCTTTAACCGACAATTGCGCGGCCGAGCGACGTTACACCGAAACAAAATTGATGTCCTTTTGTTCCCACAAATCGAGCTTTCTTTTGGTGGTATTTGATCACCTCTGCAGTTTTTATTTTTTGCGCTATAAACAAAAATATATAAAAAAAAAAACCAAAATTCTTCCTCAGTTTAGGCCGATATGTATTCTTCTACATATTTTTGGTAAAGAAAGAAAAAAAAATATCGCAATAAGCGTATATTGATTGGTTTGCACAAAAGTTTACAAAAGCGTCTACAAAATAATGGATAGTTTTATGACATTTTTATTATTATTTTTTTTATTAGTAATGGCGGCGATCTGCGATTTTTATCGTGACTGCAACATTATGGCGGACACATCGGACACTTTTGACACTATTTTGGGACCAGTGACATTTATACAGCGATCAGTGCTATAAAAACGCACTGCTTACTATGTAAATGACACTGGCAGGGTAGGGGTTAAACACTAGGGAGCGATCAAGGGGTTAAGTGTGTCCTAGGGAGTGATTCTAACTGTGGGGGGGTGGGCTACCACTGACATGACAGCGATCACTGCTCCTGATGACAGGGGGCAGTAGATCTCTGTCATGTCACTAGGCAGAATGGGGAAATGCCTTGTTTACATAGGCACCTTCCCGTTCTGCTGCTCCGTGACACAATCGCGGGACACCAGCAGACATGGAGTTCGCAGGACCCGCGGGTACGGTCATGCTGTATGCGGCGATAAGAGGGGGATGTACAGGTACGCCTATTTGCCCACCGCTGCCATGTGCCAACGTATATCGGCGTGCAGCAGTCGGCAAGTGGTAAAAACTGCACACACCCAATGGAATGGCAGCAAACTATGGTACATATATTATCCAGTTATTAATAGGCAACATTTTAAAAGCTGTTACAGATTGCTCGCCTGTAGTTATCACCGCGTATTCCAACAACGAAACAGTGGATTGAACAGGTAAAATACCATTCTCATTAAGGAAAAGTTATCATATCAACATAGAAAAGCTCCTAACAAATTCTATAGAATATGGCAGCCATGGCAAGACGCTCCGGGTCTAGCGCCATCCCAACTGGTGCTGGGACGCCTGCTCCAGATATAATCTCTCTGTGCCGCTAGATCTATGGTGACAGACAGTCTGCAACTAAGGGCCTTCTGGCTTGGTCACGGCCGTATGTACGGTCATTTGTCCCTTCATCTCACTGGACAGCTAATAAAAATGCCTGTTAAAGACCTACGGAGCATTGTCACGATAATACACACTTCTCTTTCTTTTGTTAGGTTGTTTGCCTTCCCATTGGAAGGTAGGTAGTTTACATACATTGTTTGAGTATCTATATCTGTTTTTGTGTCGATCATTCAAAGAGTCCGTTCACCATGTGCAAGTAGGATAACATTTATATTAAGTATACGGATATTACTACTGTGCTCCATGATATATGGAGCTGTTATTATACCTTAGCTCTTTGAGCCTTGTACATCCTTTATACACAGTATTGACCTCACTGTATATGCAAATGGTTTCCTTCTGAATTTGATCTTTGTTTATTGTACAACTGCATCTGTGACACAATAAAGTCCTTTTTTCTGAGTTAAAAAAAAGCTGTTACAGGATACCAGTGTAGAGTTAAACTTAAGTTCTAGCGCTAGAATTATTGCTCTCACTCTGATGTTTGTGGCAATACCTCACGTGTGGTGTGATCACTGTTTGAATATGCATGCGGGGCCTTCATGTGTAAACACCGGAAGACGGGGTGCTTTAAAAAAAAAAAAAAAAAAAAAATCACTTTATTTAAATTTATTTTTTTTTTTTTCTTTTTTACATTTCTTCTTTTTTTTTGTATTCAACTTTATTGCTATCACAAGGGATGAACACCCCCCTGTGATGGCATGGACAGTGACAGGTACACTTTATGGAGAAATCTGGGGTCTGTTAGGCCCCAGATCTCTCCACTGCCCTTCAAAACACCTGATTAAAACAAGATCAGTTTGATCGGCTGCTTTACTAGCCAATAACAGCTAACAACCAACCAACCAAAACTGGAAGTGACAAAATCCTCACTGCAGCCAGTTTCATACACTAAAGCGAATATTTGGGAACTAATGTTGCAGTAGGGGGTGGGTTTCTTCCTCTTTGTAAAAGTGGTCAGGCAGCTGGATCACTTTTATGAAAAAACATAATTTGGCAGAAAATTTTGATACCAGGATTGTGGCTGCAACTGCAACCATGATCCTGGTATAACCATTTAAACCCAAGGATGTACGGGTACATCCTTTTGTAGAAAGTGGCTAGAGTACTTAAAGTGGATGTAAACCCGATTCATTAAATTTGACCTGGGCACATATATCTGTAGCGTTTACTTATCTCTCTCCAAAGCCCCGAGTCCCGTTCCTCTGTTATCAGCATGATAACTTCTGACAGGTTCTCTGAGACAGGAGAAGAAACCAGTCTGAAATGTGTGTCGGGGTGGGTGCTATGAATAGATTAGCAGAGAGCTTGTCTTGTCACAGCACAGCTCTGAAAGTATCTTCATTCTTCTGCCTGGAGTGGGGGTGTGTGCCTTTTCTTCCAATCAGCTGTCACACAGTATATGCCAAGACTACACTCTTACTGTTGAATGAGGAAGTAAAAATTCTAACCTGATATAAGAATTCTAAAGAATATAGCAAGCTGAAGATAACAGATATACATGTAAAACGTATGTAGGGAGATTTGTTTCATCCCTGTCTATCATCTGAGGCTGTTTACTTCGCTAGGTATAGGAGAGGGTTTACATCCACTTTAAGGGAATTTGTGAGCACAGAAGTCAGTAGCAAAATAGCAAACCCCAATTGCTCACTGAATACATACACTTTAATATATCCAGAAAATATAAGAGAAATGTATATGATAGCTATAGGATATATACCTCACAGATATCATTAAAAAATACATATACGTTTTAGCATTGTCAACTCAATAAAACCATATAAAAAAAAATTAAAAAAAGAAGAAGAGCGCTGGTGTACATTACAATTGCTTGGTTTCTAACTATATTCCTGTAAATCCCATCATTGATACAGCATATAAATATCAATATACTCCATACAACAAAAAGATTCTAAGCATCAACCACTGATGGAGCTATAATAAAATGTTTTATTGCTGTCTGCTCTTTTCTGTTGCAGTGATAACTGCATCCCCCAATTTAATGAACAGGTGTCACAGGGACAGGACATAAGGGAGAATCTCCCCAAGCGAGTCATAGACAGAAGGAAAAACCTAAAAGAAAAGTGAATTCTACTCAAAACTACATAAAGAAAATACACAGTACATGACCTGAATAACTGTTCTAGACACAACGCCATTAGAACATATAGACAGAAGGAAAGTACTAAAGGTCACCACCAACAATCTCCAGGTTTCCCACTGTACAGTCAGACAGATGATAGAGACCAAAACCTCAAAACAAATGATCTAGGAGTAAATTCACTACAGGCTCTTTCTCATGGGTGGCTGGGGGTGGTAAAAAGAGGTGGCTAAGCTGTGGTAAAACCACGCCTCAACTGCCAACCAGAATTCCGACATTACAGCCTGACAGGAATGTCCACATGCCATAACCGTAATGCTTTGCTTAAATTTTAACACCCCCTGCCAAACTCCTCCCATTAAAGTCAATGGAGCTGCACCGCAACTGCAAGGCAAACACTTGCCTTGCAGTTGCAGTGTGGACCTGCAAGGTAAAATTGGCATTCAGCAATTAAAAAAAACAAAAAAAACCCCCCGGTGTCAGGAGTCGGTAGTAGCGCCTCCCGTGCAACGGTCAGCCGCCGCTATACCGCCCTCTGAATAGCAATCCATTCCAGATGGCTTATTAGTGGAAGGTAAGTTTACCACTTGTCTGAAAGAGACCTAAGGCATTTAAGACACATTTCTGGAGACGTGTATTTAGGTGGAAACCTTGCGCCAAAATTTATGGAAAACCTGCGGCATTCCTTTGTTAGTAGCAATACATATGGGGGAGAGAGGAGGAGGAAGAAGAGGAAGGAGGGAGGAGGGAGGAGGGAGGAGGGAGGAGGGAGGAGGGAGGAGGGAGGAGGAGGCTACCCATCTTTAAATATTAAAAAAAAAAAAAAAAACAAAGCTCCATGTCACCAATAATTAACAAAAAATGTGTGCTAAAATCAATAAACTGAAAAAAAGACTGCTGCAACCCACATACTAAAATGTTCCTGAAGATGCAACGTTTAACGAAACACGTCGGATGGAGCTGGTTCATGACATCATCACGCACTCCGGAGGTTTGATGTCGGTGCGATGTGCGATCTTCTGTTGCTGCAACAAGCCTATCAGCTTATACCATGTTGAATAAATCCCGCTTTTAAATGATACTGGGCCATTGAATGATTTTATTTTCTGAGTGGCACATGAAAAGTGGCATCTATATTCATTGGAGCCATGGTGAGAGCCATCTAGTGGTGGACCCTGTTGTGGCAGCCGTGGAGCCTGAGGTTTGTCTCCGACTACAAAAGGTCTCTCATCTCATGCTATTAACCTCTTAGGATCTGGAGGTTAATTACTCTTGGTAAGGAGTGAGCACTTGAAGTGACAGTGGTGCACACTTGGCATTCAAGGATATTAGAAGATTACAGATTATATGAACTTTTGAAATGAAGAATTATATCAGTTTTGAAAGTCAACATGTTTTTAATATCAGATAACAGAACAGTTGAGATCAGGTTATACGGAAGACAGCAGCAGAGAAAGGTTACCCAGCAGGGTGTTTGTAACAAGGAGTTCGTGTAAATAGGAATTCATCTCCTTCAAATGGCCAGCTGTTGCTGGAATGCTGACCTGGTTCAAGAAATTTGATGGTAATATAACAGTGCCACCTGGTGGAGACCGCAATATACTTCCTGGAAGATGTTCGGGGGAATAACATACTTCCTGGAAGATGTTCGGGGGGGATAATATACTTCCTGGTAATTAAGAACCGTCTTTTAATAGCTTCTCATTGGACAGAGGACTGACGGGTGAGCAGATGGTGTTTGTGTGGGTTGTGTCTGAGTGTGCTTTAAAAAGGCAATGGCCAGCGATGGTCTGTTCCTTTTTCTCTGTCCTAGAGCCCAGCAAGCATACAGAATCCTTAAGGAACGACTTCCAGTATCGTATCACCCCTGATCTTTTTGTTTTATATGCTCTGTAGTATTCTTTTAGTGTTTTATGTTAGCATTTCTACTTTCTTTGTAAATAAATGAGACCTTTGCTTCTTTTTTATTTCTATAGCTAACATAGTTATTGTTATCAGCACCATTAACATTACCAGAGCTTTGATAGACTAGCTAACTATAGGAATAAAGAAGATAATACATAGTTATAATTTAAATTGGGGGGGGGGGAGCCAAAACCACCCCCTATTTATTTCAAACAGTTTGCACATTCTTTATGCACAAGAGCACTTTTGTTTGTAATTATGTGATATACATTTTTTATATATTTGATTGTATATTTGAATTGAATTATTTATATAAAATTAATGATTATTACTTATTTATAAAATTGAGCACTTTTGGAATTGATTGTTTAACCGCTTGCCGACCAGCCGCCGTCATTATACTGCGGCAGGTCGGCACGATCCAGCGAACCGTCGTACCTGTACATCGGCTCCTTTGAGCGGGATAGTAGGTGCGCGCCCACTGCACTGCCGGGGTGCCGATGCGCATGACCGCCGGTCACGCGCGATCGCAGGTACGAGAGCCAGAACAGGGACGTGTGTGTAAATACACAAATCCCTGTTCTGTGAGAGGAGAGGCAGATCGTGAGTTCCTACTAGCTAGGAACAGCGATCTGTCATTTCCTCAAGTCACTCCCATCCCCATACAGTTAGAACACACACTGGGTAACCCAGGTAACCCCTTGATCGCCCCCTAGTGTTAACCCCTTCCCTGCCAGTGACATTTACACAGTAATCAATGCATTTTTATAGCACTGATCGCTGTATAATTGTCAATGGTCCCAGAAATGTGTCAAAAGTGTCCAATCTGTCCGCCATAATGTCGCAGTCCCAATAAAAAAAAAAAAAAAAAAAAAAAAAAAATCGCAGATCACCACCATTATTAGTAAAAAAAAAAAAAAATAATAATAATAAAAATGCCATAAATCTTTCCCCTATTTTGTAGACGCTATAACTTTTGCGCAAACTAATCAATATACCCTTATTGCGATTTTTATTACCAAAAATATGTAGCAGAATACATATTGGCCTAAACAGAGGAAAAAAATTTGCTTTTTAAAAAAAAAAAAAAAAATGGGGATATTTATTATAGCAAAAAGTACAAACTATTGTGCTTTTTTTCAAAATTGTTGCTCTTTTTTGTTTATAGCGCAAAAAATAAAAACCACAGAGATGATCAAATACCACTAAAAGAAAGCACTATTTGTGGGAAAAAAAGGACGTCAATTTTGTTTGGGTGTAAGGTCGCACGACCGCGCAATTGTCAGTTAAAGCGACGCAGTGCCGTGTCGCGAAAAATGGCCTGGTCATTGAGCAGCCAAATCTTCCAGGGAAATTTTACCTGTCCCCCCCCCCCCCAAACCTCAAAAGTTCCGGTGCATCCCTAAACAACTTTAGGTCATATGTAAATTCAAAACTTTTATTTGTCAACTTACATTTTTTATAGCACTTCCTGGTATTTATTAGCCACTGGTGATGTAGCCAGGGTCTCACAGCTGCCCCCTGGGAAGGCTACGTCACCAGTGCCTTTCAGGGAGATCGTGTTTGTAAACAGCAAAATTTTGCAAGATTACAGGGGAAAAATTATTTTTTTGCTACAGGGAAAGATGTAGTGAAGACAAGAAGAAGCTGGCCATCGATGACATTTTTTTTTTAAATGGCGATGCAGGTTGTGGAGCCCAGGCAGGTCAGGCCAATAGGAGTAAGGAAAAAAACAAAAACAGTGTGTTACTTATATGTAGGTTTCCCTAAATGTATTTAGTTAGTGTTAATAGTTTATTAAGATGTGGGATGGAGGGGGGGCTTTAACCACTTAAGGACCGCCACGCGTACATTTACTGTGGCAGGGCGGCCCTTAAGTGCAAAATCACGTACCTGTACGTGATTCCCTTTGTCGGCTATGGGGGGACACAGCAGGAGCCAATCAGTGTGTTCGGTGGCAGTGATGGCTTCCGGGACCCGCCAACTGCGCGTAGGAGAGCCAGAACGGCAGTCTGTCTATGTAAACAAGGCACACCACTGTTCTGTCACAGAGGGAGAGAGAGATCTTGTGCTCCTGCTAATCAGGAACAGAGATGGCTCTCTTCCTCCAGTCAGTCCATCCCCCACACAGAAAACATTCCCTTGGAGCACACTTAACCCTTTGATCGCCCCTGATGTGAACCCCTTCCCTGCCAGTGTCAGGGCATTTTTTTTTAGCACCGATCACTGTAATGGTGTCACTGATCCCCAAAAAGTGTCACTCGGTGTCAGACTTGTCTGGCGCAATATCGCAGTCCCGCTAAAAATCGCTGCCATTACTTTTGCACAAACCAATCAATATGCGCTTGGGATTTTTTTTTTTTTACTAAAAACATGTAGCAGAATACAAATTTGCATAAATGGATGAACAAATTTGTTTTTTTTTTTTTTGTTTTGCCGGTCTTTTTTTGTTTATAGCGTAAAAAAAAAAAACAAAAAAAACAGATACCACCAAAAGAAATCTCTTCCTGTGGGAAAAAAAAGGACATCAAATTTTATTTGGGCACAACATTGCACAACCGTGCAATTGTCAATTAAAGCAACGCAGTGCTGTATCACAAAAAATGGCCTGTTTAGGAAAGGGGGATAAAATTTTCTGGAGCTGAAGTGGTTAGCATCATGTCAGGTGCATGTTTGAAAAGGGAAAACATTAAATGTGCATGCATTTTTCCTATATTGCATAGATAATGTGACAGAGATACTTACGAATATATTGTGCCATACGCATGCGTCTTCAGATCTTCCTCTTCTATAGAAAATTTAAACCAGTTTTTGACAGGGCCTCTAATTTGATAAGCGTTATTGATATCCCAATACAGCTCGATACTGTGGTGATTCACCTTCCCTACTATGGGAGGATCAGGGCGTGGAAAAGCAACCTTGCCTGGGAAAAAAAAGAAAAAAAAAAAGAAGTATTTTGTTCAGTAATGCAGAACCTAAATGGAATAATGGAATGTACATGGAATTGTCAGATATAGACAAGAGAAATGGGAATTGTAAATGTTTCGTAATTAGTTTGGTTATCCTTACATAATGTCGGGTCTTGCATTTGTCTGAAATAATTAAAAAGTGTATATTGATTTATATAGGTTTAGCTCAAGAGCATAAATTAGCATTTATAAGCCTCTGACAGCTAATTACATTAGAGATCATGAAGTTGTACTAGAGCGGTGAATCAAGCCCACTGCACAGAGAGAATACCAAATGCAGGCAGAGATGCCTTACCAAGCAAGGCCATTTACTGGTGTTATTTGTCTACAAAGAACAAACCCACAGAGCTGGAACTAGTAGCAAGGTGAGAAAAAAGATCATTAACCACTTTTGTGAAAGCGCAAAAGCAACAAAGCTCTTCACTAGAGATTAACCACTTACTGCTATGAGTACTAAATTGACAGAATTTAAACTTAAAGTAGTAGTCTGTATTTGGATATGAACCTACAGGTAAGCTTATAATAAAAAGGTTAAATAAATATCTCCTAAACGTGCACTGTTTAGAAGATATTCTAGGGAGTAGCAGCCAATGACGTCATGCGCTCTGAAGGAACAGGATAACCCGTGCCATTCCTTCAGAGCTCTGTGCCGCGGCCCTGACTCCTGTCATCGCGGCTCGGGCATTGAAGCAGCTGAAGCCCGACAACCCAGAAGGAAGACCGGGTGAAGATGGAACCCTCAGCAGCGGTGACAACGTGCCACTGGAGGGATTTGTTTCAAGGCAAGTCTTTTATAATGTGCTAGTATACAATGCATACAATACTAGCGCCTTATGCCTTTACCTTCCAGGGTTTTTTTTTTTTTTTTACACTACCGCTGTAAAGCAGAACTTCACTCTCTCAATCAACATTACCTATTTTTAGTAAATAGATAAGAAAGTATATTATATATATTATATTATAGTATTATTTATTTATATTTACTTGTTTTAAACTTTTACATGTCAGTTACTTCCTGGTTTCTAGGCCTAGGCAAATGATTGGTCAAAAGAAATGTGTTGCACTGTCACTAATTAATAAAGTACATTAATATTAAATCAATCCAATATAAACCATACATTTATAAAGTGCATCAGTGATGAATGTTTTGATTCATATTAAATAATATAATAAGTGCAAGAATTTTCATAAAGTGTGGAACATTTGGGTGGAATCCGCTTATACTAATGCTGATTCTTCAGATGACTAGTTAACGCTTGGATAGGGAATTAACGGTATATATTGTTGTACAACTCTACATTTCTGCTTCATTAGAGGGCGTCTTTCCTGACACATAAGATATGGGAGAGTGCGTATTTTCATAAATTCCTGAGATAAGTGATTGTAAAGGCTTCTTTTTATTTTTTTTATTTAAAATAACAAACATGTCATACTTACCCCCACTGTGCAGCTCGTTTTGCACAAAGTGGCCCCGAACCTGCTCTTCTGGGGTCCCTCGACGGCTCTCTCAACTCCTCCCCACATCAGATAACCACCTAGGAGAAGCGCGCTCCCAGGGGGTTACCTAGCGGGTGCACTCCCGAGTCCAGCACTCGGCATCCATAGACACGAATGCTGGACTCGGCCCTGCCCCCCCGGGTCATTGGATTTGATTGACAGCAGTAGGAGCCAATGGCTGCGCTGCTATCAATCTATCAAATCAAGAACTGGGACCCCGTGCAGAGAGGGACAGTGAGTCTCCGCTGAGGGAAATTTCGGGGCTCAGGTAAGTAAAACGGAGGGTTTACAACCCCTTTAGCTCTGTAGGATGTTTGAGAGGGAGAGTGGCCAATAAGAATCTTTCAGCCTGTGCGAGCAGTTAGAGTGTACCAACTTTTTGATAGTTTAGAGTGCCTTGATTTTAGCTAGGTAGTATTTATTGTTTTTTTTTATTGTGCTTTTGTTTGTTTGTTTTTTTTTCTATGCAATCGAGCCTGAATATGCCCAATAGGCTCTGTTATGTACTGTTAACTTCGAAACCTGCAATTAATAATTTTCAAAAAAAAACAAATATCATAACTGATAATTCTGTGATGAGTGAAAGTGCAATAATTCCAAAAATAAAGTGCAAAGAAATATCTGGGGGGTGTTTTTCAAAGTGATTTCTCAGCAAAATATAGCATGGAGACATGAATGGATGGGCGAGTTTGCTTTTCATATTAAAAACTAATTAAATAGCAATTTTAGTTTGTGGTGCTCAGATGAGACCAAAATAATACCTTTATCTTTTTTGGGGCGGGAGGGGGGGGTTGGAGGCCAGCCCACCATGCCAGCCAGTGCTTTTTTAAATATAGTTTTTACGACAAGCTAAAATTTACCTGGCTTAGAAATGTCAATAGCCAGAGCTTCATGTCAGGATCAGGCTTCATCGCTAAAAAGGATAACCCTTGAAAACTACACTATTCTCAATCTAACTTATATAACCAAATATTCTTTGTGACCCATCAATATCACAAGGTCTTTACAGAACTGCCATATTGCCAGCTTCGGTGCATATCCAGACCAACAAAACGTTTGCCTCCTTTCCAGAAAAAGGGTACAAGTATTTTTTAATACATCAGATTTTTTTTAACAAATCATCGAAAAAAAGGCCCTATGCACACTAGCGTTTTTTTTAAACTCCTAAAAGCTGTTATTAGCCTTTTTTCTGCTCCTAGAAGCTAAATAGTGTTATCCTGTGTGTCCATGCCCACTACTTTAGGCTACTAGCATTTTTTGAGCTTCAATGTCTAGGAGTAGGAAAAAAATTGTTTTTGTAGAGTTTCTATAGCAGAAATGCTCCTAAATGCTGCTAATAGTGTTTATCATCCCCCCCCCCCCCTTTTTTTTTTTTTTTTTTTAAAGAAACTGCAAAAATGCAAATAAAACACTAACACTCCTAAATGCTTTTAAACGCTCCTTAAAACACTACTAAAACGCTGCTATTACCAGCGTTTTTTCGCTTAAAAAAAAAAAAAAAATGCTAGTGTGCAAGAAGCCTTAAGATTAAAGTGTAAATAAAGGCAAAACTTTTTCTTTTCATTTTGGATAGAGTAAGGGAGGGTTATAACCCCCATCAGTTTCTTTTTTCTTTTTTTGGCATCTGTGTCCCATAGGGGAGATTTCACTTCACCTTCTGTCCCATAGCAAATACAGGAAGTGAGAGGGAATCCTGGTGTGTCACCAAAACTAGTGTCCCCGTTGGAAGATTTCGCCCCAAATACTGTTCTGATGTCAACCCAAAATTTGGGATTTTATTTTACTTTTGATGATGATACCATGACAAACAGAGAGGGGGAAAGGGGACACATACATTATAATATATATATATATATTTATTATACATATTAAAAACTGACAGGTGTTCTAATCCCTTTCCACTCTAGCCAAAACAGTAATGCCGCGTACACACGAGCAAACTTTACGGGGGACTTGGTCCGGCGGACCGGACTCCGTCGGACAATTCGATTGTGTGTGGGCTCCAGCGGACTTTTTTTTCCCCAAAAGTCCGACGGACCTAGAAATAAAACGTTTCAAATCTTTCTGACGGAGTCGAAAAATCTGCTCGTCTGCATGCTAGTCCAAGGGCCTAAAACCGACGCTAGGGCAGCTATTGGCTATCAACTTCCTTATTTTAGTTTGGTTGTACATCATCACGTACGAATCCGTCATACTTTGGTGTGATTGTGTATAGGCAAGTCCGTTCATTCGGATAGTCCATCGGACCAGTCTGGTAGAAAAGTCCGCTCGTGTGTACGCGGCATTAGATAGAGATATAGTATATCACACACACACAGGTACAAAAATCTACCTGATGTATACTAATGTAAGATTGGTCTTTACGAAGGAAATATTAATAGAGAAACATCAGCAGGTGTGCTCTATACCCACTATGACCTAAAACTTCACTTTTATTCGGAACTGTCTAAGAATCTAGACTGTAGAAAATGAAAGGAAGTCATAAAAATGCCAGGTGAATAACCTCATAGGGCAATGCGGAATTAGTGCAAAAATACAAAATGATGGAACAGATATACAACTGGCCTCATTATAGGGAGATAATCAGACAGCAAGTTATCCAAGGGCAGCTAAAGACATACTTGCTGTCTGATTATCTCCCTATAATGAGGCCAGTTGTATATCTGTTCCATCATTTTGTATTTTGGCACTAATTCCGCTTTGCCCTATGAGGTTATACACCTGGTATTTTTATGACTTCCTTTCATTTTCTACAGTCTAGATTCTTAGACAGTTATGAATACAAGTGAAGTTTTAGGTCATAGTGGGTTTGGTGCGTGGGTAAAGTGCACCCCTGCTGAGGTTTCTCTATTCCCATTGATACCTTAAAAACCAATACAGTAGTCTATGTGGTTGTATATTGAAATTGAATCACTTAGCTGTAAATTATTAATGAACCCACAGACTCAGGATATTTTCTAAGGTCCTGGATCTTTCAGACCAGTTCCTGCTCCTCTGTTCCTTTCGTAACATAAAAAGAATCTTAAAGCGGCGTTCCAGTCATATTTTTTGTTTATTAGAAGTCAGCAGCTACAAAAAGTGTAGCTGCTGACTTTTAATAAACAGCCACTCGCCTGTCTCATGATTCAGCGGTGCCCTCATCCGCGCTTTGTTCTCCGTGTGTCCTCCCTCGGCGGCACCGACATCTCTACTATGGGCACCCAGCTGTGACAGCTTGCGGCTGCGCTCTATGAGTGGTCCCAAAGTCTTCTAGGCCCTGCCATGTGTCCCAGAAGACTTCGGAAAGGAGAGATTACGCTTCCGATCACCTAAGGTGACCAAAACGGAAGTGGGAGCAGGTACCTGTCAAAATTGGGTACCTGCTCCCTCCCCCTCCTCCTCAAAAGCTCCATTTCACAAACAGGAGTTGGGCAGGAGGCCTTAAAAGCAGAAGTTTCACTTTAAGGTGGATCCCCGCTTTAATGATACTGAAAACACCTTCACTGATGGTAATACAAAATAAAACCCCTTGGTTAACCGGCTGTTCCAACAGTGCACCCCCCTGTACACAATAAAATAATGACTATTGTTAGGAGGTGGATGGTCTATGTAACCTTTCAAATATAATGTGGACAAAGCTAGTGCCGTCACCCTACTAACAAAATGTTTTTTAAATATTTATATTTATAAAAGATCTGGATGAGCGAGTTTGGGGTGGAGGAACTTGACTGGCCTGCACAGAGTCCTGACCTCAACCCAATAGAACACCTTTGGAATGAATTAGAGTGGAGACTAAGAACCAGGCCTTCTCAAACATCAGTGCTGACCTCACAAATGCACTTCTGGAAGAATGGTCAAACATTCCCATAGACACACTCTTAAACCTTGTGGACAGCCTTCCCCGAAGAGTTGAAGCGGTTATAGCTGCAAAAGGAGGGCCAACTCAATATTGAACCCTACGTACTAAGACTGGGATGCCATTAAAGTTCATGTGCGTGGAAAGGCAGATGTCCCAATACTTTTGGTAAAACAGTGTATATTAGGACTACAGAACAACTCCAACCTTTCAGAACATATGAGGGAGGTGTTCTGTAACAAATTAGCAACTCTCCGATTTTTGGCAGTCTCAACAGGTAGTGAATAAGAGAAACTAATTTGAAGGTAGACTAGTAGTCTGTTAAATCGGCCAACATACAGTATAGCCAAATAAAATATATTTATAGGAACAGTTAGCAAGCATTAGAATATTGTTATATAAAAACAGCAGATGAAAATTTACAACTTCCTTTTTTGTGTGCATTTAATTAAAGAGATAATCACCATTACAAGATCATATTTTAAATAAATATCCTTCTTTTCATGCCAATTTAAATACTTCATTAAAAGAGAATCAGTAGGTCATTTTTAGTGTGGGTAATTGGAAATTACTGATATGACTGTTAACATAAAAAGAAAATACATAGACACACACATTTATAGAAAAGATTGCCATCTAGTGAGATGTAAATAATAATAAGATATGCTAATGTTACATTTCTCGGTAAAATAATAGGATGCTCTGGGGTATTGAAAAATTCATATCTGTATATTTCTTTACACGCATTGGAAAGTTATGAAGCAGACTAGAGACGACAGCACCAATTATGATGCTGAATAGTAGTGTTCAAATGGAGCATATTTCTTTGTGTAAGCTGTATATTGTATTCATAGGAGGATACCTATTGTCAATCACCAGTTATCAGGAGACACTGCTTGGGATCATGAATTGCAGAAGATATGGCAAGCAATCATGTACTCAAGGGTTCCCAAAGGAGTCTCATCAGTCCAGATCCGCTCCATCTGCAGCCCTCCATTCCAACCAGGTAATCGCAGTCTCACAAGTGGGTCGCAGCACCACGGCTTCCTCGGTTTCTCCTCCTGGCCAACCCGATCCGCCTCCTGTCCCGATTGGCCGAGAGGAGAAGCCGAAGGCAATAGCGAATATTGATTTGCTAGTGTCACATGTGGGTGGGTTCGGGGGGCCCCAGCTCAACCTTTTTCAAGCCAATAAGAACATCAGGCTCTAATCAGAGGGCGCCCCGCATGCATACTAGGCATGCATACTATCTATTAACTTGCTGCACATTTTCACAGGCAAGTTGTACACTTGCAGAGCACTTGAAGCACATGTTCTAGTTGACATGTTTCCAATTTTTAGCAAATTTGTATGGCAAGTCTCGAGCAAGAGCAAAGTTGCAGTGGAGAGTCTGCAGCAAGAGCTCTGCAAGTCTACAGCATGAAAATTCAGCCACAGTGACCCCTGTGGTGGGATGACTATTGCACAACCTAACTGAACAAGAAATTGCAGCAGACTTGCAGAATGTTTGCAAAGAAAGTGGATCAGGAGCAGTGGCGCCACCCCATCCATGCGTCCTGCCCCCTAATCTACATGCGGTGCGCCGGAGGCAGGGATTCCAATTTTTTTTGTTTTTTAACCACTTGCCAACCAGCCGCCGTCATTATACTGCGGCAGGTCGGCACGTTCCCACGAGCCGTTGTAGCTGTACGTCGGCCCTTTAAGCAGGGGCAGCAGGCGCGCGCCCGCTGCACTGTGGGGAACTGATGCGTGTGGCCAGCGGTCGTGATGACCGGCGGCCACGAGAGCCAGAACACGGGTGTGTGCGTGTGCGCGCGCGTGTGTGTGTAAAAACACAAATCCCTGTTCTGTGAGGAGAGAGATCGTGTGTTCCTAAGAGGGAACACATTTAACCCCTTGATCGCCCCTTAGTGTCAACCCCTTTCCTGCCAGTGACATTTACACAGTAATTAGGATGTGTGTGTATATATATATATATATATATATATATATATATATTTATTTATTTATTTATATCTCACTGATCGCTGTCAAGTCAAGTGTCCGATCTGTGCGCCACAATGTCGCAGTACCACTAAAAATCGCAGATCACCGCCATTACTAGTAAAAAAAAAAAAAAGAAGCCATAAAAATGCCATAAATCTTTCACATAGTTTGTAGACACTATAACTTTTGCGCAAGCCAATCAATATACGCTTATTGTGATATTTTTTTAACCAAAAATATGTAGAATATATATCAGCCTAAAAACTGATGAAGAAATTTGTTTTTTTAAAACATTTTTGGGGATATTTATTATAGCAAAAAGTAAAAAAATATAGTTTTTTTTTCAAAATTGTCTTAATTGTCTTTATTGTTTATAGCGCAAAAAAATTAAAAAACGCAGAGGTGATCAAATACCACCAAAAGACAGCTCTATTTGTGGGGAAAAAAGGACGCAAATTTTGTTAGGGTACAGCATTGCATGACCACGCAATTGTCAGTTAAAGCGATGCAGTGCCAAGTTGTAAAAAGTGCTCTGGTCAGGAAGGGGGCAAAATCTTCCGGGGCTGAAGTGATTAAGCACGCGATCAGAGCCAGAGGCTCTAATAGGCTTCAAAAAAAAAAAAAAGGGTGGGCTTGGGGCACAGAGCACACACACTTGTGTGACAATAGCGAATGAATATTAGCTATTGTCTTCCTCATTCTCCTTCTAGCCAATCAGGAAGCCCCTATTGTCAAGGGAGTCTTAGGACGCCACCACCGTCTGTCTCCCGGGGGGGGGGGGTTAGTTTGTGCCACTCCCCCCCCCCCCACTTTTGAGCACCGGCCGCCACTGATCTGGAGTCATGCAATGCAGACTTGCTGCAGTTTTGCAACACACTTGTGAAGCCTGGCAAGTCTAGCAATAGCTTAGCAAGTCATTTTCAAACTTTCAGCACAATTGCTTGCTATCTGGGTTTTTATAATGGCCAATACATCAAACCAAAAGGAGGGACAAGTGAGGAGGCAAGAGGGGCAGAGGCATCCATTTCCAAACAAGTGACAGTCCCTCCAAATGAGGATTTGTTGGGAGCTATTCTGTTGGACATCAGCGCCTCATTTGTAGAGCATATTAAAGTCATAAAGAAAATCTAAAATTGGCAAATCTCAAAGTTTCACTTTAAACAATCTAGATTCATGAATTTCATTATGCTACCCAAAATGGACAGATCTACATACATACATCCAGACAAAAAACATAATGGATTTGCTATATTTTCCCTATAGCTAAAAAGCTAATTAACCACTTCAATACCAGGCACTTAGACACCTTCCTGCCCAGGCCAATTTTCAGCTTTCAGCGCTGTCGCAATTTGAATGACAATTGCGCGGTCATACAACACTGTACTCAAACAAATTTTTGATCATTTTGTTCCCACAAATAGAGCTTTCTTTTGGTGGTATCTAATCACCTCTGCGTTTTTTATTTTTTGCGCAACAAATAAAAAAAGACCGAAAGTTTTGAAAAAAAACACAAGTTAAGTACGTTTTCTTTTTCAAAGACGGGCACTGATATGGCTGCACTAATGGGCACGATGCGGTGGCACTGATGAGGTGGCACTGACGGGCACTGATGATGGGCACTGATAGGTGGCACTGATGGGCACTCGTAGGCGGCACTGATGGGTGGCACAGATGGGCACTGATGACACTGATGGGTGGCATTGCTGGGCATCACTGATGTTACATCTTATATAATGGTGCCAGTCAGTGCCCATTTGTGGGCACTGATTGGGCATAATTTGCACATGTGGATGGCCATGGGGTACATACCTGGCCATCCACATGTTGCCCCGTCCCTGGTGGTCCTGGCGGCTTCCCTGGTGGTTTAGTGTGGGCATCCGAGGGGGGGCTGTGCTGTTAAACTATCAGCGCAGACCCCCCCTGTCAGGAGAGCCACTGATCGGCTCTCCTCCACTCGTGTCTGTCAGATGTGAGTGAGGAAAAGCCGATCAATGGCTTTTCCTGTTGACATCGTGATCAGCCGTGATTGGACACGGCTGATCACGTGGTAAAGAGCCTCCACTAAGATCAGTGTAGCGGTGTGTCAGATTGACACACCGCACCAGCGATCGCCGCGATGCGCGCCCCCATGGGCACGTGGCGGCTGTTATCCTGATGGACATCATATGACGCCCAGTCAGCATAACTGAACCACCGCCCGGCCATCATTTTGCTATAGGCCGGGTGGGAAGTGGTTAAACAGCTTTTATTACTGACCTAGAATGAAGGTAAACATATTAATATATATACATATATTTTTAGAAGTTGGCAGCTATAATATAGATGCCAACGTCCGAAACCTCTCAAGCATTCCAGCTCTTGTACCCATTTTCAGTCAGAAATAAAATTTTAGATCAGCGTTTCCAGTCCTCAAGGCGCCCCAACAGGTCATGTTTTCACGATTTCCCTCACTGGAGTTGAGAAAAACTGTTCTAGAAGACAGAGACTTCTCTCCTTGCATACAAACCTGCCAGTTAGGCCAGTCAGTACTTAATAATATCAGATGAGGGCTCAATAGGATAAGTGTTGGGAGTCAGATCAGATTTCCTTGGAGCCAGATCTTAGTCATGCAGTGAGTTCTAGGCAGCCATTGTAGTCTCTGATGTGGCTGTCTAAGGTATAGGGTGCATTTGTACCTGTAACCAGCCAGGACAATGGAGAATGCTTGGCAAAAACTGCCTATATGTTTTCAGGCTACCCTGACCACTATCTTCCTCCAAGTTCAAATCTTCAGTAACTTTGCACAGGGCAAAGGGATTGTGTATGTAGAGAGCCCCCCCCAACCCATCCACCATTAGGCAGTAAGTTATATTTACTGGACATGCTTCTTTACCTGCTGACACTGTCACTTTGCCCTGATTGGGTAAAATGAAAGTGAAACCTCATTTAGAATACGGTGTCCAGTTCTGGAGAACTTACTTACAGAAAGATATTGATAGGATAGAACAAGTCCAGAGATGGGCAACAAAAATGGTGAAAGGTATGGGGGATAAAACAGATCGAGAGCCACTTCAGAAACTTATTATGTACAGTCTGGAGGAAAGAAGGGAAAGGGGCGACATGATTGAAACCTTTAAATACATCAATGGGGTGAATAAGGTCCAGGAAGGTCGTCTTTTCAATATAAAACCAAAATCAAGAACACGGGGACATGACCTCAAACTAACTGGAGGAAAGTTCAAAACTAATCCTAGAAAGTAGGGTTGTCCCGATACCACTTTTTCAGGACCAAGTACAAGTACTGATACTTTTTTTCAAGTACTCGCCGATACCGAATACCGATACTTTTTTTTTATGTCACGTGACAGTGTTTTTTTTTATTTTTTTTTTAACAGTGCTTTTTTTTTTTTTTTTTTTTGGGGGGGTGGGGGGGGGGGGGTGGGTGAACGGTGTATGTGTGTGTGTGTGTGTTTTGTTTTGTTTTTTTTTAAATTTACAATTTTTATTTTTTACAATAATTTTTTTTTTATTCTTTATTGCAATATGTGTTTTTTTTGTTTTTGTTTTTTTTTTAATCAGCCCTGTTGGGGGGCTTTGGTGAGAAATCAGGGGTCTTAACAGACCTCTGATATCTCCCCCTTGAGACAGAGAAAGAGACAGAGGATAGAGATTCCCCAGTCCCTTTCTCTGCAGCCTCAGCTGCACTGAGAATGAATGGAGAGAAGACAGCGGCTCCTCTCCATTCATAAACTGACACATAGTAATCACAAGAGATTACAATGTTTCAGTTATGTGAATGGACAGAGTCAGCTGACTCTATCCATACACAAAGGAAGGAGGAGGAGGACGGCGGAACGGAGGGGGAGAACGGAGGGGGACAGAGAAGGAGGGGGGAACGGAGGGGACAGCGGAGAGGCACAGGGAAGGAAAGAGGAACGGAGGGGGACAGCGGAGAGGCACAGAGGAGGAAAGAGGAACGGAGGGGGACAGCGGAGAGGCACAGAGGAGGAAAGAGGAACGGAGGGGGACAGCGGAGAGACACAGGGAAGGAAAGAGGAACGGAGGGGGACAGCGGAGAGACACAGGGAAGGAAAGAGGAACGGAGGGGACAGCGGAGAGGCACAGAGGAGGAAAGAGGAACGGAGGGGGACAGCGGAGAGACACAGGGAAGGAAAGAGGAACGGAGGGGACAGCGGAGAGGCACAGAGGAGGAAAGAGGAACGGAGGGGACAGCGGAGGGGGACAGAAAAGGAGAGAAGAACGGAGGGGGACAGCGGAGAGGCACAGAGGAAAGGAGGGGGCATGGAGGATAATGCAGTGACAGTCAGCGGTGAGCGATCACCGCTGTGTCACTAAAGCAGCTGAAAGCCGCTGGGGGAGAAGCTTGTATCTCCCCCATGCGCCGATCACAGCTGACTTTTAGGTATCGGGGAAGCATCGGGAGTATTTGCCCGAGTACAAGTACTTGGGCAAATGCTCGGTATCGGTGCCGATACCGATACTAGTATCGGTATCGGGACAACCCTACTAGAAAGTATTATTTTTACTGAAAGGGTAGTTGATTGGAATAAACAACAGAGGTAGTGAGATAGTCAACTGTAAATGGCTACAAACATGCTTGGGACAAACATAGATCTATAGTCAGACAGCAAGATGAAAAAAAGAAAAAAAAAAACCAAAAACAAAAAACAAAAAAACACCAAAAACAAAAAATAAAATAAAAATGGGCAGACTCGATGGACTACTCAGTCTTTTTTCTGGCATTGCTTTTCTATGAAAATGCCACTAGAAGCATTAAAGCTGAAGTTTACAATAAAAAAAAAAAAAAAAAAAATCCCCTACAAGTTATGTCCCATCACCTACCTGGAGTGAAGCATGTCTCACATTGTGCAGGCCGCTGGATCCTGGAGAAGTCTTCACTGCGAGATGCCGGTCCTCTTCCCACCACTGAACCAAGTACTGTAATGGTTAACAGCTTTGAATGTTCAGGCAGAACAACAGTGCAGATGGTCAAATGGAGACCTGCCCATACCCCCCCAACCCCCCCCCCCACCCCCACCCTGTACCTCCTCCTCCAGTAAGAGTTCTTTTATTAATTGCACTGCTTGTAACCTGATCTATGAATCGAGGGGGAGGAGGGGAACTGATCTGTCACGGAATTCTCTCCACATTCACTGGTCATGATACAAGCAGTGCAATCAACTAAAGAAGGAGGAGGAACAAGGGGGCGTGTCGCCATCAGACAATCTGTACTGCTGCTCTGCCTTAAGATCTGAAGCACCAGAAATTCACAGACAGGAAGAGGACAGGCATCCCTTCAGTAAAGATTACTTCAGAATCCAACTGGCTGCACAATGTGTAAAATACTACTTTACAAGTATGTGATACGACTACAGCTGTAGGGATTAAAAAAAAAAAAAAAAACTAAACTTTAGTTTTAAACAAGGTACTCAAACGACTGGGGTAATGCTCTATTGCAATATTTTATCCATTTGGCATCTCAGAGAAAGGACATAGTAGACATGTTTGCTGCATCAAAACTACTACTGTATGTACTCAGCACAGTGGCGGCTCGTCCATTAGGGGCACCCGGGCACCGCCCCCTCTCTCCAGGCCACCCCCTATATGGAAATAGATAGATTCATGCATAGCATTGAACTATTCATGGCCGCCACGGCAGCTCCCTATTAATGCGTCTGGCCCTTTTCAAGGCACCGGGTGCATGAATTACAGCGGTGGGGGATTTTTTTGAAGCACCTGATTAGAGTCAGAGGATCCAACTGGCTTCAAAATAGGGTGGGCTTGGGTCGCAAAGCATGCGACTGGAGCCCACCCAGGTGTGTTACAACAGCGAATGAACATTCGCTATTGAAACACTAATCCTCAATCCGGCCAATCAGAAGTGGGTGTGAGACCAGTTTTCCGACTGGCCGAAAAGAGAAGACTCCCGATTGGCCGCCGAGGAGGGCGGAAGCCGCCGCCATAGAGAGCTCGAGAACGGGAGGCCGCCACTGCTGCCGAGCAGGGGGAAGCCGCCGGTGATGGTTTAAGTGCTACCAACCTGGAAGGGGTGGCATACTGTTTGCCGACCCCCCCCCCAAAAAAAATGTTGCCGCCACTGACTCAGGATTTACTATACTCATGATGGCTTCAGGAACCCCAAAAATGTTAGCTCAGATCACAACTGCTTACATTATCTTTCTAGGCCCTCTTTGTAACATGTTGCAATTGGGGCTCATCTACAAAAACTGTCAAAAATATTATCCGTGTTCCCACAAATCAGACTTTAACTTGCAGATCCCAAATTTCAGCTGGTATCTGAAAATCTAAATTAGACCGGTCATTACTGCTTATTTATTGTCTTTTATAAAAGTCCGGGCCAGGAATTAAGTTATTTTCTTGTTATCACAAGTAAAAAGAATTTTGTCCTTCAGTCCACCCCGTAGGACAAACATTCCAAACACCATTAAACCTTTATAATAGCGTTTACTTGTCTGGTAAAAAAAAAAAACCATAAAGAACTGAAAGGAAAAACAGATTTTGTGCTTTTTTTGACTGCAATTATTCTCTCACAATACCTTTATTAAAGCAGCAGCAAGCATAATCCTGCTGAATATTTGGGGATATAACAAATACATTTTCATACACAATGAACTGATACTAGCCAAGGGCAGGGAGATACTTGTCTGTGTTATTAGAAAGAACATAATGCAAAATGGGATAAACCTGGCAATACATTAAAAAAATAATAGGCACGCTTTTGAAATAGAAGCAGAATGGGAGCCTGCAAGCAAGTATTAGAATATAATCAGCACTACTTTTTTATTTAAAGTTAAAATATTACTTTACCTGTTCCCTGACCCAAACAATTTCAGATTGATGTAGTATGTAATAAAATATATTGTATTGCATCCTCACAAGGAGACTCAAAAGAAAAAAAAGTGAATGTATACTCCGGTTATGGTCAGGTGGGCTGAAAGTAGATGTAAACTTTAACAGAATGACATTTCTTTATTTTTTTTTCAAAGTACCGTGTATCAAAAATAATTTGTATTTTCGTTTTCAACTTGTTGCCAACCACAGTGCATATGTATGGTGGGCATTACATTCCACAAGCCACACATATGCACTCATAGTGGCGGAGAGCATGCTCACTACGCACTCCCAACGCAGTGACTGAGTGGTCACAGACAGCTCTCGATGTCCGTCTGTAATCAGGAGCAGGTGGGAGGGGCTGCCAATCATCTGACCACTGTGACAGCCAATCACAGTGATTATGCGATCATGAAATCTACCACCTGGCATTAAAACCCAGTTAACTTAGGGATCTCCCCCCACATACATTTACTGTGGCAGGGCGGCCGCTCTGTGCCATAACCTGTACATAGTACGCAGTGGAGGATTAAGGTGGTCATGGGCCCCTAGGCTACTTTTTTGTGTGGCCCCCTCCTGAGCATGCTTTACCAGAAAATAAATTATTTAGTGCCATGTGTAAAAGGGTAGACCTATATTACATGCCTCAAGTGCAACTCTCAGGTCTACAGCCCAAACACATTCAGACATGAGCCTACTATAAACAGCAATGCCACAGAAAAAAAGCATTCAAAATACACCTGCAAGCTGGTAACAGATTTCACCTTTCTAAACCAACAGCCAAAAACGTCTACAGCAGCTCCTGTTTAACTGAGGCAAAATCACAACATCCTGACAGAGACCAATCGAAACGCTGTGTAATATTCCAATTACATAAAAGCCATACAAATACCATAAACAGCAGCAGCAGCAGCACATAAAAGCAAGCAATAATCAACAGCAGAACAATCATACGTTCCAACGGCAGGAAGTGCCAGCATCCATCGGCGCAGCCTGTCCATCGGACACCACTGCAATCCAGGAAACGAACCAGACTCACTCCCAGGATATCTGGCAGCTTTTGCCAACATGCTTGTTCACTATGTACCTTTGTGAGTACCTTTTTACAGTTTTATTAAGCTCCATGTTTTTTACTGCACTTAGAGTGGCGCCTTTGTTTCATTTTCAGAGTGCATATAACACACACCCTGACATTAAGAGGGAAGTTTCAGGAAAAAAAACTTCCCACAGCCCCCTGCACAGAACACAGACCCCCTGCACAGTACACAGACCCCTTTCCCTGCACAGTACACAGACCCCTTTCCCTGCACAGTACACAGACCCCTTTCCCTGCACAGTACACAGACCCCTTTCCCTGCACAGTACACAGACATCTGCACAGTACACAGACCCCTTTCCCTGCACAGTACACAGACCCCTTTCCCTGCACAGTACACAGACATCTGCACAGTACACAGACCCCTTTCCCTGCACAGTACACAGACCCCTTTCACTGCACAGTACACAGACATCTGCACAGTACACAGACCCCTTTCCCTGCACAGTGAGCAGAACTGGATGGCATACTCTAGATGAGTCCGGACCGTAGTTTTATACAGTGGTAGTTGTATTTACCACCGAACGTCCACGTGACATAGTGGCAACACAGAAGCATAATTGGGAGACAAGGACAGTGTTGTCACCCTATGGCTGGAAGTCCCAAACAAGGACCTTAATGGCAGAGTCTTAAGGTTATTATTTTAGTGAAAACTGCGTATTTTCAAATATTGATTTACAGGACAATGTACGAGGCAGGCAAGCTTTGCACTATTACTCTAGCTAAATTTGTTATGTTTACATTAGAAACGGGCTGCATTAGAAGTTAGACATGTGTTACTGTCAGGGTTGGGCTCAGCCCTTCCTTATCAAAGCTGGCCGCTCAGCTGTCAGCTAATTGCCAGCTCCTATCTCTCCACAGCGATTCACCTGTTGACGATATCCTGCTCGTCAGTCCTGCCTACTCAAGCCGTCCATCTCTGCCTTCGCCTTGGTCACATCTCTAGAGACACTCTCATGTGTTCCTGTTAAAGACTTTCTTGGCTGACATTCCTTCTGGCTCCAGATCCTGCTTGCTGTTCTACGACGCTCATCTCTGGCTCCCTGATGTTTTGGCTTGTCTGACTATCCGTTCCTGTTCCTGAACTCTGGCTACGTTTTGACGTTTACCTTTTTTTATTATTATTAAACAAGTATGATTTAACTGTACTTCTGTCTCAGTCAGTTACATACTGTAGTTATATATTTGGTAAGGTTGAATAAAGACACCAGTTCATCCGATTCCGCCTAAGTGTGTGTGCACGTGTGTAGATTGCTTACATCTAAGGGGAAGCCACAGATGCATTACTTTAAAAGTATACCTATGCCCAGACCACAGATATTAAAAGGAGAAACTCTTTTGGCTGTACCTCTCCTGGGGATCACAGAAGTGGTTTGTTTTGCACTCCTGTGACCCATTTCCAGCTGACAGCTAGCTAAAGCGCAATGTCAGTGAGGTCACAGAGCCGGTCCAGGCTCTGAAAAGATCCCAACCATATGATCAGGATCCACCCTAGAAGCCTGGACCAGCAGATGGCTCAGCCTTTCAGCGAGCCCCTGAGAGCCTGAACCAGCCGCTCCCGCCTCCTCCACAGCCCAGGGCCGCAGTGAGTGCTAGATGGGAAGAGGAGAGAGCGCATGGCTGACAGTAGTTATCCCATGCTTCTCTTTTAAAGCAATTACACATTCCTAAAAAAGGATAAGTGCATTCTAAAAACAAGTGAATTTGTTTTCCTCTTCACCTGACTTAACTCCACAGATGCATACTTACCTCGATCTGTCAGCCATGTTTCTGCCGATTGCTTACATCCAGTAGTGCAAGGCTTTACTGTCCTGGCAACGCCTGCACATTAGTTCCCCTAGACCTTTATGGGGCTGTGTCCAAAGCCTGGGAATGATCGTAGAAACTCCCACAAAAATTGATGGGGCTATAATGGCAGGCGTAGCCAGGAGAGTGAAAACTAGATGGGAAGTACATATAAACAAATTTGTCACTGGATTATTGGGGAAAACTGCAATAAAATAAGGTTTCCAAACTCAATTTTTTTCCAACATCTATAAACCTCACAGCACCAAGTATAAGCTTTTTCAGCTGCAAAGAAAAGACCATAGGCAGATATCTTTTCAGTTATAATTCCTTTTTTTTTCTTGATGCAAGAAGCACGCAAGCACTAAATTACTGTTGAAACTTATTATTGGAGATTTATCTTTTCTAACTAGATTCCTGCCCATGGGATTCAGCTGTGGGTGGAGGTTATTGGGTTACAGGGAAAGAAATAATACTAAGGATATTATGGTTATATACTACTTTAAATTACCTTAATACATCTGAAAGTCCAAATGCACACGAAGGAAAAAAAAAAAGCAAATACATAAAATTTATGAAGATGCAGTGTTATTGTCTATGCAAATTGAGGCCTAGAAGAGAACACAGAAAAAAGTAGAGCTTATCTGTTCAATAATGTGTATTTATTATCCTTACAGCAATGGTGAGTTACTCATACACTGCTTGCTTGTTGAGGATCATGCACAGTCCAGAGGGAGAAGGCCACATCTCTATCTGCATATTATTTTATGGTAATAATGGGAAGATATTTGTCCCAAGAGGCAACAAAAGAATAACATACCTGGGGAAAAAAAAGTGTGGAAATCCAAATCCAAACCAGAGAAAGTCTGGTGTTGGGCGTCAGGTGAAATGATTTGTCTAGAGACAGAACCAATTTGTCCCATGACGACAGAATATTGAGCTGTAAGGGTCTGGAGTGGAACTGAACAAATGGAACTGCCACAGAGGACGCTACCGGCTGAACTTCTGTTGATCGGCTGCAGTACACACAAATTTCGACCGCTTTCTATTTAACCGTTCGATGCCGCCCATGCGTACAGGGCTTTATACTAGGAGTAGAATATTTGAAGCTTTCTGTGAGGAAGAAAAAACTCTTGCCTGAGCTGTGTCTACAATGAGACCCAGATACTACATGCTACTGTATGTGTTAGCTTAATGGTTTGGATTGTCTACATTGACAATCATAGTTTGGGTCCTTTGTCCTTTTGCATTACATAACAGAACATCTTCTTAAATGCTTGTAGCTCCCTCAAATGCCAGGGCCCATAGTCGGTAGGCAAGAGGCTAGCATTCAGTCCCCTCCAAAAGCCTCTGTCCTGTGTGAGTCTATCACAGTCTATATATGCAAAATGAGAATTCCCTGCAAACATAGTGAGGCCAGCACAGGAACCATAACCGTGGTGAACACTTATGCCCCGTACACACGGTCGGACTTTGTTCGGACATTCCGACAACAAAATCCTAGGACTTCTTCTGACGGATGTTGGCTCAAACTTGTCTTGCATACACACGGTCACACAAAGTTGTCGGAAAATCCGATCATTCTGAACGCGATGACGTAAAACACGTACGTCGGGACTATAAACGGGGCAGTGGCCAATAGCTTTCATCTCTTTATTTATTCTGAGCATGCGTGGCACTTTGTCCGTCGGATTTGTGTACACACGATCGGAATTTCCGACAACGGATTTTGTTGTCGGAAAATTTTATATCCTGCTCTCAAACTTTGTGTGTCGGAAAATCCGATGGAAAATGCGTGATGGAGCCTACACACGGTTGGAATTTCCGACAACAAGGTCCTATCACACATTTTCCATCGGAAAATCCGACCGTGTGTACGGGGCATAAGTGTTCGAACGACAGACAAAACAGTAGGGCTATAAACTGATAATGTCAAGTGCCCATGTCAAAACAAAAGGTAATGTTGATACCCTGGAAAATTAGGGACACGCAAGTCCATCCTTGATGTCCATAGAGGACTAGAAAGTCTCACTGATGGAGGGAGGCTAAGGCGGACTTGGTGGATTTCATGAGAACCTTTTGAATTCACATGAAACCATTCAGAGCTCTCAGATCTTAGATGAAGCAATGAATTTTTTGGTTTTTGAAGAGCGAGGAGGTTGGAGTAAAACCCCTGAAAGCTTTCTGCTAAGGGTGCCATGACAATGATTCTTCGGTGTAAAAGATCTGCAGGGGAAGCATTTAGATCTGCTAGCCTGTGTGGAAACATAGGCAGGTTGGACAATGAGAATCGGGGTGGAGGCAGAGAGCTGCATTCTGGCTTGTAGTCCCTGGATATCACACCCCTTACCCAGGCATCTGGGATGCTCCAACATGTTGTAGTGTTTGAACAGGAACAACATAACAATAACCACCAGGTAACATTTTGGTTTATTCACAGCCAGCTGCATAAGCGAATGGGATTTATTGGCTTAAGATGACAAGGTCACATTAGGCGGCAGGAAGAAACTACTTAAGTAGTTTAACAGAGGAATACAAAAGTAAAAAACGGGATTATTGTGGTATCTGCTCTGAGATTTAAATATTTAACAGTTGCCAGGTTCACTTTATTCTTAACAACCTCAACCCTCAAAAACACATTGCATCATCATCAGCTTATACTAAACATTTCTACACTTTTACAATACGTTGCCGCTGGGGGATAGAACAGTACAGAAAATGTTACTGTGCAGTTCAAATGTTGGTAGCAGGTGGTGGTAATCTATAAATGGTGAAAATATGATTAAAATGAAGAACATGCTAGATGTCAGTAATTAAATTGCATTTTAATTGAGAGCCAGGAAGAAATGTGGTTGAAGTCACAGCTGTAATTATGATTGGCAATTGAACGGCACAGCAGGGGGCTTCCCTAAATTACCAGATGAGATGCACAGTTATAACGGGGACAGAGCCTGACATTTTACCAGGCTCATGAGTGCACAGCCGTTGAATGCAAACAATGGGAAACGGCTCTATTAAGGCCATTGTGATGAGCTTACACAAGCAATTACTGTTGCTGTAAACTTCTCTATGGTTTTATGTGCAATAATATTTTGCTGGTAATTTAGAAAAAGAGCGTTTGTTAAAAATATAAAAAATTAAAAATAGGCTATGCTTTTAAAGAAGAATTCTTACACCAAGGGCCTGCAGACTTCATTGAATGCGATCATTTTGTTCATTTCTGGCAATGAGAGAACCATCAACAGGCAAATCTGAAACCATGTATCCAGCCATTTCCCATAACAGAAGTAGAAGGAAGGGAATGGAATAGCCATGAAGTACAAAAACTGACCTGGCTTCATGTGTATGTCAGGCTGAGGCTTCGGGAAAGTTTGTTTCTCATAGAAAAAGTTGTCATTTTTCTTCTAGAATAATGTGATCGTGATACTATGCCGAGCTAGATTCAGAGAGTAAAACAAGTTTTGCCTATAGGATAGGACCATTTTAATGCAGGGGCAGGGGCTAGGGCTGGGGCATTTCAACCCCCCCCCCCATCTTGGTTATACTCACCTTAATCCATCGCTCCCTTTGTTGCCTGAAGCATAAGGCCAGGTTCAAATTTGTACGGTTCAGTAAAACACACATAATGCATGGCATCAAGGTGTCCAGTTCATTTTGAACAAAACCCACACTACTCTTTCTATATGCTGGTTGCTTAAATTCTTTTTAGTAATAGGCTCAGCCAATTGTGATTTAGACTACCTTGAATTTATGAGTCTTAAACCTTGTACATACTATGAGAAAAAAAATTAAAAAATAGGATGAACGATCTTAGGATTTTCCAAGAAGGTGTGTATGATGTAACTGAGAATGATATTAAAAAGGAGCTCCAGTCTGTGTAAAAATTAAAAGTCAGCAACTACAAAAACTGTAGCTGCTGACTTTTAATAAACAGCCACTTACCTGTCCCAGCATCTAGCGATGGGCTCACCCAAGCCAATTTCATCTTGTCATCAAGCTTGCGACTTCACAGCTGGGTGCCCACTGCACATGTGTGAGCCGCACTGCACATTGCGGGTGGCCCTGCAGTCTTCTGGGACCAGTTAAGTGTTCCAGAAGACTGCAGGGGAAGGAGGGGGGGGGGGGGGAGAGAAAACTTCGGCTTCCGAACGGAAGTGGGTACTTGCTCCCCCCCAAATTGAACAACAAAGCTACGTACTAGTGCCTTCCGAGCCATTCTTTGCTTCCGATCATGCGCAATATTTTCTTTTTTGATTATTTCTATACAAAGGAGAAAAGGTGCAGTAAAATGGCCACATCTGTAAATATTAGGGAAACAAAAAAGGAGGGAGGGTATTACTAGAGAAAATACCCAAACATGACGGACTTTAAAGGCCAGGAAACAATGGAGAAGGAGAACAGTATAAACAAATAATTACTTTTATTGACAAATATATAATATAAACGTAAACATCAAAAGAGGGAATAAAAGAATCGTAGCACATATGCATCTGTGTATATAATGCAGTGAGCCCTTGTCCGTCTATGCGTTTTGCCGTTAGGCTTCCTCAGGACACGACCAAGGTTCAAAGATGAGACAGATAAGAGAACAAATTTCTCTATCTTTATCCGGATTGTAATATTGGATACACCCACGATACAGGTGTACGATGGATTATGAAAAATTAGATGAATAGCAGATATACTTGCAATTCTCAAACAGGGGCATGCCTCTTCAAATACATAGGGAACCCACAAGGCTGAAGATCATTCAATAATATATTGGGAAACAGATCCTTAGAGGGATCCAGCCATATTAGTGGCTCCTAAAGCCAGAGGTAGCCCGCTGAATATGTGAAGCATCATATGGGAAGCGTGCCCCTGGGAGACAGTGAACGCACTGCACACCTGATGCTGCACAATATGATGCTTCACATATTCAGCGGGCTACCTCTGGCTTTAGGAGGCACTAATATGGCTGGATCCCTCCAAGGATCTGTTTCCCAATATATTATTGGATGATCTTCAGCCTTGTGGGTTCCCTATGTATTTGAAGTGGCATGCCCCTGTTTGAGAATTGCAAGTATATCTGCTATTTATCTAATTTTTCATAATCCATCGTACACCTGTATCGTGGGTGTATCCAATATTACAATCTGGATAGAGAAATTTGTTCTCTTATCTGTCTTGTCTTTGAACCTTGGTCGTGTCCTGAGGAAGCCTAACGGGGAAACGCGTAGACGCACAAGGGCTCACTGCACTATAAACACAGATGCATATGTGCTACGATTCTTTTATTCCCTCTTTTGATGTTTACGTTTATATTATATATTTGTCAATAAAAGTAATTATTTGTTTATGCTGTTCTCCTTCTCCATTGTTTCCTGGCCTTTAAAGTCCGTCATGTTTGGGTATTTTCTCTAGTAATACCCTCCCTCCTTTTTTGTTTCCCTATTATTTCTATGCAATTACTATACACGTTTATTGAAAATCAGACGTTTGGTTGACTTACAATAAAAAATTTCTAGCTTGCACCTTCGTTTTTTCGCCCGAAAATTCGTAATCAACTGTTGAAAGCACTATACTAACAAACAGATAATGCACTGATCGTTTCTGTTACGGAATTTTTAGTGCGGTTTTCTTATGTGTAGTGGCCTTTACATCTTTGTACCAATATATTAATGTTATTTTAATTATTGATTATCACTGGTACTTTACCCTCTTACATATTTATGCCTCATGTGCACAGGCAGAAAAAAA
This sequence comes from Aquarana catesbeiana, assembly GCF_042186555.1. Taxonomy (NCBI): domain Eukaryota; kingdom Metazoa; phylum Chordata; class Amphibia; order Anura; family Ranidae; genus Aquarana; species Aquarana catesbeiana. The sequence goes on from NC_133331.1 coordinate 43,334,124, forward strand.
AGCTGCTGTTAGAAGCGTCTGGTGTTTTTATTTTCCTTTTATGCCCACAAAGGTAGCTACATGTTATTTAATGTGGCCATACACAAGCAGATGTTTATGTGCATATTTGTGCACAGCATTCAGAGGCATTAAAAAGGAAAAAAAAACTAAAAAACACACACACACCTCTGAAGTTACATTTGGAGAAGAAAGTATGAGCATAATTTAAGTGCAGAAGTGTTGACGTATGTGCGTAACTTTATTCTAGTGGCTAGAATAAATTCATACCTTAGCCAACAGAATGACTTTACACTCATACACCTATAAAGGCCATACACCCGTAAACGCTGTTAAATATGTGACATTAGAGGTATTTTTTTCTGACAAGTTCTGGCAGAAAAAAAAATGCAGTATTGCAGTATATGCAGCTTTGTTTCCATTTTGAATGGGCTGCAAACATAGACAATCAACCCATGGCAACACACTGGAGTACTTTGTGACACTCTGCAGTACAGGTGCCTTGCCTTAGTGTGGTATGCCAGGGTGCCATGCATTTTGCACCGAAGCACATAACTTGCGATACTGTAGTGCAATAGTGTGAACATGCCTTAATACTTGGTAATTCCTCATATATACAGTGGGGCAAAAAAGTATTTAGTCAGCCACCAATTGTGCAAGTTCTCCCACTTAAAAAGATGAGAGAGGCCTGTAATTCTCATCATAGGTATACCTCAACTATGAGAGACAAAATGTGGAAACAAATCCAGACAATCACATTGTCTGATTTTTGAAAGAATTTATTTGCAAATTATGGTGGAAAATAAGTATTTGGTCACAGACAAACAAGCAAGATTTCTGGCTCTCGCAAACCTGTATCTTCTTCTTTAAGAGGCTCCTCTGTCCTCCACCCATTACCTGTATTAATGGCACCTGTTTGAACTTGTTATCAGTATAAAAGACACCTGTCCACAACCTCAAACAGTCACACACCAAACTCCACTATGGTGAAGACCAAAGAGCTGTTGAAGGACACCAGAAACAAAATTGTGGACCTGCACCAGGCTGGAAAGACTGAATCTGCAATGGGCAAGCAGCTTGGTGTGAAGAAATCAACTGTGGGTGCAATAATTAGAAAATGGAAGACATACAAGATCACTGATAATCTCCCTCGATCTGGGGCTCCACGCAAGATCTCACCCCGTGGGGTCAAAATGATCACAAGAACGGTGAGCAAAAATCCCAGAACCACACGGGGGGATCTAGCGAATGATCTGCAGAGAGCTGGGACCAATGTAACAAAGGCTACCATCAGTAACAAACTACGCCGCCAGCGACTCAGACCCTGCAGTGCCAGACGTGTCCCCCTGCTTAAGCCAGTACATGTCAGGGCCCATCTGAGGTTTGCTAGAGAGCATTTGGATGATCCAGAAGAGGATTGGGAGAATGTCATATGGTCAGATGAAACCAAAGTAGAACTGTTTGGTAGAAACACAACTTTTTGTGTTTCTACCAAACAGTTTGGAGGAGAGAGAATGCTGAGTTGCAACAAAAGAACACCATACCTACTGTGAAGCATGGGTGTGGCAACATCATGCTTTGGGGCTGTTTGCAAAGGGAACAGGACGACTGATCCTTGTACATGAAAGAATGAATGGGTCCATGTATCGTGAGATTTTGAGTGTAAACCTCCTCCCATCAGCAAGGGCATTGAAAATGAAACACGGCTGGGTCTTTCAGCAAGACAATGATCCCAAACACACCACCCGGGCAAGGCTTCGTAAGAAGCATTTCAAGGTCCTGGAGTGGCCTAGCCAGTCTCCATATCTCAACCCCATAGAAAACCTTTGGAGGTAGTTGAAAGTCCATGTTGCCCAGCGACAGCCCCAAAACATCACTGCTCTAGAGGAGATCTGCATGGAGCAATGGGCCAACATACCAGCAACAGAGTGTAACAACCTTGTGAAGACTTACAGAAAACGTTTGACCTCTGTCATTGCCAAAAAAGATATATAACAAAGTATTGAGATGAACTTTTGATATTGACAAAATACTTATTTTGCACCATAATTTGCAAATAAATTCTTTCAAAAATCAGACAATGTGATTGTCTGGATTTGTTTCCACATTTTGTCTCTCATAGTTGAGGTATAGCTATGAAAATTACAGGCCTCTCTCATCTTTTTAAGTGGGAGAACTTGCACAATTGGTGGCTGATCAAATACTTTTTTTTCCCCACTGTAGAAATATTATGGAAATAATATAGAAAATTGTGACTCACTCCCCTATCCCCACATGGCAGTGCTGGTGCCTCGCACATTTGAAATGTAATATGGTGGCAAAGAGGATCTTAGCCCTGTGTAAGTAAACTATTATGAACTCTGAGCTTACACAGTAATTCTTCATCTTGCGCACACTGGCAAACAAAATGTGAATGTACGAACGGTAAGTATTAGACCTCATGCCCACGGACATTCACAGCCGCTTTTTTGAGCATTTTTTGCAGCTTAAAAATGCCTCTCAATGTTAGCCTATGGCCTCATGCCCACCTGGCGTTTTTAAGCTGTAAATGGCATAGTAATATTTAAGCTGCAAAAAAAAAAAACCCAGGAATGTCAGACGCCGGCAAAAGGTGTTAAAACGCGATTTAATGAGGCTTAACGCTGTGTTAAGCCTCGTCCGGGTTTTCTCTCTATTGAAAATCAAAGGTTCCCTATGGGAGTCCATTGATTTGAATAGAGGTCGCACCAGAAGTTGGATCAAGAGGATGCGACTTGTGTGCTGAGAATGTTGAGGGGGGAACCCAGCGAAAATTAAAAAAAAAATTCTGCGCGAGGCCCCCCCCCCCCCCCCAAGATGATACCAGACCTTTATCCAAGCACGCAGTCCAGCAGGTCAGGAAAGGGAGGCAAGCGAGCGCCCCCCTCTCCTGGCCCATACCAAGCCACATGCCCTCAAGATGGGGGGGTTTTTGCTTTGGGGCAGGGGGGGCCCTGCGCCCCCCACCTCAAAGCACCTTGACCCCATGTTGATGAGGACAAGGGCCTCTTCCAGACAACCCTGGCCGTTGGTTGTTGGGGTCTGCAGGCGGGGGCTTATCGGAATCTGGGAGCCCCCTTTAATATGGGGCCCCCAGATCCCGGCCCCCCACCCTATGTGAATGAGTATGGGTACATCGTAGCCCTACTCATTCATCTGGGGAAAAAAGTGGCAATAAAAAAAACACACATTACACAGGTTTTTGAAGTAATTTATTAGGCAGCTCTGGGGGTCTCTTCCGACTTCGGGGTTCTCTTCCGACTTCTCCACGCTCTCTGGTGTCTTCTGACGGGCTCCTCTGCTATCTTCTGCTCTTTTGCCCGGTCTTCTCCGTTGTCTTCTTCCCTCTTCTCTTCTTCCGATGTTGACTCGATGTTCTCTCCCGCTGTAATGCCGTGTGCGTGGTGCGCAACAACTTATATAGGCAGGGGGCGGGGTCACCGGGTGATGTCATCCGGTGACCCCGCCCCTTATGACGTCACATTCCTGGGGCATGATGGGACTGTGGCGTCATAAGGGGTGGGGTCACTGAATGACATCACCCGGTGACCCCGCCCCATGCCTATACAAGTCGTTGCGCACCGCGCACACGGCATTACAGTGGGAGAGAATGTCGAGTCAACACCGGAAGAAGAGAAGAGGGAACAAGACAATGGAGAAGACCGGGCAATTGCTAGCAAAAGAGCAGAAGATAGCAGAGGAGCCCAGCAGAAGACACTGGAGAGCGTGGAGAAGTCGGAAGAGAACCCCGAAGTCAGAAGAGACCCCCGGAGCTGCCTAATAAATTACTTTAAAACCTGTGTAGTGTAGTTTATTGCCACTTTTTTCCCCAGGTGAATGAGTAGGGGTACGATGTACCCCATACTCATTCACATAGGGTGGGGGGCCATGATGTGGGGGTCCCATATTAAAGGGGGCTCCCAAATTCCGATAAGCCCCCTGCACACAGACCCCGATAACCAAAGGCCAGGGTTGTCTGGAAGATGCCCTTGTCCTCATCAACATGGGGACAAGGTGCTTTGGGGTGGGGGGCGCAGGGCCCCCCCTGCCCCAAAGCACCAACCCCCCCATGTTGAGGGCATGTGACTTGGTATGGGCCAGGAGAGGGGGGCTCGCCCTCCTTTCCTGACCTGCCGGGCTACGTGCTCGGATAAGGGTCTGGTATGGATCTTGGGGGGGGACCCCACGCTATTTTTTTTTGGTGTGGGGGTTCCCCTTAAGATCCATACCAGACCGAAGGGTCTGGTATCGTCTTGGGGGAACCTCATGCAAAATATTTTTAAAATTTTCGCTGGGTTCCCCCCCTCAAGATTCTCAGCACACAAGTCGCACTGCAAGTAGGATCCTCTTGATCTGACTTCTGGTGCGACCTCTTTTCAAATCAATGGGCTCCCATAGGGAACCATTGACTTTGAATAGAGACAGAGAAACGCATCTGAAAGCCAGCACGGAGTAACGTGCATTGAATTCAATGCAAAACACAGATAAAATCACGTTTTTAACGCCTCTTTTTTCCTGGGGTCTGTACTGGCTTTACAACCCGTTTTTTAAAACGTCCGTGGACATGTAGCCTGAGATGATGTGGGGGAAGGATTTAAAGTAACCCTGTTGCATTCCGCTGCATTCTTTTTTGTTAGATCACTTAATAAGCTTATGTTAATTACACCCATAAACCGACATCTACCAGTAATTTTAAATAAGCAAAAAAGTAACATTTGTACAAACTTAAAGTGGAATTAAACCTCCACATAAAAACATTAAATAAAATGGGCCCCAGCAGCTTTATGGCATGTTTGTACCTGTATGCACAGCATATTAGCACATTATGGCAGACTTACCTGCCAAGCAATACCCTCCAGCTTTGCAATGTAAGTGCTGTCAGCTGTCACAGACGACTTCATATCTTCCCAGTCTTTCTTCTGGATTTGGACTTTTTGGCTGCTTACGTGACCGGGCCTCATTGTCATCACTCCCACACATGGGCACAGGAGACACATCATGGCACTTCTTTAAATGTACATTGAGCTTGGCATGTGAGGAAGAAGGGTTTCTGACTGAAGAGACCAATAGGTCCAGGAGAGGTTTGCATCCTTTTATGTCCCTACTTGCTAACTGGCTGTAGAGGATGACATTTTGATGGTGATGGATTGTCAGCTCGAGTAATGAAGGATTCCCAGTTTGACCAAGTTGCACTGTTATGCCTTTTTCAACAATATGTTGCATATCAACTTCGCCAGTGAAATATCTAGAGGCATGCCATTGTGGTCTACATATAAGGATTACTTTTATGAGTTGAGATTTACATGGTGTATGTGGGAATATGAAGACCAAGGAGTTCTACTATCTCTGTCCCTTGAGGTTTGCTGGCTAGTCCGGGGTGATTAGGGTGCAGATCCCGTAGGGTATAAACCATACTTTAGTTTTTAAATAGTTGCTTAATAACGCGTCAGGAAGAAATCTGTTTCTTTTTTCCCCCGCCACTGTTGATATGGAACTATCTGAGGAAATCTATGCTATAGGCCCATAATATAGGATCTAACAGATGTATGATACACAAGTAATATACCTGTACAAGCCTGTGTATTTTAGATTGTGAAAATATTATATGGAACTCAAAATAAGCTAAATATTTTATATATAAAAATGTAAATTGGTATCAATACTGAGCCAATATTGGACCTTATTGTTGTAAATATGTAAGGAATGTTGCTAGCTTACCTTTAAAGTTATGCTACCCACCTTGTGGCTATATTTGTTATCATACTAATAGGGCCTCTTCTGTCATAAAACTCCTACAGGTAGATCTATATAGATTATATAACATACATGTAAAGCGCTGTCTCTTCAGGTGCAAATAAATAAATATTAATTATACCACCAACCCTTTGAAAATCACAAACAGTAAAACATCCGTGATATAATCATCACAAATTCTAATAAGAAATAAATCAAGTCCCACCACATTATGTGTGCATTATGCATCACACTCCAAGGGAATTGAAGTCCTCAGGAAGCAATGTGTTTTTTTTTCCTTCTGATGTCATGGTCCCCAATCGATGATGTATGGGGAATGACATTCGCCAAATTGCTCTGAAGCAAGTGCCTTGTGGTTCCTGTAAGCTACCTGTGAGGGTTGAAAGCGCTTGGTGACCTTCATTTAGACCACATGCTAATGAGTTTGGCTATCTGGTGATGGTGGTGAAGGATTTTTTTTTACTCTTGTGCTTTTATAGGAGGATAAATTCCCTTGGAGTGTGTGCACAGAATGTGATGGGATTTGATTTATTTAAAAAAAATTTGTGATGATTATATCAAGGATGTTTAATGGTTGGTGGTTTTCAAAAGGGTTGGTAGTATACATTTTTTTTGCACATAAAAAAGGGACAGCACTTTACATATACAGTGGAAAAAAAATATTATTTGATCTCCTGAAATGAAGGGTCTATATGTTTTTATCATAGGTGTATTTAAAATGATAGAGACAGAATATCAACCAAAAAAACAGAAAAAACACGATACAAATGTTATAAATTGAGTTGCAGTTCAGCGAGTGAAATAAGTATTTGATCCCCTACCAACTAACAATAATTTTGGCTACCACAGACTGGTATGTGCTCATGTGGTACCCAAATTAGTCCTGTTAATATAAGAAGCTGCCTCTTATGACAACTCTTTATGTGTATAAAAGACACCTGTCCACAGAATCTCTTTCTTCCATTCAAATCCACCATCATGGGCAAGACCAAAAAGCTGTCAAAGGACATCAGGGACAAGATTGTAGACCTGCACAAGGCTGGGATGGGCTACAAGACCATCAGCAAGAAGCTTGGTGAGAAGGAGACAACTGTTGGAGCCATTATTTGCAAAATGGAAGAAATACAAAATACTGTATTTATCGGTGTACAACACGCACCTTAATTTTAAGAGAGAGGTTTCAGAAAAAACCCCTAAAATTTTAAATAAAAAAACTATGAAGCAAAATAAGGGTCAGTGCCCATTAATGTAGCCTTATCAGTGCCCATCTGCAGCCTCACCATTGCCCAATAATGAAGCCTGATTAGTGCCCATCTGCAGTCTCACCATTGCCCATCATTGCAGCCTAATCAGTGCCCATCTGCAGCCTAGGCAGTGCCCATCATTGCAGCCTAATCAGTGCCCATCTGCAGCCTCACCATTGCCCAATAATGAAGCCTGATTAGTGCCCATCTGCAGTCTCACCATTGCCCATCATTGCAGCCTAATCAGTGCCCATCTGCAGCCTAGGCAGTGCCCATCATTGCAGCCTAATCAGTGCCCATCTGCAGCCTCACCATTGCCCATTAATGAAGCCTGATTAGTGCCCATCTCCAGTCTCACCATTGCCCATCATTGCAGACTAATCAGTGCCCATCTGCAGCCTCACCATTGCCGGATTAGACAGAGCCAGATCTGCTGTGTACTCAGCTCGGCTCACAGTAACGCCCAGTTCCACCTCCTGGTCCGTATTGAATTGCAAGGTGGAGGCTGGTTTTCCAATCATGGAACCACTGTGATTGACTGTCGCTACGGTCACATGATCGAAAGCTCCCGATCGCAAGTATGCATCTGCAACTTTCTGTAACAGTTTAGTTACTGTGCAGGGAGTGCACTCTCAGCACAGTAAACAGTTTACATATATATGTGGCCAGGAGGCCTTAAAGACCACCCTCTGCGTGCGACTGGCAGGAAGAGGCTAAGGCCCAACTCCAGTCTGCTCAAAATATGAACCCAAGTGTCAGGAAAGAGTCAAGTACCAGTCTCGCCAATATCGCTGCCTTCCTTCGCACATGCGCGGTAGAGCGGCACTCCGGCACATCCCTGGGCACAATACAGCGAAACGGCTAATGCGCATTTCGGCTAAACGGCTAATGTTTGTGTGCAATTCAGCGAAACGGCGACCGCGCATACGCAATAGCGCACAACATGAGCCTCCCACTGGCCTATAAAAGCCACTCTGTGCCATGACCAGATTGCTGGTTTGTCTTTCAGCTCCCCGTGTGTTTCCCGCTTGTATCCTGATTCTTGATTACCTGTTGTGACCCGGATTGACCTTGACCTGCTATGATCTCTTCCTGCATCTGACCCTCGGCTTGCCTCTCGGACTTCTCCACTTGCTTCCTGTGTTTGACCCTCGGCCTGTCTACGGATATTGCTTCCTGTCTCCAGTGATTGACCCTCAGCCTACTCCTGGACTTTGCTATTGTCTTCAGTACTCGACCCCTGGCTTGCTCACAAACTTTGCTTCCAGTTACCTGTGTTTGACCCTCGACCTGTTTACGGACTTTGCTATCAATCTTCAGTACTAAGTCATCAGCCTGCTAACAGTCCTTTGCACTAGACTGTTTTTGCCTGTCTAGAGACTCTTACTAGTCAACGGTGTTTGACCCCCCCGCCTGTTGTTGGATCAGATGTTCATCCTCCTTCTTGAGCTTCAGCATCTTCCAGCCCTGCACAGCTGTCTCCCTGCCGGTGACCTTCACGAAAGACCTGCCCAGCCTGCTGGTGACTCGTGCCTCTTTGAGCCCTTCACCCCCTGTACCATCTCCAGGAGTGGAGTGCGCTTAGTCGCAAGAGGTTACCGCTCTCAGCATCTCGGCCTCAGTGAGTACCCTTATCTGACACCAAGGACCGGTTCACACTGGTATGCATGCGTTCCTATTTTGACAGCCCGTTCATTTGAATTCATTCCAAAGTAGTGCAAGCAAATACAAATTTGCTTTTAGAAATTGTGCCACACCAAACAGCATGCTATTGTGATACCATGTGGTTTGGTGGCTGAAAACGTGTTAAGTTTCAGAAATGTGTTTGGAGTGCCATTAACTATTAATAGCACCTGCCCGCATCTCACAGCATGCAGTGCAGGAAATGCACCATGTTCCAGTGTGACTAGCCCTAAAATACACGGTTGTTTTGAAAAACATTGCTTAATATAACTGCTAAACTATAGGCGAATGGTGGCACCCATGAAGCCTGGCAGAAAAACGCCCATATTATTTGCATTCCTCCATCCTGGCTAGTCGCTAGAATGCAGCAAGCCCTCCAGCATCACAGCGGGGGGGGGGGAACGTTCTCCCTTGGTCAAAAGTCGCACATGCGCGGTGCACTCTCTTACCTGTCTTAGCAATGCTAAGCTCAGTTGCTGCATCTACAGGGGGACAGTGAACAGAGCACAGTGTAGAGTGAATACAGGTCTGTGGAGACCACTCTGATCTAAATTAGGTGATGGTTATCTAGGTCTGCTGTTCAGTGGCACTCCAATTCTGATGCGACAATGGTGTGACTAAACGCAGCAGCTGCTGGTAGAGACACTTGTGAGGAGATTCCCAGCATTCTTCAAGCTGTATGTAATTTATATGTTTATAGAGCACCTGACATGTCATATAGAGGCACGCTCTGTACATACAAAGACACACAATACTCCACTGTCTGCTCCAAGCAGCTAATGTAAGGATTCCAGCCACATGTTCACCCCAGTAATAGTCGGAAAGGTCTGTGTATTCTATATTTAGGGAACCACTAAGAACAACTAGTACGGAAATGTCAAAGTCTGTCCTAATGGCCAACATTACACTGAGAACATTGAGCAATCTAGTAAGCATGGTTTAAAGCCCAACTCCAGAAATCCACTGCAAGGGTTAACCTCTTGTTTAGTCTAGAACAGGAGTCTCCAAACTATGGCCCTCCGGTTGTTCAGGAACTACAATTCCCATCATGCCTGCGAATGTCAGAGTTTTAAAATGCCTCATGGGACGTGCAATTCCACAACAGCTGGATGGCCGTAGTTTGGAGATCCCTGGTCTAGGGGACAGTAAAAGTACTCTTATTTACCCAATCCTCGGGTTCCCTGGCAGACGACACTCCCCTATGCTCTGGCAATGGACTGTCCCCTGGCCTTCTTACGCCCATTGTAGGGCTATGGACCATACATTGGTCTTGACCAGTAGTCTCCAAACTGTAGCCCTTTGCTTGCCTGTATCCGGCCCTTGGGGCACTATTTCTACCACTGACATTAATAGTGGGGTAAATAATTCCTGCCATTGACACCAACAGTTGGGAAATATTCCTCCCACTGGCATTAATGATGGGGTATTATTCTTCTCATGGACATCAATTAAGGGGCATTGTTAGCGACGTCAGGACATTTTCTACACCCACTAGCCACAGTCCGGCCCCTCTAAAAAGTCTGAAAGATAGTAAACTGTCCCTTTGTTTAGAAAGTTTGGGGACCCCTGGTCTTGACGATTTTAGAGAACCTTAGACCACTGGAGCACAGGGGAAAAGAGGCTACAGGGATCAGCCCAGCAGCACATAGGAGCCTGTAGGAGTATTGGATCAGGTAAGTATATCTGCTTTTCAAAATCCCCAAGAGAGATACGAGCAGCTAACCCCGTGTAGTGCAGGTGCAGCCTCACTGCAAGTGAAAATTCTTAGGTTTTCTGGAGTTCAGCTTTAACAGTAACCTTTCCTGAGAAAAATATAGGGGCAGTCAATGCTAATGCTCTTCTGAAAATGCCTTTTTGCCTGGAGATTATGCTAACCCACTGGGCTTTTATACTTTTGGAGTGTCTGACCCATACTGTGGTATTTTCTTGACACTCATTATTAAAGCAGTAATTAACTATGTATGTGAACTTGTACATACAGGCAAGATTACAATAAGGCTGATTTCACACTGGGGCATTGGGGGCATCGGCAGTAAAGCACCGCCATTTTTAGTGGTGCTTTACCGTCATTTCTGCGGCCCTTTTCGGCCGATAGCAGGTTAAAAGGGCCCGCAAAGCAGCGCTTTGCCGGCACTTTGGCAGCGCTGCCTATTGATTTCAATGGGAAGGGGCACTGTAGGAGCAGTGCCTCAAAGATGTGGCTTGCAGGACAGTTTTTTTGGCATCCTACCAGCTCACCGCTCCAGTGTGAAAGCACTCGGGCTTTCACACTGAAGTGAGAGGAGAGGCTCTTTACAGGCACTATTTCTAGCACTATAGCGCCTGTAAAGCGCCTCAGTGTGAAAGCAGCCTTAGGCATCTCCTAAACATGCACCATTTAGGAGATATTGACATCGGCAAAAGTCAATGACATCACCCTCGCATTCGAAGTGAGTGAGTGATTTAGCACCGCGCTGCTTTAACTGGTAATCGTGCAGTCATGCAACGCTTTACCCAAACAATATATTATTTTTTAATATATTATATTATTAATATATAATATATATTATTTATACTTTGCTACAATGTAAAGTAGTGAGTTTACAGCTTGTATAACAGTGTAAATGTGCTGTTCCCTCAAAATAACTCAACACACAGCCAATGAGGTCTAAACCGCTGGCAACAGAAGTGAGTACACCCCTAAGTGAAAATGTCCTTGGGCCCAAAAAGTTTTAATATTTTGTGTGGCCACCATTATTTTCCAGCACTGCCTTAACCCTCTTGGGCATGGAGTTCACCAGAGCTTCACAGGTTGCCACTGGAGTCCTCTTCCCCTCCTCCATGACGACATCACAGAGCTGGTGGGTGTTAGAGACCTTGCACTCCTCCACCTTCTGTTTGAGGATGCCCCACAGATGCTCAATAGGGTTCAGGTCTGGAGACATGCTTGGCTAGTCCATCACCTTTACCCTCAGCTTCTTTAGCAAGGCATTGGTCCTCTTGGAGGTGTGTTGTGGTCGATATTGTGTTGGAATACTTCCCCGCGACCAGTCTCCGAAGGGAGGGGATCATGCTCTGCTTCAGTATGTCACAGTACATGTTGGCATTCATGGTTCCCTCAATGAACTGTAACTCCCCAGTGCTGGCAGCACTCATACAGCCCCAGACCATGACACTCCCACCACCATGCTTGACTGCAGGCAAGACACACTTGTCTTTGTACTCCTCACCTGGTTGCCACCACATATGCTTGACACCATCTGAACCAAATAAGTTTTTCTTGATCTCATCAGACCACAGGACATGGTTCCAGTAATCCATGTCCTTAGTCTGCTTGTCTTCAGCAAACTGTTTGGGGGCTTTCTGGTGCATCATCTTTAGAAGAAGTTTACTTCTGGGACAGCAGCCAAGCAGACCAATTTGATGCAGTGTGCAGCGTATGGTCTGAGTACTGAGGCTGACCAACCACCCCTTCAACCTCTGCAGCAATGCTGGCAGCACTCTATTTCCCAAAGACAACCTCTGGATATGATGCTGAGCATGTGCACGCAACTTCTTTGGTCGAACACAGCGAGGCCTGTTCTGAGTGGAACCTGTCCTCTTAAACCGCTGTATGGTCTTGGCCACCATGCTACAGCTCAGTTTCAGGGTTTTGGCAATCTTCTTATAACCTAGACCATCTTTATGTGGAGCAACGAATTCTTTTTTTCAGATCTTCAGAGGGTTCTTTGCCATGAGGTGCCATGTTGAACGTCTAGTGACCAGTATGAGAGAGTGAGAGCGATAACACCAAATTTAACACACTTGCTCCCCATTCACACCTGACATCTTGTAACACTGAGTCACATGACACCGGGGAGGGAAAATGGCTAATTGGGCCCAATTTGGACATTTTCACTTAGGGGTATACTCACTTTTGTTGCCAGCGGTTTAGACATTAATGGTTGTGTGTTGAGTTATTTTGAGGGGACAGCAAATTTACACTGTTATACAAGCTGTTGTATAATTTACAAAAATGTGGAGGGGTGTACTCACTTTTGTGAGATACTGTAATTTTTTTTTTATACTAGTAATGCATCGATCAGCGACTTATAGTACTTTCACATGGGCACCTCTGCTAAGCAATCCCGCTCTCCTCTATGGGGCAATCCGATGTGATCTGATCCGCCATCCGGATGAGGAATAGGACCAACTATCCATCTGTTTTTGGCGGACAGGATTGGATGGAGGCGGGTGTGAGCAGACATGTGTCCGCTGACATCCGCAGCTCCATAGAAGAGACTTGAGGGTCAGATCACCTGAAAAACTGACAGGCTGACCCGATTGGACAGCCCATGTTAAAAGGGGCCTAATACAGCGATCAGTGCTAATAATATAAGTAGCACAGTGCTAAATAGCAAAAAATAGCCTGGTCATGAAGGGGGTAAAGCCTGAAGTGGTTAAAGTGGAGTTCCAGCCTATCTAAAAAAAAAAATGTAAAAGTCAGCAGCTACAAACATTTAACCGTCCAGGCATCCTGCGATGTCAGCACCCGAAGCTGACCCATCCATTGGCTTCGGATGCAGGCATCGGCATCCTTACTAAGGGAAACAGGAAGTGAAGCTATGTGGCTCCACAGCCTGTTTCCTACTGCGCATGCGCGAGTCACGCTTTGGTCTCTGAATGGTCCCGCTGTTCTCTGGGACCTGTGTGTGTCTCCCAGAAGGCAGCAGGGGGGGGGAGAGCCATAAATGACATAGGTTGCCGCAGCACCCTTACATGGAAGTGGGAGTGAGTACCAGTTTTTGACGGGTATCTGCTTCCCCCCAAAAGGTGCCAAATGTGGCACCGGAGGGGGGGGGGAGGAAGCAGATAAGAAAAGCTTACACTTTTGCTTTAATGGGTGTCATGACTGGAAAAATGTTGAGAAACATTGATTTATGGCCAGCTTAATAGTTGGCATGATATACATTGCGGCATGGGTAACCAAGGGCAGTCATTATACAGCCGAAAAGCACAGTCCCTATGAAATATATAGTGTTTTGATTTCTACTACTTTCTAAGCATTAGCAGCTTAACAGAACCTGCAGGAAGCCCTTAGCTACAATGCAAAAAGCACAGATTTACTTTATGTAATATACGCCAACATAAAAGCAGCTGTGTCACCGCGATGAACAGCAAATCATGACTTTGTTAATAGACCCGGGAGACTACTACAGACTAAAATAGCCATTTTGTTACAGAGTGAATCATCATGGAGAATGACTCCCAAAAGACGATTTTCTAAAAAGCAAAGAAATGGGAGAAGTTTGGGCTCCAGTATTACATTCATAATCCCGTATGCTGTACTCAGCCCTGCTAGTGTTACGTCCTGAGGCAATTAAAACCCAGCCAAGTAACTGTCTGCAGCAGTGCACCTCATTGCAGCACTCCAACTAATACTGCAGTCCTTTCCAGGGACAGGTGAGAAATCTGACAATTCCATGGAACCACTGATGTCTCGTAAAATTGTCTTTTTATAGAACTGTGAAATCATCTGATTAAAGAGAGTCATAGCTTAAACCGTGCTGTCAAAATATAAAAAAAATATAAAACTGCTTTGAAATGTATACATGTAAAAGACATGTATACATATATAAACATAGAATTGTAGCCCCCTCCTAGTTAGGTTGCTAGTGAGGTGAAGGTAAATTTAGGTTTTTTTTTGGCTACTCTGTAATTAGTGGAGCATTATGTGATTATTTTTGGCTATTCTGGGTCCTGCTGATTGCAGGGTCATCTACTACTTCCCCTGCCTGTTAGTGGGTTCTAGAATGTAGTGGGCTGGAAGAGGCAGACCCTGAACTTGGATATTCATACAGCCTCAGCCAATCCCTGCAGGAGAGAATGACCAGTAGGGGGCTCAAGGGATGTATAAATAGTCTGGGCCTGGAACAACAGGGCTCTTGTCCTGGAGAAGAAGACCCAGTCTGAAGGGCTGCTGCCCTTCTGGACAGATTAACTAAAGTCTGCAGGAGTTCGAGGTCTCTGCTTAGGAGCTTTCTGAAAGGATTATCAAGGTCCAAGCTAAGGGAGAACTGGGGGGCCTGCTTTCTGAGAGACGCACTGAGGTCCCAACTAAGGGAGGACTGGGGGGCCTGCTTTCTGAGAGGAGTATCAAGGTTCAAACTAAGGGAGGACTGGGGGGCCTGCTTTCTGAGAGGAGTATCACGGTCCCAACTCAGGGAGAGCTAAGGGGGGGGGGGGTGCTTTCTTAGAGGAGCTTTAAGGACCCAGCTCAGGAAGAGCAGGGGGCCTACTTTCTGGCAGGAGTATCAAGGTCCCAGCTCAGGGAGAGCTGGAGGAGCTGCTTTCTGAGAAGAGCATTGAGGTCCCAGCTCAGGGAGAGCTGGAGGAGGCTGCTTAGAGAGTCAGAGGGAGTTCACTGAACATCTGACCTTGAGGCTCACTGGAGAAGTGTCTAGCTGGTATTGGAAGGATGCATTCAAGTACACAGGGACATTCTGACTATAGTCCTGGGAAAGAGATCCTGGTGACGGTTACTGCTTAACCCATTGAGCGCTTGCTCCAGAGTTGCTGAATTAGGACTGCTCCTGTAATTAGAGACCCCTGATTTCTATTTATCTACTGCTAGTCCAAAAAGGGGCCCATCCGGAGGAGTCTAGGTATAACCAGAGAATGTCCCCTATTACACTGTGCACTAAATCTGGAGTACACCAAGGCTCACCCTACACTGTAACCAAGTCCAAAGAGCATTAAACCTCAAAAGACATTCATGGTCTAGTTATTGTGTTGTGAGATTGTGGAGCTGCTGTGTGCCTGGCTGGCATACACCCAATAGGGAATAGAACCAGGGACAAAATATGCAAGGTAGGTTTATGTCTGTGGTACAGAATGATAAAAAATATATGCATATGTAAACCCTCAAGGATACATATAAGCTAGACCAAGGGTCTCCAAACTCTGTTTTAACTTCTTTTTTGATTGATTTCATATACATGACAAATAAGTTAACAAAACGCAAACAGAAAAAAAAAAAAAGGAGATAATAAATGTACTTTCTACCAGTTTTTAAAAATCCAAAGCATTTAAAAACACAGATCTTGGTGCAGAGGAAGGATTTTAGGGTCTTAGCCTGGGCTCACACTATAGCGATGCAGGAACCAGCGAGATTCCAGTGCAGGTCCCCGCATCGCATCTCTCCTGCTGCAGGTGTCAATACAATGTTAATGACACCCATGCGATCCGATTCCAGTGCGGCCAAAAAAAAAAAAAAAGAAGTCCCTGCAACTTTTTTGTGCATATTTAGCCGAACAATTGTATGGCTGAATTCGCATTGCACAGACATCGCATGTGATCCACGCCAGCAATGCAGTGCGAATCACATGCAATGTCTGTGTTCACAATAGTGTGAACCCAGGCTTATAAATCCCAGATCTCTCCATAAAGATTACCTGTCACATGCCTATTGCTGTCACAAGGATATTTACATTCCTTGTGACAGCAATAAAAGTGATCAAAAAATAAATAAATAAATTAAAAGCAACAGTGTAAAGATAAAAAAATAAAAATAAATGAATAATAAAAAATAAAATAATTAAAGTGCCCTTCAAATCATACATGTTCTGCAAACGCAGACTCAACATTCTACTGACCTATCTTCTCTGCCCATTTTTTTTTTTTTTTTAAATAAAATAAAAAAAACCTTTAGATTGGAAGAAAAGGAAATATTGTATGTGTATTAAAAAATGAATATGTTACATACAAAAATATGGGAAAGGTGGACTTTAATGAGCCGCTCCTGTCTCTTTGCAGCAGTGCTTTGTGGGTGGTTTTAACCCTTTTTCGGCCGCTAGCGGGGGTTAAAAGCGCCCCTGCTAGCGGCCGAATACCCCCCATACCCCCAGTGTGAAAGGGGCCTTAGACATGTTAAGCCTTTTTTCTGCCAAAACACTGTTGCTCCTGGATGTGCCAGCAGTGGGTTTTTTCTTCTGCATGTGTATGCCTCTAAATGCCTATGTGTGCATGGACACATAGACTAACAAGGAGGGGCATTTAGAGGCAAAGCAGAAAAAAAATAAAATAAAAACAGACGCCCCTAAAAGAAGCATTTTTAAAAGGAGTTGTAAAGGCAGAAGGTTTTGCATTCTATGTATTAAGATAAAAAGCCTTCTCTGTGTAGCAGCACCCTCAGTGCCTGAGTCCCCATCTCTGTCCAGCGATGTCCGCGAATGTCTCGGCTGTCTGAGACTCTCCCTCCTGATTGGCTGAGACACAGCAGCGGCGCCATTGGCTCCTGCTACTGTCAAAGTCAGTCAGCCAATCAGGAGGGGCGGGGCCAGGCCGCAGCTCCGTGTCTGAATGGACACAGGGAGATGTGACTCGGCTCGGGTGTAATGTTCAAATGTCAAGAGACTCATAAAATTATTCCCTAAGGGCTGTGCACACAATATAAAAATCAGAGGTAAAATTACAACGAACGATCGGCCGATTATCAGATTGTTCATATACAGTGCTTTCGACAGCCAATTCTGACCTGATTCTGACTTTTGGACCTGAAGGAGCATGCTATAAAATTGTTATTGTACGTGAACACAACGTCGGATTTTCGTTTAATTAATACAGTTTTCGCCTGAAAAAAATCGTAAGAGCAATACTACGTACGCTTGTAAACGGAAGAATACATTACAAAACAATTCAACATGTTACATCACTTCTGAAATTGTAATCTGTTGTACAAGAATTTTCCTAAATTGAGTAACCTTTTCACTTTCAATATGAGACTAGCTTCCAACAAAAAACAGACAATTATTCGTCCGATAATCTCATAGTGTGTACCAAGCTTAATGCCCGGTACATGTGATCAGAAAATCGTCCGAAAAATGCAGATTTCGGAGCGATCGTACAATAATCTGATCGTTAGTACAGAGCTTTCAAGAGCCAATCGGGACAGTTCATCCGATATATGTTCGGACATGCACAAAATATTTTTTTTTGTACGATGCCAGATCTTCGTTTAATCAGTATAGCTGTCGTTCGAAAATGCAATACAAATGCATTACAACACGACATCACTTCCAAATTCTTATTCTGTGGTACGAGAGTTTTCGTGACTTTAGTAAACTCAGATTCGATCTGAGATTAGCATGCAAAAAAAAAAAAAAGACGGTCATTCATCCGAAAATCTCATCATGTGTAGCGGGCATAAGGCTAGGTTCACATATATGCAGCTGCGGTTTCAGTGCGGCATTCTGGTTTGTTTCTGTACAACAGCTCAGGTGTTTTTTTTCCTTTTTACGTGAAATCGCACAAGAACCGGACTCAAAAAACGCACAGGACCCTTTTCTGAAATCACGCCGCGGCCGCCCCGCACATGTGTGAACCAGCTGCATTGAAAGCCATTCACGTTATGCTAATTGGATGCAGTTAAAAAATGTATCAGATTCGCATTTATGTGAACTCAGCCTTAGAGCCCTTTCACACGGGCGGACCGTTCAAATCTGCCTGTCGGTATTTTAGGGGGACCTGAACGGGCGCTCCATAGATCTCTATGGAGCGACATGTCCGCTGACATCCAACCCGCTCCGATCCAAAAAAAGTGTGACGGAGGAAAACCCTATTTTTCCATCCGTCTGTGGATCGAATGAAAACGGACAGGCGGTCCGTAATCATCTGATCCCCCCATAGGGGAGAGCGGACTCTCTGACAGGTCCGTCCCTGCACAGAGTGCAGAGACGGACTTGTCATCTGCTGCTGAGCAAGTGGAGGAGGGAAAACGGACAGCCCCGTGTGAAAGGGGCTTTAACCTCTAAAATAAGCCCTTAAACACAAGAGCCCTTTCACACCACACAGTGCATGTTGTTGTGTGCATAACGTGCATGCGCTGGCATTTGTCGCAGTGCACTGTTCAAGCGCATCGCAGTGTTTGCACTTTATTTCTTAACTTGTATTCTTATGCATTGTAGCGTGCCGCGATGCATTACAGCGCATTGGAACATTCTGTGCAAAAATGCGACGTGCTACTTTTCACTTCACAGGTGTGAGCTGAAAACCTCAGGACTTGAGGAAAATTGCCTTGCTCTTGCATTAGGCAGCACCACCAAATGCAACTAAACAACTGCTAATGTGAATGAGCCTTATAAATATGTCTTATTCTTAGAACACAGATAGAATAAACGCTACCCAAGAAAGTCAAAGTTCTCGTAATTGCCATTTACCTTATTTTTGGTGAGCGCACACTCCCAGCAGAGTAAATGACTGAAGACAGGAGCTCAGTGAAGTCAGTGTCTGGGCTCCATGTTGGCAGTCCTGTCACTTCCTGGTGTCTCCTCACAGGTGACCTGACTGAACCTCATCACCTCACCTGTGTTCTGAGGAGACTCTCCACAGCTTTTCTCATCAATTCTCAGCCGTAATATACACATGAATGATGAAGTCATGTCTGAAGAATGGTTGTAAATCATATAAATCAATTGAAAACAAGTCTGTGCGAAAGGGCCACAGTGTTCCTTTTGGCTACTTTGAGGTATTGCACATCTCAAAATGGCAGATGGTGCTTCTGAAGAGACTAAAAGAGACCCAGACACTGTTGATAGTCATAGACCAGGACATTCTAATGTCTCAGGTCAGAAATACTTGAAGAGGAACTGCACTCTGCTCACATAATTTGTAATAAAAATATCTTTGCCGTTCTGAAGCTTCCCTCCAACCAATTTGCATATTATTTTATATATACTGTGATTCTGTATTTGCCAAATATGCTTCAGCCATTTTAACTATGGGCAGCTGAAGCTGCTGCCTGTTCACTTCCTGGATTTACACAGAGCTCCAGCTCTGCAGTCTCTCATTGGCCCTCTTATGACTCATCCCCCCTCCCTTCCCGGAAAATTCTCACAAGAGTGAGATAGAGAGCTGTGCAGGATGTCATAAGCCTAGGTCAGGGATATGCAATTAGCGGACCTCCAGCTGTTGCAGAACTACAAGTCCCATGAGGCATAGCAAGACTCAAGCATGACACCCAGAGGCATGATGGGACTTGTAGTTTTGCAACAGCTGGAGGTCCGCTAATTCCATATCCCTGGCCTAGGCTAATGACCAGACAAGAAACAGGAAGTGGGCTGTATAAGGTATTTACTGGCAGAAAAAAAAAATGTTTTACTATCCAAAGTCAAAACAACAAGGGCGGAAGATTTAATAGATGCAAAGATGAAAAAATGACTGAAGTTGCGCTTTAACAAAGCATTTTCCCGATTCTATGCAGAGTTCTCTGCTCAAGCCTACAGCTGTCAAAAAAAATAAAAAATAGGCAGTCTGCCAAGTTTCACATCATTCCTCAGCCTGAGCCAACTATAAACATTGTAACATTTTGTTCTTTAGACCAAAGGAATGAACTTCGGTCTGTAAATGAGGTCAGCTCTTAAAGACGAAACCTTTTTCTGACACTTGTTGGTTTCAAGTTAAAATCAGTATTTTTTTTTTGCTAGAAAATTACTTAGGATCCCCAATAAATATATATATATACACATACACACACACACACATATATATATATATATATATATATATATATATATATATATATATATATATATAAAATAAATATATATATATATATATATATATATATATATATATATATATATATATATATATATATATATATATATACATATATATATGTATATTTAGCAGAGACCCTAGAGAGTAAAATGGTGGTTTTTGCAATATGTTATGTGAAGCGGTAAACAGTAAAGTTAGCCCAATTTTTTTTCTAGAATATGAAATATAATGTTATGCCGCGAGAATCGTGATCTTTATTCTAAGCAAAAAAATTGCGATTCTCATTTTGGCCAGAATCGTGCAGCTCCAACAAGCAGTTGAGGAGGCAGTAAGTGACAGCCAGCACTCCCATTACAATCTGTGCACAACACTTACAAACTGGAGCTGGTACAAAGCTTGCTAAAAGCACTGCAAATTCTTTGTGAGGGCCAGTGCACACCAGGAATCGCACAGGAATACACTATGTGTTCTTGTGCGATTCAAATGCAGCTCTGTGCCTTGCAATTCCAGCCTCTTCATTTTGAATGGGCTGAAACTGCGCCAAAAGTAGTGCATGCACTACTGCTGGAAACTAACTGCAAACGGATCGCATGGTACTTCTATAATCCAGTGTGGGCAAACACGACATTTGTGACCTGCGTTTGGGGTGGCATTAACTTAACCACTTAAGGACCGGAAGAATTCCCCCCTTAATGACCAGGCCATTTTTTGCGATACGGCACTGCGTTTCTTTAACTGACAATTGAGCAGTCATGGGACACTGTACCCAAACGTCCTTTTTTTCCCTACAAATTTCTTTTGGTGGTATTTGATCATCTCTGTCGTTCTTCTTTTTTGCACTATAAACAAAAAAAAGAACGCCAATTTTGAAAAAAAGCAAAATAAAAATAAATAAATAAAAAAGTTGCAATAAGCATATATTGATTGGTTTGCACAAAAGTTATAGCGTCTACAAAGCAGGGAATAGATTTATGGCATTTTTATTATTTCTTTTTACACTAATAATGGTGGCGCTCTGCGATTTTTAGCGGGACTGCGACATTGCGGTGGACAGATCGGCCACTTTTGACACATTTTTGGGACCAGTGACATTTACACAGCGATCAGTGCTATAAAAATGCACTGATTACTATGTAAATAACACCAGGGGGCGATCAAGGGGTTAGGTGTGTTCCCTGCTAAGTATTTCTAACTGTGTTGTGACTTACTAGAAGAGGAGCCAGATCGCTGTTCCTACTTAGTAGGAACACATGATCTGTCTCTCTCTGACAGAATGGGGATTTGTGTGTTTACACACACACACATCTCCGTTCTGGCTCTCGTGCCCGACGGCCACATGCATCGTGTCCCCTGCTGTGCAGCGGTCGCGGCGTGCGCACCGGATATGGCTCTTAAAGGAGCTGACATACAGCTACAGCGATTCGCGGGAACGTGCTGACCTGCCGCAGAATAATGACGGCGGCTGGCTGGTACATGGTTAATATTGACACTTGCTGCAGATCGCAACAGCAGTACATTTTGAACGCAGTGCAGGAAACGAGCGCGGAACGCGGTTTTCGGGAACAAGCAGTGAGACATTGTCCTGATGGACGGCTGTGGAGATCAGGAAATGTCTCACCGCCTGTGATTAGCTCTGTGCAGTGCCGACTTCCTGGCGGGCTCTACACGTGCGGTTTGCGGACACACCTGAGCTCATCCTCACTTGCAGGTAGTCGCTGCCTTAGCGATTACGGTCACATTTTTGTGCTTTTGAAGCCCATTGAGGCCACCTAATGCAACGTTATGTAACAAAATGTACCGCACAAATGTAAATGGGCCCTAAAAAATACAAAATGTTATGGGGAAAATTATATTCAATAGAATATGAATCTGGATGTCGAGGAGATGAATGCGGCCATTTCCGATCGATGCAGATACAACACGCCGTATTTCCTATAATCTGCCAGGCAGTCAGAGTTTCCTTTCCACGTTGGGAGATCAGGACAAGCCTGAGCCTGTAATAATCACAGCAGACCCTCCCCTCAGCTGTTTGCCAAGTGTCACAGATCTTTCCTACAAGCCATGCCGGATTCTCCTTCTCCTCCCAATCCACAGAGCAACACCACTGCCAGGTCTGCAACACTCATCACTACAGGTAACGTTCATCCTTTCATTCCATCTATATTATATCCAGGACTGGGAACACTCCAATGGCTGCTGAGACACAAGTGGGCGAGTCTGGAGGTGTCCTGTAGGTGGGTAATCACTGGGATGTGCGGGTACCTTTCATTTAGATGTGTAGTTGGGGAGGTGGGAAAAAAATGCACGGTAAAGCTGCGTTTTTGCCAACTCCTCAAGTTGCAATAGGCAGGACTGCAGCGTTTGTTTTTGTTTACATGCGATGATCGTAATGCACATTTTACTCGTCATGTAGGGATTGGCGAGCGCACTCAACACTACATACTCAAGCAAACGGGTAAGCGCTGCAAACGCCCCCACAACCGCGTTTGTCAACAAAAAATGGCGTTCGCAAACAGCACATGTAGAGGAAGTCGGCACTGCGGAGCGCTAATTAGGGTTACCACCTCATCCCTTTAGGCTGGGTTCACACTGCTGCGGTGGCAGACATCGTATGTGATTCGCAGCGCACTGCTGTTCACATCACATGCGATGTCTGTGCTATGCAATATCAGCCATACAGATAGTATGGCTGATATTGCACCACATTCGGTCCAAACACAGGACCCTTTTTTTTTTGTTCGGACCAGAATCGGATCGCATGGGTGTTCACACCTATGCGATCCGATACATGTCCGAATTGTTAGTTCGCAGTGCGATATGCGGGCTGAACTGGGGGTGTCATTAACATTGTATGACACTCCCCAGCAGTTCGCATATGGCAGTGTGAACTGCCGTGCGAGTTGGTGCGATGCGGGAACCCGCAGTAAATTCGCTGCGTTCCCGCACCGCAGCAGTGTGAACCCAGCCTCAAACCCAAACACATCACACAGGTTCTGAGGCTAATTTAATGCAGATAAAGCACAAACTGAGTTTAATTACCACCTTAATTAGCCAGAGAACCCGTGTAATTAATATGTGTTCGGTTTTAAAGGGATGAGGTGGCAACCCTAGCGCTAATCACCAGTAAAGATGATCTCAAGTGTGTTCACAAACCGCACATGTAGAGCTCGCCAGGAAGTCGGCACTGCAGAGCGCTAATCACAGGCAGAGAGACATTGTCCTGATGGGCAGCTGCGGATATCGGGAAATGTCTCACTGCTTGTGATTAGCGCTCCGCAGTGCCGACTTCCTGGCAAGCTCTACACGTGCTGTTTGCGAACACGCCTGAGCTCATCCTTACTTGCCTGTAAGGATGAGCTCCGGTGTGTTCGCATGCTGCACGTGTAGAGCCCACCAGTAAGTCTGCACTGCGCTAATCACAAGCAGTGAGACATTGTCCCAATGTGCGGCTGCACAGATCGGGAAATGTCTCACTGCCTGTGATTAGCGCAGCGCATTGCCGACTTCCTGGCGGACTCGGTGCGTGCAGCATGCGGACACACTGGAGCTCATCTTTACTCACCAGTAGAGGTGAGCTCAGGAGTGTTCGAAACCCCACGTGCCCGATCCCACCAGGAAGCCGACATTGCATACCGCTAATCAGACAGCGAGACATTTCCCGATCTGTGCAGCTGCGGACCAGGAAATGTCTCACTGCCTGCGATTAGCGCTGTGCAATGTCTGCTTCCTGGCAGGATCGGGCATGTGGGGTTTCAAACACACCCGAGACCACCTCTACTTGCCAGCCAGTCTGCAACCAACCGAATTATCCAGACAGTTTGCATTAAAAACAGGGGTATAGTTTGCACACATTTGCAAATACGTGCGTAAGCTGCATAGCCGCTTCAAGGCACCCCAATATTATCTGCAGTCCTAACTCTTGTAAGTCTATGAGAGCCTCCATAGTAGAAGCACATGAGTTCTAATGGATAGATAGAGGGCAGGTGAGCCTGGAGGTAGCCCACCCCTTCCTTAAAGGCACAGGGGACACACCCAGCGCATAGTACAATGGCAGCAAAGGTGCCCAGTGTGTCCCCTATATTACATCAGTAACATCAGATATAAAGACATGTCTAAATCTACCCCAAGCCCTTTTTCACACCGATGCGTTTTGACAGTTCCAAATCGTATGACAAGTTGCCCCCCATCGCCGGCAAAGGAACCGTTTACTCATGTTGCAGCGTTTTATGTAAAAGGTTCCTGCGCTGCTTTTTTTCTTATTTCGTTGCGGCTTTGAAATCTTGCTAAAGTAGCGCAATTTCAAAGGCACTCCAGGGTAAACCAGGGCTTATAGATGTACAGCTGCAGCATGTGTCAGCCTGTCATTGATTTGTATGGGCCACTGGCCACAGCTGTGACTCCTGGGTTGTGGAAAGACATTGAATTCTTAAAGGTGTACGCCAAAACGCACCCATGTGCCTCAGCCACGAGGTCTTGTTTACACTCGTGTCGCTTTGTAAAGAGTGATTTTGCAGTGGATCACTTTTCCCAGAGTGGTGCAGGCGTAGCTGATAGGAATTCATGAGTTAATGCTTCCACCTCCCAAATACTTGTTATATTTTCTGTACTGCCTTTGATAAGTGAACAGGCTGAATACTGCATGAGACCAGTTGTCTGACAGCTGCAGCGGGCCGCATTCACTTCAATATGTTGTGTTCGGTGCTGGTACTGCCAGCTGGATATGACACGGGGGGGGGGGGGTTGGAGCTGGCCCTTTTACCGTGCCGGGGAAGCAAAGCATCACAGGTCTGGCCTATGCAGCTTAAAGTGGAGTTCCGACTGCAGCTGCTGACTTTTAATAAATTGGATACTTACCTGTTCCAGGGTCCAGCAATGCGGGGGAAGGAACAAATGAATGAATGAAGAATTTGTATAGCGCTACAAATGCGAACTGAATCGCTTCTGCAGCGTTGGCATTGCCACTGTGTGTGCGCCACAATTTCACTGCGCGAGCCACGCTGTAACTGTCCGGGCAATCATCTGGGACCTGTGACATGTCCCAGATAATTGCCGAGAGGGAGGGGGGAGAGCTGAACTTACTTCCGGTGCCCCGGGAGGAAGTGGGAGCTGGAACTCTCTAAAAAGAGGGCTTTCCGATTAGCTTACAAGCCTTACAGTCTTGTTTACACCTTGCTTTGCTTTGCTTCAAAAATTATACCCCATGTAGCTTTAGTGCTGCTTCAAAGCCTCCATAGAAGTCTATGGCAAAGCTCGCTTGAAGCCTCATCGAAGCTCCGCCGAGGGCTCGTCATGAAGCTGGCTCCGCCAAGGGCTCGTTGCACCAAGCAAAAGCAAGGTGTAAACAGGACTGTAAGCTAACTATTTTATTTAGTGACAGGAGCTTTGACTGGCATTCAGAGAGCTTTAACAAAGCCTGTCCAAAGCCTTGCTTTGAAGTAAGTGTAAACTAGCCCTTAAAGTGGTAGTAAACCACGAATGTTTAAAAAACAAAAACAAAACACCAATAAGGCAATTGCATAACGGCATACTAGCACATTATGAAATCCTTACTTTGGAACAACACTTTCTAGTGGCGCCCTGTCACGATGACATCTTACCCCGGTCTTTCTTCCGGGTTCAAGCGTTCCTGCTGTGTGATGATGTCACTCCCGCGCATGCGTGCGTGAGCCCTTGGTTCTGGCATGAAGCTCTGAAGGTGATTTCTTTGGCTGCATCCAGGGTGAATATCTCCTAAGTGGTACATTTACTTACAGGTAAGCTTTATTTGAGACTAACCTGTAGGTAAAAATCACAAAACGAGCTTTAGACCCCTTTCACACTGGAGCATTCTGCAGGCGATATAGCGTTAAAAATAGCGCCTGCAAACTGCTCTAAAACAGCGGCTCCAGTGTGAAAGCCCTACGCTGGCAGGGCGTCAGAAAAAGTCCTGCCAGCAGCCTTCTGTGGAGCGGTGAACTCATCGCTCCTCCACCGCTGCTCCACACTGAAATCAGTGGGGCAGCACTGTGATAACGCCGCTCCAGCTGCGTTTTGCAGGAGGATTTAATCCCTTTTCGGCCAATAGCGGGGGGGTTAAAGCCCCCCGCTATCGGCTGAATAGCACCGCTAAAACAATGGTAAAGTGGTGCTAAAAATAGCGCCGCTTTACCGCTCACACCGGTGTGAAAGGGGTCTTACTACCGCGTTATAAAAAAAAAAAAAAATATGCTGTGCTTACCTCCAGAGTTGCTGTCAGCACCCCTGCAGCTGCACATTGATGGCACTGTCCAATCAGCACTTCCAGGTCAGACCAAATGGATTCTAACGAAGATTTAAAATCCCCAGAGCGACTGCAGGGATACAGACAGCTCAGCAACCCCCAAAGGTAAGTACAGGAGGGGGAGTCTGGTCTTAGTTCACCTTTTTGACTTTTTTTTTTTTTTTTCTATAAAGGTGAGCTAACCCCTTTAGGTCTCCCCAGACATTCCAACATTCCTTAAGGCCGGATTCACACCTATGGCATTTTTACTGCATTTTGCAGATTTGCACTACAGAACGTGTTCCATAGGAAACCATGCTAAATGGACTATAGTGCAAATCTGCAAAATGCAAAAAGCACTAAAAATGCATAGGTGTGAATCCAGCCTTAAGCGGAGTTCCACACAAAAATTGAACTTCCGCTTTAAGGCAAGGTGACCCCCTGACATGTAATTTTTTTTTTGGGGGGGGGGGGGGAGCGGATACCCTCTCTCTTTTTAGAGGGTCCCAGTTCCTCCCGGCACACCGCGGCACCGGAAGGGGGATCAACACACCTGGGCGCCCACAGTTACAATGCCAGCGCCGCAGAGAGGAGAGGGAGAGTAAGCGGGGCTTCATTCCACCACATCGCTGGACCCGGGGACAGGTAAGTGTCCGATGTATTAGAAGTCAGCAGCCGCAGTATTTGTAGCTGACTTTTAATTTTATTTTTTTTAATTTTTTTAAGCAGAACTCCGCTTTAAGGTAGAACTCAAGGCAAAACGTTTTTCGTTTTGAATAGAGTGGAGAGGGATTAGAACCCCTGCCAGGTTTATACTGGTGTCTGTGTTCCCTTTCTATTTGTCCTGGTGACCGTTATCACTGAAAGCGAAGGGAAAAAAAAAAAAATCGCAAATCTTGGGTTGTCACCAGAACAGGAATGGAGGGGAAATGTTCCAATGGGGGACACCAGGGCTTCCCTCTTTAATCTGCAGTGATTTGCCCTCACTTCCTGTTTTGTCTATGGGGCAGGAAGTGAAGGGAAATCTCACCAATGGGACATATATGTCAACAAAAAAAAACCTGACAGGGCTTTGGATTGAGGGCCACAACCTTCCATCCAGAATGAAAATAAACGTTTTGCCTTTTTAGTTTCACTCTTATAACCCTTTCATCCAGCTGCAGAGAGGCACTACAGGTCCCAGCACAGCCGCTATCCCGCCTGTGTAGGGGGAGAATGATTTCCTGTGTGATCGGTATTACCTGTGCCCTCCATGTCGCCGTGTACTGCCTGTCCCTGGAGGATGCGGTTTTGTTTGGCTCCCCAGGAAGCAGCATGGGGCGGTGTTTACATTGGGTTGCTATGGTGACGCGTGGTAGAGGAGGCCGACGGGAGCCCGGAAGTCCAGAAAGCTTCTACAGAGAGGGGAGTGACGTCACCGCCCGGCTGAGCCCCGAGACTGGGCTGTATAGTAAGTATATGGGAGGGGGAGGGGTCCTGTGTCCTCCCTGATCACTGCATGGCTACAGTATGACCTAGATTATAGTGGGGGCAATGGTAGACATGTCCTATGGAGACACAATGCATCGGTGCCAAAATTAGAGATCAAGTGATCAGTAGAGCTCAAGAGATTAGTGCAGGATTAACCCCCTGTCCTCCGTAAGATTTACCCCCCCCCCCTTCACTTTTATTTTTGTGATACGGCACTGCGTTACCTTAACCACTTCAGGCCCGGAAGAATTTTACCCCCTTCCTGACCAGAGCACTTTTTGCGATTCGGCACTGCGTCGCTTTAACTGACAATTGCGCGGTCGTGCGACATTGCACCCAAACAAAGTTGACGTCCTTTTTCCCCCCACAAATAGAGCTTTCTTTTGGTGGTATTTGATCACCTCGGCCGTTTTTTTTTTTTTTTTTCTTTTTTGCGCTATAAACAAAAAAAAAGTGACAATTTTGAAAAAAAAAAAAGCAATTTTTTTTTTTACTTTTTGCTATAATAAATATCCCCAAAAAATATATAAACAAAAATGTATTTCTCAGTTTAGGCCGATACATATTCTTCTACACATTTTTGGTAAAAAAAAAAAAAATCTCAATAAGTGTTTATTGATTGGTTTGTGCAAAAGTTATCGCGTCTACAAAATAGGGGATAGTTTTATGGCATTTTTATAATTTTTTTTTTTATCAGTAATGGCGGCGATCTGCGATTTTTTTTTTTTTTTTTTTTTTTTTTTTTTTTCTCTCCCCCCATGACTGTGACATCATGGACATTCTGACACTAACGAACACTTTTTGGGAACCAGTGACACCAATACAGTGATCAGTACTAAAACTATGCACTGTCACTGTACTAATGATGTTATGGCGGACACATCAGACACTTTTGGGACCATTGTCATTTATGCAGCGATCAGTGCTATAAAAATGCATTGATTACTGTATAAATGACACTGGCAGGGAAGGGCTTAAACACTAGGGGGCGATCAAGGGGTTAAGTGTGTCCTAGGTAATGATTCTATCCTGGGGGAGGAGGGGCTACCAATGACAGGGGGCAGTGATCTCTGTCATGTTGCTAGGCAGGACAGGGAAATTCCTTGTTTACACAGGCGTCTCCCCGTTCTGCCGCCCCCTGACAAGATCGCAGGACACCGGCGGGCATTGAGTCCGCGGGACCTGCGGGCACGGTCACGGACATACAGGTACGCCCATTTGTGCAGCCGTGCCATTGTGCCGACGTATATCGTCATGCACTGGTCAGCGAGCGGTTAACTGACAATTGCGCGGTCATGCAAAGTTGTACACAAATAAAATTGATGTCCTTTTTTTTTCCCCCACCAATAAAGCTTTCTTTTGGTGGTATTTGATCACCTCTGCGGTGTTTTATTTTTTTGCGCTATAAACAAAAAAAGAGCGACAATTTTAACAACAAAAAAAAAAAAAACAATAATTTTTACTATCTGCTATAAAACGCATCCAATAAAACATTGAAAAAATCGAATCTCTTCTTCTTTCTTCTTCTTTCTTCTTTTTCTTCTTGTTCTTTCTTCTTGTTCTTTCTTCTACCTTCTTCTTTCTTCTTCTTCTACCTTCTACCTTCTTCCTTCTTCCTTCTTTTTTCCCCCCAGGTCACCAGAGCGTTCATCCCCATTGGAAGATTTTCCCTCTATTACTTTTCTGGGGACAACCCAAAATATGGGATTTTCTTTTACTTTCACTTTTAATGACAATAGTAAACGGGACAAATAGAGAGGGTGGAATCTCCTTAGACAGAAATAAAAACTGACAGATGTTCTAATCCCTCTCCACTCTATCCAAAACAAAAATAAGTTTTTTGCCTTTAGTTATACTTTAACCCCGGGCTCGACAAACCCCAGGCGACAGGTCGCCATGGTGACAGGGAGTTTCATCCTGGAGCCTTGGCTGCCTCCCAAATGATTCCCACGCCCCCCCCCCCCCCGTGACTTGGCTCGGGTGCCCCCATAACAAGCTGCTTTCTGTGGAGGCACTCACCAGGAGGGAGGGGCCAGGAGCAGCGAAGAGGGACCCGAGAAGAGGAGGATCCGGGCTGCTCTGTGCAAACGCAATGCAACAGAGCAGGTAAGCTTAACCTGTTTTATTTTTTTTTAATTGTTTTTTTTTTTTTTAAACAAGACTTTACAATCACTTTTTAAAGTGGAGTTCTACCCAAAAATGGAACTTCCATTTCCCCCTGACATGCCACATTTGGCATGTCATTTTTTTTGGGGGGGGGAGCGGGTACCCTCTTTTCAGAGGGTCCCAGCTCCCACTTCCTCCGGGCACACCGCTCCTTCCCCGCTCCAAAGAAGCGGTTTGCAGGACTTTTTTCACCGTCCTGCCACCGCACCGCTTCAGTGTGAAAGCCCTCGGGCTTTCACACTGAACAAACAGCGGAGGCTGTTTAGGGGCGGTTTGCAGGCGGTATTTTTAGCGCAATACCGCCTGCAAACCGCCTCAGTGTGAAAGGGGCCTAAGAGATCATGTGTGGTTTGAACACTGTTTACATTTGCGGTCCGACTTGCATATGCGTTCGTTTCTGTGCGCAAGCACGGAGGGATGGGGCGCTTTTGAAATTTTTTTTTTTTTTTTTGTACACTGTCCCTTTTTTTAAAAAAAATATTCTGATTACTTTTTATTGCCGTCAGAAGGAATGTAAACATCCCTTGTGACAATAATAGTCAGTGACAGGTACTCTTTATGGAGGGATCTGAGATCTATAAGACTCCAAATCCCTCCTTTGCACTTAAAAGCATTCAAAACGCCAAGTTTGGCTGTTTTTGAATACTGTAATTTTTAAAAATTTTGCGCCTTTTTTAAGTTTTCTGTAAACCGGAAGTGATGTCATGACATCGCTTCCGGGTTACCAGATCAGAGACACGATCAAAGCCTATTCCAGCTTCATTCGGGCCTCCGGCCAGCCGGCTGATGTGCTGACTGGTCGCTGAGGCCTTCCGGTGTGACGGTAAAACCCGGAAGAGCTGCGGGGGGGAGGGGGGGTAGTCCCCTCCCACTGCTTGGGATAACAACGGGCCGGACATTTAGCGGCAGCCCGCGGATTTCCGACCCCCTAGGTTAAACGATAAGTTTACCTTCAGGAACATGTTACATGTTCCACCCGTAAGATTTGTTCATTTAAAAAAAAAGAGAAACCCGGCTCCTAACTTTTTTAGCGGGCTCCTAGATTCAAATTTGTCAAGCCCTGCTTTAACCTCTACTGCACCAGTAACCTCCGCACCCAAAAATTCTGCCCCAATTCCCCCTAGATATGTGCTTGCATATACAGTATCTCACAAAAGTTAGTACACCCCTCCACATTTTTGTAAATATTTTATTATCTTTTCATGTGACAACACTGAAGAAATGACACTTTGCTACAATGTAAAGTAGTGAGTGTACAGCTTGTATAACAGTGTCAATTTTAAAGATAGCTCAGGCTATAGAAGATTGCCAAAACCCTGAAACTAAGCTGAGCTAAGACCATACAGCGGTTTAACAGGACAGGTTCCATTTAGAACAGGCCTCGCCATGCTCAGCATCATATCCAGAGGTTGTCTTTGGGAAATAGACGTATGAGTGCTGCCAGCATTGCTGCAGAGGTTGAAGGGGTGGGAGCGTCAGCTTGTCAGTGCTCAGACCATATGTTGCACACTGCATCAAATTGGTCTGCATGGCTATCATCCCAGGAGGAAGCCTCTTGTAAAGATGATGCACAAGAAAGCCCGCAAACAGTTTGCCGAAGACAAACTGGAACCATGTCCTGTGGTCTGATGAGACCAAGATAAACTTATTTGGTTCAGATGATGTCAAGCGTGTGTCGTGGCAACCAGGTGAGGAGTACAAAGACAAGTGTGTTTTGCCTACAGTCAAGCATGGTGGTGGGAGTGTCATGGTCTGGGGCTGCATGAGTGCTGCCGGCACTGGGGAGCTACAGTTCATTGAGGGAACCATGAATGCCAACATGTACTGTGACATAGTGAAGAAGAGCATGATCCCCTCCCTTCGGAGACTGGGCCGCAGGGCAGTATTCCAACATGATAATGACCCCAAACACACCTCCAAGATGACCATTGCCTTGCTAAAGAAGCTGAGGGTAAAGGTGATGGACTGGCCAAGCATGTCTCCGGACCTAAACCCTATTGAGCATCTGTGGGGCAACCTCAAACAAAAGACGGAGGAGCGCAAGGTCTCTAACATCCACCAGCTCTGTGATGTTATGGAGGAGTGGAAGAGGACTCCAGTGGCAACCTGTGAAGCTCTGGTGAACTCCATGTCCAAGAGGGTTAAGGCAGTGCTGGAAAATAATGGTGGCCACAAAAAATATTGACACTTTGGGCCCAATTTGGACATTTTGACTTAGGGGTGTACTCACTTTTGTTGCCAGAGGTTTTTTTACATTAATGGCTGTGTTGAGTTATTTTGAGGGGACAGCAAATTTCCACTGTTATACAAGCTGTACACTCACTACTTTACATTGTAGCAAAGTGTCATTTCTTCAGTGTTGTCACATGAAAAGATATAATAAGATATTTACAAAAATGTGGGGGGTGTACTTACTTTTGTGAGATACTGTATATGTTTGGGATCTGGGAGTTTGATCTATGGGTGTACTTCTATAGAAATGAAGTCTATCTAGGAAGATGTGAGTGTGCAGAGCAAGGAGGGATGTCTCGGGATAAACTGAGAAGAAAAGCGGAGGCAGTAAAACGGCGTGATATTAAAGTTCCGGTAGAAGAATGAAACTAGTCGGATTTTTAGCTAGAAGTGAAGCAGCACCGGCTGATGTGGAACAGGTTGTGTTTATGTGGTCTGGAGGCGGAGGGCTGTCATTATTTTCCTCTGATGCTGGCCCCTGCGGCTGGCACATAAAAAGCAATAACATTCTAAATTCAAATCAAGTATTGAAAAAGCTTTTTGGGATTGTCAGAAAAAGATTATGACCTTAGATTGTCTCTAGAGTTTCTTCATCCCGGAGAACAGAAATATGAAAGCAGCATTAAACCCAAAAACTTTATATATTGCAGCTTACCAAATATTATATGTGGTGGCTGCATTAGTTTTTTTTTTCTTTGGCTTCCCCCCCTCTGTTTTCACCTGGTGATCTGGCCAGTAACACGCCTCAGTGGAGATTTACTAAAACTGGTGCATCTGTGCATAGTAACCAATCCGCTACTAACTTCAGCTTGTTCAATTAAGCTTTGACAATGAGCTTCCGTTCACATCGGGGCAATTTGAAATGTCAAATCGCAGCCTATTAACAGCACTGTCCCAATCGGTGCGACGCCGACTTTGCGGCGCCACACCGGTTTCCAAAAGTAGTTCCTGCACTACTTTTGGCGACTTCGGGGACGATTTTAATAGACATCTTTGCAGGAACCCGCACAGATGTCTTTCAAATCGCCCCCCAAACTTGCACTGCAATGCGGGTTTGAAATTGTGTGAGTTCAGCTGAACGAGGGCAAAGGCCCTTTTTACACGGGGCAAAATCTTTTTGAAGCAGATCTGCCTGCTTAGCGGAGATCTCTCTGCTGAGCAGGCGGATGACAGGTCCAAGTCCGCTCCGCTATGCAGAACAGACACAGCACGCTGTTCTCTATGGGGCAGTTGGATTGTCATCGGATCTGCTGGACATATGGCGAACGTATCCCCATTTTTGTGTTTTTAGCAGACCGGAGCAGGTGTCGGTGGGTGACAGCAGATACATGTACGCTGACATCTGCAGTCCCATGGAGAACAATGGGTGATCTGAAAAAAAAAATGAAAAAATGGACCGGTGGACTCAATTGGTCCACTGGTGTGAAAGGAGCCTTAGCCCCCTGTTCACATCGGCACAATTTGACAGGCCAGATCAGAGCCTATTGCTGGCAATAGGAGTGTCCCAATCGGTGCGACGCCGCACCGATTTCCAAAATTCGTTCTTGCACTACTTTTGACGACTTTGAGGGCAATTTTCTATGGACATCTATGCATGAACCCACACAGATGTCTCTTAAGTCGCCCTCCGAAGTCGGACTGAAATGCGACTTTGAAATCGTGCAAGTTCAGATGAACTCGCACGATTTCAAAGTCGTGTTCAGTGTGAACAAAGGATAAAACCTAGAAGCTGATTGGTTACTTTGCACAGCTGCACCAGACTCTGTGTGCACCAGTTTTAGTCAATTTCCCCCCTCCACTATTTAGGCCCCTTTCAGATGGAGCGGGTCCGTCCAAGAGGATCCACCTGCTCAGCGGTTGACAGGTCTGTGTCCACTCCATCATGCAGCGCGGACACGGACACAGCCTGCTGCTCCTCTATGGGGCGGTTGGATGGTAAAGGACTGCCTGTCCATTCTCATCCAATTTTCATCCGATCCACTGGACAGATGGCGAACGTATATGTCAATTTTTAGCGGATTTCATCAGATCAGATGACCGGCAGGTGTCGGCGGACTCATGCTGGCTGACATCCGCCGCCCCATAAAGAACAATTGGTAGTCCGATCGGGTCCACCTGAAAAACTGATAGGCAGAGCCGATTGGTCCGCTGGTGTAAAAGGGGCCTTAGTGAGACACATCTCTGGAGGAATGAGAACAGGAGGCGCATCAGACAGCAGCTTTGTCAGTCTAGGAAGGGGGAGGGTAGTGTTAAATGTACTATCGGATTTAAAACCACCAACAAATTGCTGCCAAACTCAAGGTTACACTTTATAATCAGTTACAGCAAACAGGTTTTTTCCTTTTGGGGAAAAAAGGTTTTTTGTGAATAAATAAAAGCTGATCATTTTAATCAGCCCTGCCAGTGTAAGGGCCCTTTCACATGGATGTGTCCGTGTACGAGCTCCGCTTTGCTCAGCAGGGATCGCTCCGTTGATCATTCTTTCTAGGCCATTTGTGGGCATGTGTGAGCATGGCGGCCAAAAAATATTTATGAAGGTCGGGGCACTCCAAGCCCCCCACAATCACGGCCACTGCAAGACCATCAGCTTAAACCCTGGTGGTTGTGAGCCCCAAATAAAATAAGTTATATTGGAATTTATCATTTTAAATTACTTCTTAGGGATCCATATTGGTGTGTGTTTTCGTACATATAGGAAACCCAGTAACCATTTTCATTTTAAAATAGATTTATGCGCCCTATCAGGGACAGAGGGAGGTTAGCCCAAGCCTTCAATTTAGACTTCATGTTGTTAAGAAGTGGCACTGAATTTACATATAATATTCTGAGGGATCCGAGGAAATCTCAATACCAAAATACTTAATACTGCGTGTCCATAGAAGAGGTAGGGTAGGATAAGCACTGCACCGAGCCTCCCTATCTATAGGTAGGATTTGTGGTTTCCTCCAATTGATTCTTAGTCCTGAGTAAACAGAGAAATCGGACAAAACTCATAGGGCCTCCTTAAGGGAGGGTCCCGGGTCATTCAGGAACAGGATAAGATCCTCTATATATATAGCTATCTTCTCAACTAAGGTACCTACCTGGATACCTGTAACAGTAGAGGCCTTCTTTAGGGCCATTGCCACTGCCTCCATCACTATAGCAAACCGTGCCGGAGACCATGGACAGCCCTGCCTTGTGCCTCTCCTTACTGGAAAGGGTTCTGGGAGTTCACCCCCTAGTTTGATCTGCAGCTTTGGGGATGAGTAGAGCAACTGGACTCATTTTAAAAATACTGGTCTGAACCCCATACTTTCTAGGACTGCATGCATATAAGGCCAGGCTACTGAATCAAAGGCCTTCTCAATGTTGAGTGCGGCCAAGACTCTAGAAGTGGAGTCTATTGGGGGTAGTTGTAAATTAGGGAAACCCTGCGTATGTTTATATTGGTGGACTTTTCAGGGATAAATCCAGTTTGATTAATACTAAGTAGGTCAAGAATCCTTTTCATCAATCTAGTGGCCAGTATTTTAGTTAAAAGTTTAAGGTCATAATTTAGTAAAGAAATGGGCCTGTATGAGGCACATTTGGAATGATTCTTCCCTGGTTTAGGGATTAAAACGATGTGGGCCTGATGTCTAGAGGGAGGTAGCATCATCCCTTCCAAAAAGTCTGAGTACAGACTGTGTAGTTTGGGTACTAGTGTGGGCGCATATACCCTACCACTCCCCCGGGATGCCATCAGGGCCCGGTGTTTTTTTAACTTGGGAGGAGTAGGTAGCTTCAATTTCATCCGGTGTAATGGTTCTTTTAAGAAGCGTAGCTTCTTCTGGTGAAAGTGTGGGAATGTCATGGGTACTCAGTACCTCCCGAATAGCATCTTTTTAGATGGGCCCGGAACTGCTGCATACAGCTGGGTAAAGTACTTTTTGTGAATTCCTGTAGTATGATAGATGGATCAGATGTAATAGTCTCGTCTGCACAACATATGTTTGAAATCACTGTTTGAGTCCTATTATCTGCCACTAGATTAGCCAATGATTTTAAATTTAACTGTACTATGGCCATTGAGTTAGGTGAACTTTGTCAGTCTATTCACACCAGATGCATTGGCATGTCTCTTGCGGCAGAATGTATATACAGTGTTTCATGGTCGTGTGACCTAAAGCCGAGGCAAAGATCACATGTCGTTCTAGATATCATTTCTTTTTCTTTTTTTGAACCGGAGACTGATGCTGCTAGGTAGATGTGATGTGAGATAAGAGGATCAACAAGACATGACCGCTGTGCTTAAAGTGATTGTAAAGGTTCGTGGTGTGTGTGTTGTGTGTTGTGTGTGTGTGTTTTTTTTTTTTTATAAATAACTTGTCATACTTACCTGCTTTGTGCAAGGGTTTTGCATAGAGCAGCCCTGATCCTCCTTTTATATGGGGTGCCCCCACAGAGAGCCGCATTCCATGGGGGCACCCATGTGGGCGTGCTCCCGAGTCCTGCTGCTGCTTCAATTGACACAGACAGCAGAACTCGGCCCTGCCCCCCGGCTCCTGCGTCACTGGATTTGACTGATAGCCAATGACAGCAGCAATCTATCCAATGAGGGCCCGAGACAGCGGAGCTGCTGGGCTCGTGCTCATCGCTGGAGCGATCAGGTTCGGGTAAGAAAAAGGGGGGGCTCTGGGGGCAGCTGCAACACAGAAGGTTTTACACCTTTAATGCATACAATGCATTAAGGTGAAAAACCATGAGACTTTACAACTCCTTTAAAGTGTTACTAAACCCACAACAGTAAAATCAGTCTATATATGCAGTGAAGAATGCTTGTTGTTATACTCGCTGCGGAACCTAAGGGGTCACAGCTCCGCATTGTGTAAAAAGGCTGTTTGATCCTGTCATCTCTGATTGTCCCCTTTTACTGTCCCCAACCCATCTGCTGATAGAACAGAGCCCTAGGAGGTATTCCGCACATGATCAGTTTGGTGTGTATTGCTAGAGCGGTGTTTTTTTTGTTTTTTTTGGGGGGGTGCATGTGTTCAGCACAGGGCCAATCAGCACTGTCCAGGCAGAGTCAGGGGTCATGCAGCCTCAAAGGACAGTCAGAGGAGAATGAAAACTTCTCTTACAAGCTTTAAGCAGTGCTCGGCCAGCCAGACACTAATAGAAGGCACAAGACTGCTATATACTGCTGATTCATCAGTTTATATTTACTAAAATGATTGCATTTCCATGTTCTGTGTACTGTGGGAGACCAGATACAGTGAATGCCGGGTCCTGGGTTTAGTAACATTTTAATACTGGCCATACACTGTTAAGCTGGCCTTAGATGGATTGAAATTCATTTGGTTCAGCTGGAACTGGATAAATTTCGATCCATGTGGGCGCATTCCTGTTTGACAGAAGGCAATCATTAGATCTTTTGTTGAATGGGAATGTTGGAAAACCTTTGTCGATTTTAGCATCTGGGACCCGCTGGGTCTGCTGGTTGAATAGAGAAAAAATTACCCATCTATGGCTACCTTGAGCTTTTTTTTTTTTTTTTTTTTACACAGCCAGTGGACAGAAAAACGGATTCCTCCATACACACAAACTAGGTGGATGGAGGAATCTTCCCCCCGATGGGTTATTGTATTCTGACAGCGGGACCTGTCGCTTTCATAATATGCTAATCAGCAGCTGATTGACTGCAACTGCTGATGGACATAAGTTTTCTGACATGACAGTGTATCAAACGGTCCACTTCTCTTGAGAAGGTATGGGCGCACGCCGATTGAAAATGGTCAGTTTTAAGCCTACTACACACTAGTAGTGTGGAGGAACCATGCAACTACGGTGATCGGCTGTCACGGCAGTCCCGCTGGTTCCTGATTATTCGTACAGACGAAAAGCTTTCTTTTGGTCTCTGTTCTGGGAACTTGCAGTCAGCATGCTCTCAGCACAGAAATGTCTGCCACCCATAGATGCATGGTTACTATACACAGCTGCACCAGATTCTGTACGCCTAGCTTTTACTAAATCTCCACCCTTTGTGTTTGTGTTTTTTCTTTTTTGTTACAAACAGGGCTATTTTTTTTCTTCTCAATATATAGACCTAGCAAAAGGTAACAAAACGGAAAGAAATATTATTTTTTGAACTTAAACCAATGCCAAAACAACTAGTGTCCCTATATATAAAAAGTATACAGTATGTGATGCTGGATAAGTACCGGCTGTCATTATGACAGGCAGGATTTGCAGTCAAAAGTAGTCAGGGTAGCAGGGGGAAGAGGAGCAGGACGTACATTGTATGCCCAAGGTGCTTTGGTGTTGAAATTTGTGGCGTGTACGCCTAAGTCCTCAAGTGGATAACACGTGAAGCTTCTCACATGTTTAAACCATTGCTGTCACCTGTGTCAAAGCAGGTGTGTTGACAAAAAGGTTGGCACTGAAAAACACTCTCTTTTTTTTTCGTTTAAAAAAAAATCCGAGGTGTAGAGCTTTAGAACTGAGTGTTTTGCAGGTAAGCTCTGATAGTTTAAGATTTGTAGTCACACAGTGCCCAGTGAAAGGCGAGTCTATCACATTTTTCTATCTATTCGTTTATTGATTTATCTAGCCCAATACTTTCTCAGAAGCGTAAAATAATAGCTTGTTGTTTTCTATCATGTTAGTGGTGTTTTGTCTACCTGGGAAAGTAGAAGAGTCATAACTGTTACGGTGCTCACCCCGATGTACTACTATAACTCTCTTCCTTTCTTCAACTTGCTTGGTATTACATCTCAATTTAAAAGCTTTCCATCTTCCATCCACAAGCCTTAAAATTCAATTTTAAACTGGTGACACGGTAATGGAAAAGCACAGGCTTTAATAAATCCTAGCCCATTAAAACTACCAAAAGTGCGTGGAATATTGGGAAGAATGCACAGGCTTTTAAGAGTGCAGCAACCATTTAAAATGAATGCAGGGGCTTTGAAATATGTACAAGTCTGAAATCTAGTGCTAATGCCGTGAGGAGGCAAACGACAGTATGTGCCCTCTATCATCTGCAGTGCCGACGGGCGATACATTTTCAGCTTCATGTTTCTCTCGGTTAAGTGAAAGTGAGATGTGAGTAATGACCTAATAGGGGCTTGTGTTGATGGGCAAATGTGGTGTGTTTTCAGCTGCTTGGATTCATCATCAGTTTGGGAAACTTCTGAGTTCCTTTTACTTGTGCTTTTGACCTTGCATTTGGCTTCCTTCTAACCCATATTTGGCCTCCTTTGGGCAGACCTGCATTTGACCACCTCCTGAACTGCACTTGACCTCCTTCTGATCTGGATTTGACTACTTTTTTTTTTCTTTTTCACTCATTTTATGAAGATCTCAAGTAACAACGAAAACTTAAAAAAAATTAAAAAGTAGCAAAATCAAGTACAATAAGGAACTGTCATCATAGTCGGTATATAGGAAAATCTCGACATCCGCATAAATGAAGGAAGGGGGGATTTAGCCAGTGTCCCATGGAAAGTCCATTAGTAGGTATGAGAAACTGCCAAGGTGGTCAACTATGAAGAATCTCTTATAGTAGTATATGTTCGGCCATGTTCTAAGATGAGGCCAAACGACAAATGGGACCAACATTATAGGCCCAGCGGAAGGGTCAAGCAGTACTACACCTGCCCACCCAACCACTCGGGCAGGTGATAACTATAATAGTGCAAAACAAACTATAACAGATATATAGGCGACACAATGGTATCAACCAATAGGCTTATACATCTATCATAAGATCATAAAAAAAATGTATTGGGATCAGCATCCTATCCTAAATAACTTGTCACATATATAACTTGGACAGAAACCTTAAATAAGAAATAGAGGTCCAACTAGAGGACCAAAATCGCACCAGAGTAAAGAGAGAGTAAAAGCAAACAAAGTAAAGGGAAAGAGAGAAAATGAGAGAAAGTAAAATGGTAAGGATATGCCCATCCAGGAATCCACCAGGCCATCAATCCAGTGCCAACCTTGTGTCCGGTACCTGCAAGTAAGAAAGCCAGGGGGTCCAACCCTTTTCAAACTGAGATTGTTTATCCTGTAGAAAATGAACAGTTTTTTTTTTTTCCTGTAGCATAATCCAAATTAACTTTTTGCTTTAAAGCTAAGTCAATCACTTGGCTTCTTGAAGCAGTAGCGGTGCCATGATGGATCTCAAATTACAGGTGCGCTTTAAATGTAAGGATTTATTCTTGCTGGTAGTTAGAATGTTTAATATTTGCAAACAAAATGAAGGTTTTCTATTTAGAAATATAAGCTCAGGTTAGTAAAATAGCAATACCAGAACCAATATTCAATCATACAGTTTGTAGTGTACTAAGATTTGCAAAACAATGGAATAAAGGAATATTGCTGAACTTCGGTTTATCTCATAGTTACTGTGAAAACGTGTGAATGCATCAATGCAATGCATGTCATCTCAGCTTGCAGAGCTTGAATTCATTGAATGAGTTTACCAAAAATGTAAATATAGCAGCATATACAGCCTCATGCTACATAACTAAGCTCTATTTCATGCTTAATCCCTTCCCGACCAGCCGCCGCAGTTGTGCTGTGGCAGGTTGGCTCCACTGGCCTTTTGACCACTAGGGGGCGCGTGTGCCGGAGCAGATGCGCATGCACGGCGGTTGTGATGACCGCCGGGCACCTGCAATTGCTCTGTACAAAAACAGAACAGAGATTTGTCAATGTAAACAGACAGATCTCCGTGCTTTCAGGGGTGA
The DNA here is from genome assembly GCF_042186555.1 of Aquarana catesbeiana. Classification (NCBI taxonomy): domain Eukaryota; kingdom Metazoa; phylum Chordata; class Amphibia; order Anura; family Ranidae; genus Aquarana; species Aquarana catesbeiana. The sequence goes on from NC_133331.1 coordinate 43,375,157, forward strand.
GGAGAGCGATCTGTTGTTCATACAACAATCGGTCTCCTCACCCAGGCAGTCCCATCCCCCCACAGTTAGAATCACTCCCTAGGACACACAATTAACCCCTTGATCGCCCCCTACTGTTAACCCCTTCCCTGCCAGTGACATTTACACAGTAATCAGTGCATTTTTATCGCACTGATCGCTGTATAAATACAAGTGGTCCCAAGAATGTGCCAAAAGTGTCCGATCTGTCCGCCATAATGTCGCAGTCTCGATAAAAATCGCTGATCACCGCTATTGCTAGTAAAAAATAAATAAATAAAAATGCCATAAATCTCTACAAATTTTGTAGACGCTATAACTGTTGCGCAAACCAATCATTATATGCTTATTGCGATTTTTATTACCAAAAATATGTAGAAGAATACATATCAGCCTAAACTGAGGAAAAAATTTGCTTTTTTAAAAAAAAATTGGGGATATTTATTATAGCAAAAAGTACAAATTGTATGTTTTTCAAAATTGTCGCTCCTTTTTTTGTTTTTTTTTTTGTTTATAGCGCATAAAATAAAAACTGCAGATCAAATACCACCAAAAGAAATCTCTATTTGTGGGAAAAAAAGGACGTCAATTTTGTTTGGGTACAATGTGACACGACCGTGCAATTGCCAGTTAAAGCGACGCAAAAAATGACTTGGTCATTGAGCAGCCAAATCTTCTGGGGCTGTGGTTAATAAACTAAATTATTCGTTTCTGTTCAAGATACATTATCTTTTAGCATTTTATTAAAATAAATTTGATAAAAATCAAAAAAATCGTTTTGAAATAAAAAATATCAGATTAAAATTGCTGTAGCTAAGATCTCCATCACTATTATCAATAATAGAGGAGAAAGCGGCCACCCTTGAAGTGTGCCAGAGGAGATGGTGAATGCTTCATTTGACTTTTTGACCTGCGTTTGACATCTTTCTTGGCCTGCATTTGAACTCCTTCTGACCTGCACTTTGCTTCATGATATGCATTTGACGTCTTTTTGACATGCGTTTGGCGTCATTCTTGACCTACATTTGACTTCCTTCTTGACCTGCATTTAGGTTCCTTCTGACCTGCATTTGGCCTCTTCCCAACCAGCATTTGACCCCTATCTAAGCTGCATCAAGATGCTTTTGAATTTTCATTGATTTTCTATATGGATCTTTACTTTATCCATACTGTCTTTCGGGTAGAAGGAGGAATCTGTTGATTTCTCTCATTCAGCCCCATGTGTATGGCTAGCTTAAAAATCTGAATCTATGCACTTAACCGGTTCCCGACCGGCTCACGCAGGTATACTGCGGCACAATGGCTCTCCTGGGCGAAACCCCGTACGGGTACGGCTTTCCCTTTAGAAGTCCCCAGAGGTCGCGCGCCTGCTTGCCACAAGCAATCGAGAGCCAGCACAGGGATTTGTGTGTGTGTAAACACGCAAATCCCTGTTCTCAGGGGACAGAGACATATAGTTTATTCTACTAAGTAGGAACAACGATATGTCTCCTCTCCCATACAGTTTGATCACACTGAGGGAAAACACATTAACCCCTTGATCACCCACTAGTGTTACCAAACCCCTTAATTACCAGTGACATTTACACAGTAATCAGTGCATATTTATAGCACTGATCACTGTATAAATGTCAATGGTCCCAAAAATGTGTCAAAAGTGTCCGATCTGTCCATCGCAATGTGTCGGTACCCCCAAAAATTGCAGATCACCTCCATTACTAGTAAAAAAAAAAAAATGCCATAAATCTTTCCTATAGTTTGTAGATGCTATAACTTTTGTGCAAACCAATCAATATACGCTTATTGCGAATTCTACATATTTTTGGTTAAAAAAAAAAAAAAAAATTTAAAAACAAAGAAGAATGAATATATATTGGCCTAAACTGATGAAGAAATTTTGTTTTTTTTTAAAAAACAAAAATGGGGATATTTATTACAGCAAAAAGTAAACAATATTGTTTTTTTTTCAAAATTGTCGCTCTTCTTTTCGTTTATAGTGCAAAAAGTAAAAACCGCAGAGGTGATCAAATACCACCAAAAGAAAGCTCCATTTGGGGGGAAAAAAGGACACTTGGGTACAGCGTTGCATGACCGCGCAATTGTCAGTCAGAGCGACGCATTGCCAATTGTAAAAAGTGCTCTGTCAGGAAGCTATCGACCCTTCACAATATCAAGAAGAACAATTCTGAAAAATAAACATCTGTACACACACTGTCACACACGTGGGTATATTCAGAGATTTGTTGTATACAGTAGCGTTCTTCAAGAGACAGGGATTCATTTAGCTTGCATTAAAAGCCCTAAAGACAGTTTTAACATCTTTCAAAATAAATTTTTATAATAAAAAGTTAAAATCGGTGCAAATAAAATATTTCAGCAAAAGGGTGTTACGAAGAAATGGAGACAATATAACAACAAACCAAATAAAAAAGTGGTTGGAAAGGGAAAGGGAAGAATATTTGCAGTGTCTATTTGGGGTTAGCAGGTGTTAATGGCTCTCATAACTTGACAGATGTTCCTGGGTTGATGGTACCCTGGAGCTGTCAAACTGTCCTGGCATCTCCTTTTTCTTTGGGATCAAAGTGGTGTTGACAAAGACCATCTGACCAATAATCTGGTCTAATGGGTGGTTGCTGGGAGGTCACTACGTTTATGAACATGTCTCAGATCCAATTTTCGATAAGTATTCATATCTCTGAATAACTACAGTTTCCTAACCAGCAGATTTATTGCAGTGTGTGAAAATCGCAGCAAAATAAATATAAATATGACAAGTTTCAGATGTCTACTTTTAGGAAGGACAAGGGGTGTCAGTGGTTCCCCCATATGGTCTGAGATAGGGGTATCTGGACTTAAAATGTTACAAATTAGCTGAGGCAAGTACGTATGTTTACATTCTGGCTGTGGTATGGTTTTAGAAGTCATGAAACATGCTGAAGTTTAAGAGTTATAGCTGCTAACCTATTTGCAGATATGTGTATTGCCCATGCCATCCAACTAAGCTATTTACGACCGGTATCTGTTCTCTGAATTGCTCAGCTTGCAAGGGTGATCGTTTTATTAGAATTTCCAGACGGGAATGTGGACTGGTTAATGGAAAGGGTCTGATCAATGGACTGATAAGGTCCTGCATCAGTTGAGTTTGTGTATTGTAAAACTGAAATAAAAAGGTGGGGGGGGGGCAAGGTCACTGTGGTTATGCCCTTCACATGACAACATAGCTGAGACAAAATGGCTGCTACACACACAGCTAGTTACGGGCCCAGTACGCATGACCATTACACTGTGGACTTTACTCAGCTCTGCCTTATTTAAACTGCATACTACAGGATCCCCTAGGTCAGTGATGGCGAACCTTGGCACCCCAGATGTTTTGGAACTACATTTCCCATGATGCTCAAATACATGAGCATCATGGGAAATGTAGTTCCAAAAACATCTGGGGTGCCAAGGTTCGCCATCACTGCCCTAGGTTTTTGGAGTTCCCGGGCAAGCCCTACAGAGACCGATTTTAAGCTGATAACAGTCCTTGAAATGCCTAGGCTTCGTTTTTAGCTGTGACCTAGAGCAACAGGTTTGCTTTAAAAAAAAGAAATAAATTGTATGATCATCCGATCAACGTGGAACGAACAGTCATTGCACCCATGCTCTTTTGGGGTGATCTAGGTCTTTTGTATCAAACTAGA